>NC_056731.1:394479771-394517271 GCF_019279795.1 Protopterus annectens
GTGGAGCTGGACACTTTGTACCCAAGCCTGGAAGTGTAAATAACCCAAAGGGTAATGCAGAGAACTTTTAGTGTGACCAAGATAAAGAGAATCTGTGAAATTTCTTAAAGCCTGTGGCTACAGTAATGTGAGGATAAACATCCTTTAGGTCTAATGTTACCCATGGTGCTCAAAGGAGAAATGAGGGATAACAGAGTTTGAAGGGTCAGCATTTTGAATTTTGGCAATTAGATCGAGAAAGGAAAGGTCTATAACTGGTCTCCATGAAAGCTCTTTCCTTGGTAGCTGAAACATTCTGGAATACAAGCCTTTGCCCCTTTGATCTAGGGTAAGTGTCAAAGAACCTGAGGAAAAAACTCTCTGATTTGGAGAATAGGGTAGAATAACTTTGAAAGCAGGAATTTGCATTCAGTGCCAACGGTAACCCTACTGAACACTTTTTAACGCTGAAGGTCTGAAACAATCTGTTGCAAAAAGGGAATATTAAGAGCCAGTTTTTCAGACAGACTTCAAAAGATAGGGCAGGAGGGAAAGGAATGGGGTAGGGGTAGAAAGCTGACAGTCTGAAATATTAATCTCTCCCTTCTTTTGGCAAAGATCCTTGTTTCTTGTTGTTCCCCTCCTGTCTTCGTTTTGCTCCCTTTACGTCATGAGTTTTGTTTCTTAAAGGAAAAGATTCGAGAGATTTGTAAAAACAACTTGCACAGCTAGGAACAATGAAAGAAAAAATAAACAAGGAGACGAGACTAGAAGGACAACACATGAAGAAATGCTGACGTCAGAGATGCTCTTTCTGTGGAAGACAATGCTGGTGTGAAATACATAACACAAGCATGGCTATTCAGCTGAGACCCTTAAGGAATAAAGAAATAAAAGGCCAAAGATTTCTGTGACAAATCACAAACTACTGCCAAGCATCGCTTTCTGAAGCCCTGACATGACAGTGATAGTGATGAAGGGAAAAATTATGACAATGACCCAATTCTTGATAATGTGCCAGCATATGGCATCACCAATTACTGAATACCCAACAATCAAACCTTTATGACTTAAAGGTAGCAGGGAACTACAAAAAGAACTTGAGAGAATTTAAACAAGTATATTTTGTTATATGGATAATTCTCCTGGAAACAGGAAATCCCTAATGAATTTTGAAATGGTGCTAACAAGGTGAAAATGAATAAAATATAAGTGCTTTACATGTTTCCTAAAATAATCATACTAATACCATGGTAGTGCGTATCTGAATCTTAAAACAATGATGCTTTTATTTATTTATGAATGTGTTACCTGGGGTAGAATGCTAATCCAAATGGACTATGTTCATATTGAGCCCAGCTGTACCTTGCATTCACAAGGGTCAAGACAGAAATAAAAAAATACTAAAAACTAAGATATGTACATCACATCCAGAAAATATGACGGCATGAGAATATCTCATAAAGCAGTAAGGGAATGGAATGGATAACATAATACAGGAGTTTTGACCAAATACATATTTGAGGTTGTGCCTGTTGTTGTGTCTCGGCTTTTCCCGGTTAGGGGTCGCCACAGCGGAACTCCGGTCTGCTAATGATTGGCAGTAGATTTTTACGTGTCGAGTTGCCGGCCCTGACGCACAACCTTCAACGAAGGTACGCCCATTCACGCATGTCTCAACACAGAAGACGCTCTAGCTGAGAATCGAACAGGACGTCTTACTGTGAGGTGACAATGCTACCGCAGCACCACCACCGCAGTATCACTTGAGGTTGTGCCTGTGATGCAGGTTAAGTATATGATGTTACTATCAGCAAATGATGACCTGTTGCTGTTGTGTGTGTAATATATTTGGGTTAGGTGGCATTGCCTGCGTTGGACTTGCATTTTGCATTGTTTTTAGAGGAGGCCCTTCAGATCTTTCCTGAATGTGGGAAGGGAGAGGTTTTCTTTCACTTTTTTGTTATGGAATCCCAGACTTTAGGTCCCAACATGAAGAAGGGATGCTAAGAGCGTTTCAGACTAGTGTATGGGGTGTGTAAGTTGGTGGTAGAGGAGGAAAATCTATGGGGCTTCTCTCTGCATGAGTCTGCTGGTGAAGGATTCCATGTTGAAAAGTTTGAAGATCATGGAGTCTAGTAGTAGAGTGATTCTTTGTGGGATGGGTAACCATCTGGCTTTGGCTGGGGTGTTGCAGTGGTGCTCTCTTCTGGGCGACAGAGTAAGAGATTTTACCTATCTGATGAGCAAAGGTGTGGAGCAGAAACATATTTTTGAGGCATTATTCTTGGTTATTTTGATATGATGTTAGAAGTTGACTGAGGGGGGTCTACTCAGACACCAAGATATCTACAGAACTGAATGTTTCTGGATTGTGTCTTTATTGTTGAAAGTGATGCTCCAGTTTGAGATGGCTTTTTTGTGTCTTTAGGAGGCTCCAAACTACACAGTGTTTGCTTATTTGGCACTTCAAAAGTAGCTTCTTGTGATCAAGCCAAGGGAAAATATTGGAGAGGTCATTCCAGAGGATGTCTGAAATGTTTGAAATGGCAGGCTCTTCTTCTTTTGGCTTTTTCCCAATTAGGGATCGCCACAGCGGATCACCTGTCCGCTCATGACTGGCAGTGGAGTTTTACGGTGTCGACTTGCCAGCCCGGCGCCCAACCTTCCACAGAAGGCACAAGCATGCATGCACTCACACCTAGGGCCAATTTAGTGTCTAATCCACGTACATCATGTCTTTGAGATGTGGGAGGAAGCCGGAGCACCTGGAGGAAACCCACGCGACCACAGGGAGGACATGCAGACTCCGCACAGAAGGCACCCCAGCTGAGGATCGAACCAGAGAACCTCTTGCTGTGAGGTGGCAACGCTAACCGCTGCACCACCGTGGCCACCCATTTGAAATGGCAGGCTCTGATCTGTGGATAACCAAGTCATCCATGTAGAGTAGTATGGGTAAACTGGATAGTTTGAAATGGAGTTTGCTAATGTTCAGTGAAAAAAGAAGTAGGGATAATAGATATTTGTTGCACCTCTTTCTTTAGGAAAAATAAGTATGGGTGGTAGAGTCGAGCTGCATGAAGAATGATCTATTACACAGAAAGTTAGTAAACGACTGAGAAGCTTGCTGGCTAATTCCTATATTTTGGGGTAGTTTATTAGCAAACAGGAGTACATTGCATTGAATGTCTTGATTAGTTCCATATCCATAGTTCCTAGCTCCTGTGAGGTTTCCATTCTCCATTAGGAAATTATTGGTCACAGTCCAAATTGCAGTCAAAGTACTCCATTCTGATCAGAGTCCATGCCAACAGGAGATAAGATTTTTTGGGTTTTCAGGTACTTTGCAAGTTATTGTAGAACAGTTGTTCTAATAATGTACCTATTGCTGGATGGACTGAAATGAGTCAAAATCAGCTGGTAAAGAGGGATTGAGGGGAGGGTTTGGAATAGGCCTAACCTTGGCAGTCTTCCACTGTAGAGGTATTATGCCTTAAGCTAGGCAGGACCTGAAAAGATGCATGAGTGGGGGTAATGATGTGGCATTTACAGAGGGAGATAAACCTGGGGTGGAAGTTATCACTTCCTTGGTGGGAGGGGAACATCTCTGGGAATTTTAGGAATGTCTTCTTTTACAGCTTTAAAGTATAATTGAAGGGATTCATTTTCTGTGCACTGTTCAGAGATGGATTTGATGCTCATAACAGGACTAAAGTTAATAAGCATGGAGAATTTGCTGAGAAAGTCATTGGGATTAAAGACGCCCGAAGATGTAGGAATGATATTGGGGTGTAGGGAACCTTTCAGGAAGGATCTACTAGTGATGTTGTTAACAAGGTTCCAAATCCTCATCTTGTTATATAGCATTTTTTGTTGAATGGTGGTGAGGAGGCTGGCTTTATGTCTCCCAGTGTTTTCTTGGCTCTTTCTTAAGTTTATAAAGTGGTTTCAATTTTCTTGAGAGACTGCTTCCACATTGCCCACACTTTGTCCCTAGTTCTGCAGAGAGTTTTAAGTTCTTTGGTTAGCCATTTCTTAGCTGAAGATCTGGTTATTGGTAGGAAGTGTGTATCTTGGCATTTGCAAAGGAACATTATAAGAAAGTTGGTAATTGTTGGGATCCTCTTGGGCTATAACAACATTCCAGGTGTGTTTAGAGAGCTGCGTTTGTAGTTTTTGGATGTTCTGTTGCATTTGAAAGTAGAAGGTGATTAGTTTAGGTGGTGCATTGTAGAGGAGATGTTTCACGGTAAAGGTTATGGTACAGCAGTCAATGATGGAAGGGGAAGAATGGAGAGGCTCTGGATGAGGGAGGGGCTGTTGGTGATTATGAGATCTATTAGGGACTGGTTATTAGATATGTTGTTTGGATATTAATATTATTTTCTTTTCTATGGGTCTGATGAAGGTAATAACACGCAAGCATAGACAATATTAGAATGCTTTTATTTAGCAACTTAATTTTTCCTTTTAGTTGTGAGAGACTGAACATTTGCCTTTACAGCATACTCAGCTATGAGAGCACATTTAAAACAGTTTCACAGTAACCTGATAATAATTTTGATACATGTGTTTTATACACACAGACAGACAGACAGACAGACACACACACACACACACACACACACACACACACACACACATATGGATCTAGTTTAAAATTTTATGTGCGTGTGCTCATGTGTATGTACAATTATAGGAACATATATGAACACAAAGACACATTTTTTTGTCTTATTAGCCCTATAGAGGGGGTTACATGTAAAAACAGCATACATTATGCTTAATTACTATAACAGCACTGAGAATGGCTTTAATCTGTCAATGGGTGCAAATGAACCTGTGCTCCTCCCCAAAAAAGAAATGCTTTCTACAATGTTCAAAAGCACTTTTTTGTGAGTCTTCCATCCAGGTTATCACTTCCCCTAAAAGATCCAATGTCCAGTAGATTATCTGCATTAAAGAAAAAGGCCTGTAAAGTCATACTGAAGTCTTAGCTCATAACCTGGACTTAAACAGCAACAGAACTAATGGGAATGCACCCAAATGCAGCTGCTAGTTTATAGGAGACTTGAAATGGCTTTATGAAACTGTGCCCTGCAATAAATGCATTAGTAACTCTTGAGTTGTGAAAAGGACAACTGAGAGATGAACACTGATCAGGAATGAACCAGTAAGCAAAATACAGGAAGCAAATTTATTAAATTATGCAGACATCACCCAAAGGTACACTTATCAATTTTATTGTTCTGAAACAGCATATGAGATATTGTTTGAAAGCAAGTATTCTGAAGTACAGTTGGCCAACTGAAAATATTGAGCTTTCTGACAAATGTGTTTTCCAGTCTTTCTAAGCTACTCATCCAACAGAACTCAAGCTGGGCATACTCCTTGCTCATACGATCAACGCGAGTATGGCCTCCCACTGCTTGCATTGCCCTCTATCAAAAACAATGCTACCTTTCAGACCCTCATCAATAAAATATGCCAATTCATATCTAACTCACCATGGAATGACCACCACTGCCTTACTCTTTCAAAGGCTAAGTGTCTCCCAGCGCAGCCCAGATCAAACCTTCTTGGTTCCTTACTATTTAAAATACTCACACTTGGCATCCCTTGGATAATTGGGCTGGTTTCTGCTTCTCTGCCTTTAATAGCCAGTGTTTTAAATCAGATAAACCTCTTTGCTCAAACTATTCTCAGCTGCAGAGAGACTGACTTACTGCCTGCTGTGCTATTGGGAAAAAAGTGTTTATATAGGTTCATAGGTTCGTACTAGGCTATCTGCCCTAGGGCATTTATAAGCCTAGCCACAGTGTATGTGGCTTACACCACCCCTTAGGATGAGAATACTACGCCCTTTTAGGGTTTAGTTTACTATGCCTCTGTCTAGTAGTGACAAAGAGATGACCCCCGGGGTAAACCTACGATCTCCCATCCACTCGTCGAGATTTCTCTTGAATAGAGTCAGTGAGGGGCTCTGCCTAACATGGACTGGGATTCTGTTCCAGAGTGTAGGGAGCCTCTGGGTTATGAATCTGTCCCTCCAGCACGCTCTATTTATTTCTGTGTTGAGGTTTAAGTCACTTGTTCTCGTGGCTCTGATGGATTTGGATTTTCTGAGGTGGAGCATGTCCATTAATTCAGGATTGGACATGGCCTTGTACGACAGGCACATATCACCTCTGAGTAGGCGGTATGCGACTGAATAGAGCTGGAGTTTTTTCAGTCGGGCAGCATATGACATATGTTTAAGACCCTTTATCCTCTTGGTGAGGAACTTTTGGGGTCTTTCCAACTGCTGCAGGTGTCGGGTGAGATACATCCCAAATGGGGCATTGTACTCAATCATTGGCCTGATAAGAGAAGAGTACAGGGGCACAATGACCTCTCTTGATCTAGATGTGAAACCCTTCATGATAAGGTGGGCAATATAGAAGGTCTTCCTAACCACTTTGGCAATGTGAGTGTCAAATGAGAGGTTACTGTCAACCTGGGTCCCTAGGTCCCTGATTACCTCTTCCGTACTTAATGGATTACCGCCTATGTGGTAATTTGTCGGTACCTTGTTTTTCCCAAAGGGTATGACTATACATTTTTTGGCTTTCAGCTTAAGGCCATGGCTCTGGCACCAATTATCCATTTCTATGAGGCCTCTCTGAAGGATGTTTGTGTCCGCTGGAGTATCAATTATGGTTTCAGTTTGCAGTCATCTGCGAACTTTGTCAGCCACAATCCTCCTATGTTTGCCTGTACCTCGGAAAAATAAATGCCGAACAAGAGGGGTCCCAGGACTTGAGCCCTGTGGGACACCGCTTGTGACTGGCTTAGAGTCTGACATAGCTCCAGCAACTCTGACCCTGTGGGTTCTGTCCTTGAGCCAGTTTGCAACCCATCTTGTGACATATGGGTTTACATTTAAGCTGGTGAGTTTGTCTATGATGCCCGAGTGGGGTATTGTGTCAAAGGCTTTTGCAAGGTCAAGGTAGGCTGTGTGAACTGCCTTGCCCTCATCAATGGCCTTAGTGATTGTTTCAAAAAAGTCGACCAAGTTCAGAAGGCAGGATCTGCCCTTGACAAAGCCAAATTGGGTAGGATCCACTGTCTGTAGGTCCCCAATGTCTTTGTTTACGAGTTCCATAATGATCCTCTCCATAGCTTTGCAGACCAGGCTCGCCAGGCTTATGGGGCGGTAATTTCCAGGGTCCGTAGAAGCACCACCTTTGTGAAGTGGGACCACTGTTGCCGTACGCCACTCTTTGGGTACGTATCCTGTGGTAAGGCTAAGATTAAACAGCAGCCTTATGTGTGGGTTTAGTTCCTCTTGGAGTTCATGTAGCACACAGCCCGGGACAGCATCCGGTCCCATTGATGCTGTGTTTTTAGCTTTAGAGAGGGCGGCTCTCACCTGGGCATCTGAGATGTTAGGGAGGCTACACTCTGCTGGGATAGTTATTTCTCCTTTTGGGGAGGAGAAATTTTCACTGAACCTGTCTGCCAGAATGTTGGCAATGTCAGTGGGTTCAGTGTATTTTGTGTCATTTTGGACTAACTCTGAGCATAGCTGGGAGTTTCCACCCAGGTTTCTAACATAGCTAAAGAAGGCCTTGTGATTGTCTTTTGTGTCATTTGCGATTTTTCTCTCAAAGTTGGCCTTGGATGATTTTATGAGTGATCATAGTTTTTTGCTAGTACTGATCAGAGATGCCTTTCCTTTTAGGGATTTTGCTCTGTCATGTAGTAGCTTCCTCCTCCTGTTGTAAAGTTTGTTTATGGCTGGGGTCCACCAGACCGGTCGCCTGCCTTTGGGGAATGGGTCTTGGTTTTATTTGGGATTGCATGATCCATGCATTCTTGAAGGTGCCCATAGAAGGCATTTGCAAGGGATTCAGCAGTGTGGGTTGTGGTTTCCACTGGCCCAGGGGCCTTGAAAGATACCACTTCAGTCTTAAGAAGTGTGAAGTTTGCTTTTGAGAAGTTCTTCACTGTGGTCTTTTGTGCAGGGGTGGGGCGGGATGTGGATTTCCAGTGAGATTAATTTATGGTCTGATCTTACCAAAGAGGGATGTACTTCGTGTGGAGCATTTTGTCCCCATGTTTGTGATGATCAGGTCTAGTATATTGTCTCCTCTTGTGGGAATGGTGACTAGTTGTTCCATTGCATTTGAGTTTATGAATTCTAAGAACCTTTGGGCTAGAGTGTTGGGGCTTGAGTAATGTTCCCAGTCTATGTTTGGGTAGTTGAAGTCTCCCAAAATTATGGTATTTGGAGAGACATTCATACTCTCCAGTGTCTTCAGGAAGGCTGTGTGGGGTTCCTGAGTTTGAGAGGGTGGTCTGTAGCATGCTACAAACTGTAAGGCAGTTTTGCCTATGGTTAGTTGCACCTGGATAGTCTCCGATGCTTCGTGCATTGCCACTAACCTGGAGGTGTGGGTATCTTTGATGAAAATGGATACTCCCCCTCCTTTTGTGGTTCTGTCCAAGTTTTGGGATCGGAAAGCATGATATGAGGTAAAACCTGATAGTGCTGGGGTGCTCTCAGGAGCCTTGAACCAGGTTTCAGTCACTGCACAGACATCGATGTTCTCCATACTGAGAAGGGCTTCGAGGGCGTGCATCTTGAGGTTTAGACTTCTGGCATTGAGCAGCATTACCCTTAGTTGTTTTCCACTTGTGTTTTCTAGGGAGGTAGGTTTGTCATTTGAGCCTTGCCTAAAAAAGGCACTATGGGGGTGGCAAGAGCCTTGGCCAATATCCAGGGGTGACAGGTGCAAACCATCCCTTGCGAAGCAGCGTGGCTTGTCAAGCATGTCATCCCAAGCAGACAGACACTGGATCCCCTTAGAATGACACCAGTAATTAAGCCAATTGTTAAAACTGATCATTTTGTCTTTGTACTGTGGCATCATTCTTGGTGAGGGTAAGATGCTGCTCAGGGTCAGGGTCATACCGGCCTGGGCTACATAATCAGAGAGCTCCTCTATGTCTCTTTTCATGTAGTCCAGGGAGGTACGTCTCAGGTCGTTTACACCTGCATGTACAATGACTGAGTCATATTTGTACTTGCTGTGGAGTGACCTGAGTGCTTGTGTTATGTGGCGGATTCTAGCTCCCGACAGGCAGCTTACTGTGACCCTCTCCTTGTTCAGTCTGGTGAGCGGGACGACAGTGTGCCTGACTATGGAGTCACCTATTACAAGTGTGTCTGGCATGTTGTTTGGCCTTAAGGGCTGTGACTGTTTAGCACACTGACTTTGTGAACTATGTGTTGCATTTGCTATGTCTTGAGGTGGTGGTTGCTTGGGTGTCTGCTTTGGAGGCCTCTGTTGTTTTGGTAGATTTTTAATCAGCGCCTCCGAGTATGTTTTTGTGTGTTTATGTGTTTGGTTTGCAGTTGTGATAGTTCTATGTGAGACTGGGTTTGTGGTGTGCGATGTTACCTTCTCCTCCTGACTGGTCTTGCCAGTACTGAATTGAGAGAGCTCAGCCTCCAGTTTGGCTATATAGTTGCATCTCCCGCATATATTTGTATTTGTTGGGAGGAGGAGAGGGTTGTCTGTGTACATGAGGCAATTGTAACATTGCCTCAAGATTCCCAGATTCACCAGCTGAACAGGAGAGGACGCTAGCAACTGACCCTTCGACATGCTAGTAATAGTGAAAAAGATTGCTGTGTAACTGAGTCAGAAAGGACCTATAGGGAAATGGGTACTCAACAGAATTTAGGTGAATGAAGTACTTTTCGTTTGTATAAGAGTGCTTTACCTGTATACAAAATGCTTTAGGAGCAAGTGCTGAGCTTTTCAGATAGAGTATAGGCTGTTTAGATTGCAAGTAGAACAGTTCTAAGGGAAAAATTGAAGAGCAGACTTGGCGGAGCCAGAAAAGTTTAACCTTGTTTAACCGGCGCTGCACTATGCGCACGACCGCGCAAAGCCATGCAAAGGCGGATTTTAAGCAGTGAACTACAAAAGAGCTAGGAATGGTCCCAAACAACCAATTACTAACAGCTTCTTGTGCTGAGGTCACTTCCCCCAAGGATAGGTAGGCTGCTCAAGGCTCCCCACTCCCACTGGTGAGCAAAGAAACTTCCTTTTATCCAAGTAAGGTAATGGACAACACAGGAACTACACCACAGCCCAGAATACAGCAATGCCTGTATACTGGTCTAAACTAGTCGAAAAAGGCAGGAAAACAAGGATTATTTTTTTGTTTTTTTGGGGTTTTTTTGCAGAAATACACAGAAAATGCAGAGACAGTGATAAATTAGTTACACAGGCTAGCACACTTTAGTGGGCAGCCTCCACAGTTCAATTAAACAAACAAACAAGCAAACTTTCGACTAAATTCGACTAAATGTAACTAAGTGCAATTTTTAAAATAAATGCAGTAATCAGTAAAAAAAAAAACAGTTCAGGCTAGTTTAAAGTAAGCAGCAGAAGCTATATTCAATTGTCTTCTGCACTTCTGATTTAATACATATCTCTGTAACCTGTACAACAGTTTTTTCTCTCCCACTCGCCCCAGTCTTAATGGCTTTGAGTTGCCCATCTCTGGTATAGGGTTGATACTGGATACTCCTCCAGTCACATTATATTAGCTCATTCTACTGTTTATATTGAAAACTTAGCAGAGGCCCACCCTTTTAGATTCTGAATATTGAATTATCTTATTAGCTTCTGTCTCTTCACTTTCTACTACAAAAAAAAGTTTCCTGCCTTTCCAGGAACTAGTGCAGTCTAGATACAGATTTGCTGTATCTAGGACTGTTTGGACGCTTCTGAGCGGTGCCAAAAAGTGTCCTCTTCAATTTTCCCCTTAGACCTGCTAGTTCTCTCCTCTCTTGCACTTTTACTAGCTTATTAGTCTAGGACTTTACCAGACTTCGTGTAGCAATTACTATAGCACACAAAAGTGCCACCAGCACTAACCATTCTACAAGGAAACAGCTCCAGACTTATTATCAATGCCCACCCATCCAGACATGTCTAAAGGTCAGTTCCCTGTGCTTTCTCCTATAAACCTGGTGAGCTTGGGCATCCTGAGGCAATGTAGCAACTGCCTTATGTACACTGACAACCCTCTCCTCTTACCTCCAATGTTTCCTGGAATTCATTAATTCCAATGCCCTGGACCAGCTCGTTCTTACCCCCACTAGATGTAACAATATCCTTGACCTGGTCATTACTAACATGGGAGACTGCTGCTCTATACCAACAGTCACCTCCTCCCTGGTTTGATCCGACTACATACTAATCACCTTGGAAATCCACCCCCCACCCCTGCAAAGGTAACCACCATGAAAAAGCTAACTTTGGCCTCCTAAAAACAGTGATTGAAGAACAGCTGCATGAATGCCGAATCATACACTAATGCCCTGTACGAACACGTACACAAATGCCTGGACTTCGCCATACCCAATAGAACCAAGACGCTCTCCTCCAAAAAAGGAAGTCAATCTGGTGGTCCCCTGCCATAAGCAAACTCTACAACAGAAGGAGGAAACTGATGCGAAATAAGGGTGAAGTTCCAAGACTGGAAAAACTCCCTTATCAGCCTCAACAAAAAGTTGAGATCCCTCATCAAATCCTCTAAAGCTAGCTATGAAAACAGAATTGTAGCAGATAGTACAGACAACCAACAAAGGCTTTTATAGTTATGTAAAGAATCTCCACGGCAATACCCAGATTTGCTTGGAGCTATTGCACAATCGTACCTCCTATACCGAGCCAACAGATATTGCCAATATACTGGCTAAAAAATTTAATGCCAATTTTATCCCTCTCTCCTCCACCAAAGGACCAATCACAATACCAGCAGATTGCCAGGCACCCAGTATTACTGCTGCAGAGGTTAAAAGAGTACTGTCCAAGGCCAAGAATACAGCTTCTATGGGACCCGACAATATCCCTGGCTGTGTTCTACATGAACTACAGAGTGAACTGGCACCTCACCTGTGTGCCCTGTTCAACAGCAGCCTCACCTCAGGCTTTGTCCCTACCGAATGGCTGCTGCTTCAGTCATCCCTCTCCACAAAGAAGGCGCAACTACAGACCCTGGGCACTATCGCCCCATTAGCCTGATGAGTCTGATATGCAAAGCTATGGAATGCATAATCTTCTTTGTCTTTTTGGCTTTTCCAGGTTGGGGGTCGCCACAGCGGAACTCCGGCCCACTAATGATTGGTAGTAGATTTTTTTACGGTGCCGAGTTGCCAGCCCGACGCCCAACCTTCAGCGAAGGCACGCCCATTCACGCATGTCTTTCGGAGGCCACTCGACCACGGGGAGGACATGCAGACTCCACACAGAAAGCACTCCAGCCATGAATCGAACAGGAGAACCTCTTGCTGTGAGGCAACAACGCTACCGCTGTACCACCGCGGCTTCCTTATATGGAATGTATAATCATGGGCCTAATAAACATGGACTCTGGATCCCACAGAGTTTTGTTTTGTGAAGGGTAGACCATGCCTTTTCAACCAGGTCAACTTATTTGAGTCAGTCACCAGAGCTGTGGATGAAGGCAAGGTGGTTCATACAGCCTACCTTGATCTGGCCAAGACTTTTGATAACATTCTCCACTCAGGAATCATAGAAAAACTCACTAAGCTAGGCATCAACCCCTATATCACTAGGTGGGTTGCAAACTGGTTCACAGATAGAACCCACACTGTGAAAGTAGCTGACTCCAAGTCAGACTGCTGGCCAGTCACGAGTGGTGTCCCACAGCGTTCAGTCCTGGGTTCTCACCTGTTTGGTATATACTTCTCTGAAGTCCAGGCCAACACAAAGGGACTCTGGCTGACAAAGTTCACAGGCGATGGCAAGTTGGGAGCCATAATTAACTCCCTAAGTGATGTTGACATCCTCCAGAAAGGCCTCACTGAGACCAACGACTGGTGTCACAACCATGGCCTTAAGCTCAATGCCAAAAAATGTGTCGTCATTCCCTTTGGGAAAAACCCGGTTCCCATGAATTACCACATCGATGGTAGTCTAATGAACACAGAAGGTGTCATAAGAGATCTGGGAACACAGGTTGACAGCAATCTCTCTTTTGACCACCACATTGCCACTGTGGTCAGAAAGTCCTTCTATGTGGCACATCTCATTACTAAGGGTTTTGCATCCAGGAAGAAAGAGGTCCTTGTCTCCCACTACTCTTCCCTCATTAGGCCAATCATAGAGTACAATGCCCCATTTGGCATGTACCTCACTAGACACCTGCAACAACTGGAGAGTCTGCAAAAGTATCTCACAAAGAGGATCCTAGGCCTTAAACACTTGTCCTATATGGACAGACTCAAAAAACTCCAACTATTTTCTGTCTCATATCGCCTACTTAGAGGCAATCTCTGCTTGCTTACAAAGCCATGTCTTACCCAGCTCTGTTAGAAATGCTACATCTAAAGAAATTCCAAACAATCTGCACTACACGCTCCACAGACCTCAACGTCATTACCACAATCAACAGAACCCACTGGTGGGATAGGTTCATAATCCAGAGACTGCCCATGCTATGGAATAGACTTTCCATACATGTCAAGCAGAGCACCTCACTGGCCCTCTTCAAGAGAAATCTTGATGAATGGATGAGAAATAGAAAATTCACCCCAGGGATCACTCCAGTGGCTCTACTCGACAGAGGCACTAGAAACTAAGGTCGGGTGGCACAATACCAGAGTAATCCTATAGGCTAGTCTTGTAAAGGCTCCAGGGCAATTAGCCTAGTACACACTATGAACCTATGAGCCTTCCCCTCTCTTTTTTAAACTTTTTACTGCCACTCAAACCTAGAATCGAAGAAACAAATCAAAATCTGGTCCCTCCTACAAACCTCTTCTCTCAGACTGCACTCTACTAGCTATTGCTTCTTTGTACTGTCCCAAAACTATGGAAGTCACTTCCCTCCTGATATAAGACATCACAAAGTACTCCCTATTCAGGACACAGTTCAAACAATACATAATAAAACAGTTTGAATGCAGCTGTCCATCTAAAGGACATGTCATGTAAACAAATATCTCTAACTTGTTGTAACTTTACTTTCCATACATCTGAACTACCTGATTATGTCACTTGTTCTAAACTGTGATTCAGTTTACCACACCATTACTGTTCTAAAGACACTACATATACAATCTAATCCCCTTGTTCATCTTACTGGGGTCTCTATTAGCTTTCCAACTACTACTCATATCTCCACCACTTCTACTTTTCCTGCTTTAACTCTCTTCCAACTTTTCTATTTCAGTTACATAACTGTAAATATATTTGGTTAGTTATAGCTTCTATATTCATATTGTTTGACAAATTATGTATGCTTACTCATAAACATAAATCGTTATTTGTACACTATTCATTGTTTTGTTATATTACGATGTAACCACGGCTGAGCCTCTAACTGGCCATTATTTGACCAGTATTCTATCCCGGTAAACAAATTTAAATAAATAAGTTGACTCAGCCTGCCTAATGCGTCATGTCTTGACATCTCCATCACTTCTGAAGTTGGCACTGACTGGCTACCATTGTAATGTAAATTAGTAGTTTGGCATGCATCTATTTTATTTGATTCTGGTACTGACTTACCATGTTACCAGTTTTGGCTCTGTGGCTTGACGAGTTTACCAGTTGTGTTCTTTAACCCTAGCACGGGTAAGCTGGCCTTTTGGCACTCTGTTGCTCTTTACCTGGAGATCTACAATTTGTTGCTTTCTTCTTGTGGCAAATACAGCCTGTGGAAATCTGTGATCAACATGAGCTGTGGGAATGGCAGAATCCAAACATACACTATGCTGGACTAACCAAATCATTTTGTGGCTGGAAACTAATGACACTAACTGATTTATTTCATGGCCAGCAGCTATCAGCTGGCATTTGTAGATGCTGCTAGAGACAAGGAGTGCAGGGAGCTGACCTACTGAGCCCCCAAACCTGGAGCTGAATTTTGCTGCCACACTACTGATGATCCAAATTAATGATGTGCCATCTGTTACTGCCTCTGCATGCAGTTAAAGACAATGTTTTGCTTACTGCTTCTTGTGGATCTGAACTGTATTGCTGTTCACACATTGTGTCTGACAGAGAGCTCTAGGGCTTGTATTAATCCAAGACTGTTACTTGCAGTTTTCTCAGAATTTATATCAGGATAATTTAAGGGCTTTTAAGGCTGTGATTACCATTGTCATTTTTTTTTGAGTAGCTGAATATCAGCTACATGTTAGCCTATAGAAGGTCATGACTGTCTCTGCAATACCCACAATTCAATTGCACAAACCAAAGATATTTGCTTAAGTGCTATCGGCAAGAACAGAACTGCTTTGCCATTCTGAACATTGATAAGTCCAGTGATTCAGATTTATCATACTTTAAGGCTTACATGCATAAGACTAAAGGAGAAGAAAAAAGGTATAGATCAAAGTGTTACTCCCATGTTAAGTGGTATAAGTTTAGTTCCAGATTAATTTCTACACTCTACTTGTAAGAGGAATGGAAAGCCTACTTGATTTTACAAAATGATGGAGGATTGCAAGCAAACTAAGTGGTTAAATTTAGCAAGAAGGCTATAAGAAAGACCACTGAAGGGGCATTCTAAAGAGAGGTGTAAAGGATGCTTTGAATAGAAGATCTTGAAAGAAAAGGAGAAACCTTAGGCACTACCAGAAAAAATGGACTGCT
Source organism: Protopterus annectens (assembly GCF_019279795.1). NCBI lineage: Eukaryota > Metazoa > Chordata > Ceratodontiformes > Protopteridae > Protopterus > Protopterus annectens. The sequence continues at coordinate 394,495,443 of NC_056731.1, forward strand.
ATGCAAGATGTCTTCATAGACAATTCTACTCAGCAAACCAATGCTACTGAATACTACTAGCTCCAAATAATGTTGACAATGCTACGTTATCTCACAGCAGCAGAAATACTGTATTTTTTTTCTTTTTGTCAGAAAAAAAAAACAAAACAGAAAACTGAACAACCTTCCGAGCAAAATGTGAGAAGAAGGCTCAAGGAGCCAATGAAAGCTATTGAGTCAGAAAGAGGAGCATGTATCTTGGTGGACTAAATGTCACAGCCTCAATGAAGTAAAAAAGACTGTTGTGAAAAAGCTGCACAGTTCTGAATCTACTCTCTGGAAGTCTCTGTAGAAGATCAACAGGAACTCCAGACTCAGCAGCTATTGCTGCTCATATGAGACAGCTGTTACAGAAAACATTTCCCAAACAGAAACACTGACTGCAGAAGCCATGTGATCAGACAATTACTTTGAATGCTCCATGTCCACATCTGAATAAAATAAGAGGACTAGAAGGGGATTAAGTTCATGAGATTTCAGAAGAAAGATTTACAGGGTAAACTTTTTTAATGACTTGGGTGTGTCTCTTCCCTTCACTAATGCAAGTTGAACTGGATATAACAATTGCCAAAACCACATTCAAGCAACTACCCTATAAATGCCATCTTGCACTTCTGGGGAAGTCTATCCAGTAAAACAATGCTAAGAAGAGGTGTCTCGGTAATCTTTTTTTTTTTTTTTTTTTTTAAATAAAAAACAGGTATGGGAAAAAAAATGAACTACAGAAACAGTATATTTGCTAAACAGGCAATGGAGTTCAGTTGTACACACTAGAAAAATGCCCTGTGGTAGTGTGACGCCCGTGCACTGGCCCAGCAATCAAGGAGCCTCAATCCTGACCACTAACACCAGTGAGGGCATTCATATAGGGAAAGGATAATAAATACACGCACTAAAGCACAATTTCGCTTAAGAGCACACAGAGATCACAGTCAGTCTGGGGCTGGTTTCTCCCTTTCTCTCCAGGTCCCCAATAAGACTCCCCACTGGTACAGCTATAGGGTCCGGATCTCAGCCTAGGGGGCAAGCTAAAACCTCCAGCACCCTTCTCTGTCTAACTAGTGCTTCGTGTTCCTGCCCAAGTAGCTGACACGCACACACTTTGAGATGAGAATTATATACAACCATACAGACACTCCTGGGGAAGGCTGACACAGGTTCTCAAGCTGTGCCCCTTTTACCCAGACTATACGGTAGTACCACTTGCCACCACCCACTAATATTTATCAGCTACTAAAAAGGCCCTTAACAAAGGGTGTCCCATTATTACTGTGCAATATTATTATCCAAATGGTTAAGTGCAACTGAACAGTCAAGGCTTATTGGAGTGGCTTGGCCAGTATAACTATATACATGCAATGTACTCTAGAGCTTAAATTATCTCTACACAAAACAGCCACAGTTGAAAGGTTTAAAATATTTAAGAGAACCAACCTGTGGCTTACACTGATATTTACAAATAACAGAATTATCTACAAAATTCCATCTAGCTAGGCTGGCAGCCTTCACCTATCTTCACATTTAGGAGCACAGGTGAGATGAGCACATCATATGAAGCAATATCACAACATTTTTCAAGCATGGTGATCTCCCTAAACAACTACTACAAAGTTTTCCTTCCATAAAGCTTTAACATTTCAGCTTTCAGTAGCCAAATGTCAACTGAACAGCAAATGCATGATCTAAGGAAGAGCACAAGCCATAATAAAAATAGAAATCCATGATCAATGTATGCACTGCTGAGCACAGTTTGAAGGCAGACACTCTCTGAACAGACAGTGCAAGTATGTGGTGAAACATGTTGCAGGAAACTTTCCCAGAGGCACTCTAGTAATTACCCTTCCCTAGAAGGGAAGACATCCAGAAGCAAAACCTAACTGCCTACATTAATGGATAGTCCTAATCTGCAGTTTGCTTAAAAAAAAAAAAAAAGGACATCTGTTGCCCCAGAAACAAAAATTAAGCAGAGAGGGGGCTGTAAATTCTATCCCTTTTTCTTATGGATAAACTATATTTATACACAGAAAACAACTATGAAATGTTTGAGCTGAGCTCCACAAACTCTAAAAACAGTGCAGACTGCAGTTTGTCATACTACTGTAGTCCAAATGTCAACACCAACCAGAACGAATGCTGAGGTTTCCCTGCACATTAAACACCAGTCTAGACAGTATGCCCAGAAAGTTCCCCACCCCAACACACAATTTAATGTGCTGCAGTTGAAAAGAAAGGTAGAACAGCATTATACAAAAAGTTAGATGCAACCCACCCTACAAATGGGTATAAGTCTCAAAAGTTGATTTAATTCCTTTATATTATTAGCAGCTTTTTCTTGTTCACGTAGGCTGTGTATTACATTGGCAGTATATATAGAAGTGCATTGCAATAATAGAAGTTCTAATACCTTAAATCTATGCTCAAATTACATTGCTTGTCACATTGATCTACTTTGCCAACATATGTTGTTTAACTGCTGCTTGCATGATAAGCTACAAACGACACGAAAATCAAAAATGGCAGCAGTGACTCACGGTGAGATCAAAGACCAAGTAAAAAAAAATTGTTGGTAGAAGGCTACTCCCATATGCTAATAAACAAAATGGACAGAGTGCTAAGGCTTCATTCTCAAAGTTTAACACTAGTTGTCGCCAAGGGTTAAGCTTCCTGTCAGCTACACTGCAAGACACATTATTTCTTACACTCTGCACATGGAAGCTTAATGTTTAAACAATGGATCCATAGCTTACCTGGGAAAAGTGACAAAACTGTCATTAGAGTTCCTACCAACTTGTATACTGGAGAAGTATAAAACAAAACCTGAAAAAGAAAACAGTGGAAGTAAAATAAATTACTAACTACTGATACATCAGAGTATGAAGAAGCTACTCAAGTTGTATGCTTACTTTTATTTACTACATTTTCATTTTATACTACAACGTTTATTCAGCTCAAACTTTTACCTTAATTACTGCAATAAACTGAAAGATCAGAACAATACATGGAAGCTTATCCCAGCCAGAAATGGTGAAAAAAGGCAAGTACTTTAGAATATAAGCTTAAGTTCTTGCAGTAAAGGAACCAAAGGCTGACCTACAACCAGTGATAACTGCTGTGTGACAAACTACAAACAGGAACTATTCCTCAAGTACAATAACTTTCTGTCTTCTTACATCTGTTTCGATCGAAGGATCTAGGAATGTGTACACGCATGTATGCAGTTAACTGGATATCCCCAAAACTCATTCAGCAAGAGTTATTAAAGTCATAAAATACCCTGCAATCCTTCATTGCAATGTGTAAGCTATTGCGCAGGGCTAGCAAGTAACATTCTACCAAAAAAAATAATCCTAACAATGAATGTAGTCCATACTATCAAAAATAATGTACTTTGCCAGTGAACATGCAGGAAAACTCTGGTCCTGAGTGGAATTACTCTTTCACCAAGAATGAAGCCTAAGTACAAAGAAAAGCCAACTACATTCAGAGACTGGGTGAATAACTGGTGTCATTCTAGGGGTCTAGTATGTAACTGCATGTAATGAGATAACGGATAATCTAATTTGTTTCAAAGGGGATGGCCTTTGCTGCCTCCATGGGGCCTTTTTAGGCAGAAACCAGTTAATAGATGCTCTATTGTAGCAAATTCATCAAAATCACATTAAGGTGTCGTTTCATAACACCAAAAGTTTCAACAACAAACTGTCTGACCTTGAAGCTGTTCACCCAAATTATGGCACAACAGACATCATCAAAACATGAGCAAGTAAGTTTAACGCAAACTTTACCCCAGAAAAATCTATCCACACTCAACACATCCCAAAATCCCTTGTACATTTATTTTCACCAAGGAATATTTTCTGAAAGTGCTATCAAAGACCAAATATACTTTCGTCATAGGAGTTGATAAAATACCTGGATGCGAGGATGCAAAGAAGCCTTTCATCACAAAGTGAAATCTCTCATTTGGCCGTTTTATTCTTCATCATTACTGTTTATTGTTTTTGCCCTATGTTGTTTATGTATTTTACTAACTATGGAGAATTAATAACACTTAGCTACTCTTGAGTAAAGGGTAAAGTTTATCCAGAAAAAACAACTCTGTGAATTACTCTGGCAAATTCTACTGGTGCCAGCATTGCTTTGGAGATTTTTTTTTAAACCACTTTCAGTTCTTTCCTTTGTTTGTTTAATATATAGTGCCAAACTTGTCCTCTATGACCCATTCATCAAACTGTTTAACCTAAGCTTAGCCACAGGATTTGTTCAAGAATCATAATGTGCCACAACAGTGATTCCCCTCAATAAGAGTGGCCCCCACCTTACGAGCCTAATCTTCAAAGCTATGAAATGTATCGGATCTGACCTAATCAATTAAAAAAAATCAAAACTCTCAGGCTTGATCCTCAATAACTTGGCTTCATTAAAGGGAGGGCTTGCCTATTAAAGTTAGTTAACTTATTCAAGAGAGCCTCACAGGCTGTTGAGAGTGGCCATACCGTTCACAATATCTTAACCTAGCCGAACTAATTTTTTTAAAAATAGAGCCTTATGTGGTATTATGCATAGCAAAGTAGCTAAAAGAAAAACCTGGATACTTCATCTGAAAGCATGAAGGTAAGCAGTGGAATCTCCCTGGTCTCTATAATGCAATCCCTGCTTTTCTGCATTTACTTTTCTGACCTACAAACTAAGAACTAGGACTTCTAGTTGACTAAATTGTCTTAATTTCTGTTGAGTTAAAATGTGAGTGAAATTAAGAAGAGCAGCTGTAGTACTGTGGCTGTGTCTGAAACTGTGTTGTGCTTTGGAGAGAAGAATGTCATTATTTAAAAAAATGTATGAGTTGTGCATGATTGCATATCTCTGGGACTTCTAAAGGTGGTAAGATAATTGAAATGGGTCTACGTTCAGTAAACTCAGTTGATATACCACTTTTGTTAAGTGGGATTATAACGGAATTTTTCCAAACAAAAGGGACATAGTTTTCAGTTATTGACTGGTGGATCTGAATGGAGACTTGAAGGGTAATGCATCTGCAATTTTCCGAAAATCATTGGGAAGGTTATCAGCAGCCAGAGGTATTTATTTAGTAACTTTTTTAAGTAGTGCTATGAATAGGGTGAAGGGTAAAAGTCTGTAAGTAAGGCAGAAATCTCTCTTTTACCAAAAGGTGGGAAGGCATCTGCCCAGCCAGGAGGGGAAAAGATGAAAAGCTCTGGAAGGCAAGCTGGACATCGAGCCTTCTGAGCATAAGTCCCAAGAAGTTATCACTACTACAACAGTGGACAATAAATACCTAGAGTGTCTGACATGGTTACTACCCACATTCAAGGCTCAATTATTCTTCCAAAATATGTTTATTTCATTGAACAAGGGTAAACACTCAAATGTTTCAAGGCAGTGATTTAAAGGACCACTATGGGCAAATGATGAAGAAAACATATATTTTTTATCTTGCCATGATTTACTACACCTCCCAAAGCTGCCTGCAGCAAAATAAGTACTCATTCCTAATTCTATTGTGTTTTTACCCATTTCTGCCCTCATAGGGGCAGACATTGGGATTTCTTTGGAAAGCTAAATCTGTCCCATAATGCACAGACTGAGAACAAATAGCCCTACCATTTGTTGTCAGACAAGACTTCCATTCACTTAGAATGAAACACCTGAAAAAAAACTGCCAAGTTTGTGAGTCTGCAGCTCATGTGTCATTGACTGGTATGTGCTTGTATTTTTTGATGTCTTTTGTCATGCAAAGTTGACTAAACAGCTGAATCTAGTAAAGCTGGAAATGTGAGACTGTAGCCCACTGAAGGAGGGGAGATGGGAGGAGTAACTTGGCCAGGAATCGAAACTTGCAAAACTGCTCCTTGTGAAAAGTCTTTTTATCTCAGTAATCTGTTGATGACACTTTTGCAAGTTTCTTTCAGAGAATGTATAGTACATCAATAGGAACAACATTTGTAAAACTCAGCACATACCAGTCAATGACACATGAGCTGCAGACTCTCAAACTTGGCATTTTTTTTCAGGTGGTCCATTCTAAGTGAATGGAAGTCTAGTCTGACAACAAATGGTAGGGCTATTTGTTCTCACAGTCTGTGCATTGAGACAGATTTAGCTTTCCAAAGGAATCACAATGTCTGCCCTCATGAGGGCAGACAAGAGTAAAAAAAAAATAAAATTAGGAAAGAGCATTTATTTTGCTGCAGGCAGCTTTAGGAAGCGCAGTAAATCATGGCAAGATAAAAAATATATGTTTTTTCATTGTTTGCCCGTAGTGGTCCTTTAACTATTATTAAATAAAGAAATATTAACTGCCAATAATAAGCTTTTGAGTGCTGTGCTCAGAGCTGGATGCACTTCATAAAGTTATGATTCTGGTTTAAAAATGGGATGGAGGTTAAAAGATTTTTTAGCAAGGCTGATGCTACTATCTGTTGAGTTCTCTAAGCTATATGATAAAGGAGTTATTACAAGATTATCTAGCACATGGTGTTTATGGTTACATGAAGACACTAGGTTCATGCTTGTCAAAGGAGTCTAAAATAAATAAATATTTCTCAGTGATGGGTCTGTTTAGTTATTCCAACTGATACAACAGTTTGCTGATTAAGTTGATATAGATAAATTTAAAAAAAAATTCTTAGTATTAGAAAAGGCAGACAAAGCTGAAGGTTAATGACAAATTTCAGGTCAGGCCTAATGGAAGAAGTTTTTTGCCCCACCAGGTTTGTTCAGTTTTTCTTTTCTGGACTGGGAGTGAGAGCTCAACACGAGAAGGCACTACTTGTGTGACTGAAGTCAAGTTATGCATAGATGACTTATTTACTTACATTTGATTACTGGGAAAGGCCAGCTGAGCAGCAGCCCATTTTCACCTAAGGCCTGAAGAGAAAAGCTCCAAAAGTATTACAAAAACATTTTAAGAACAATTTTATAGTCTTCAAAAACAGTACAAAAAACATCTACGATTTAAATAAATATGCCATATTAGACAATGTGAAAACAAATAGATACAACTTATATGATGATAATTTAATATTAAGATAAATTTTAGCCAGTTTATAGTGAAATTAAAGGTAAGTTAGTATAATTCAAACAGGAATTGCAATATGAAGTGAGAGAGAAAAAAAAAACAGGGTTATACCACATTTAGAAAGAGAGTCAGGAGAGAGAAACTGAAGTAAGGAAGTGAGTGAAGAAGGGCGAGTAAGGAGGTGCAAAGTATGAAGAGGCACTTGTTTATACTTAGGGATATAGTTTAGCCTGGGGTTGAGCAACAACAAAGACAGATTTTGGCCAGGAAGTCTTTCAGAATGGTTTATAAAGTCTGGAGGGAGGGTTATGACCTGATGGATACAGGTAAGGAGTTCTAGGCCTTAGCAACATGGCACCAGTACAGGCCATGTCCAGCAGATCTGATAGGTTTGTGGGCAGAGAGTTTTTGGTCATTTGACTGTAATAACAGATTGTACACTGGTATTTAGTGCGGAACAAACAGATGGATGCTGGATAATTTTACATGTGGTAAGAAGCTGTGTATATGTTAGTTGATGGAGTAGTTCTAACCAGTTTTGGCTTTTTAGTGCTATACAGTGGTTGGTTCTGAAAGGGGTAGTTGCTACAAATTTAGCCACTTTATTATAGTATTGCTCCAAGATTTGACTTTTGTGATGTATGGAGGTTATTTATGTATGAGAGTGCCATAAAGTAGTGAGGGGAGCAGGCAAGTAGTGGCAAGTGTTGTTTTAGCTGTGTTCGTGAGAAAGTTTTTGGCTCTGTAATGCATCCCCAGTTTTTTTCTAAGTTTTTTTATGCAATTTTGTATATGCAGGTCAAATTTAAGATGGTCATCCACTATCATCTCTAATAATTTGCTATGAGAAGCGTCTTCAATGGTTGTGTTATTATGAGCAAATATTTTGAATTTTGTTTTTCATGAGAAAGGGATTTGCGGGGAAAAAAAGTTGTATTTTTTTGGGTTGAGTATGAGTTGTGAGTTACAAAGCCATGTTTCAGTGGCTGTTAAAGCTTCCCAAGTCATTTTTTGGAGATGTGTCAGATTGTCAGATGTAGCTGTTGAACCAAAAAATGATGGGCTGAGACAGACCAAGTGAGGACATTTGAAGTAGAAGTCTGTTGTGGCGAACTGTGTAGAAGGATTTAGACAAGTCTAAAAATAAGGAGGAGACTAGTTTGCCATCATCTCTAGCTTTACTGACAGTATCTATAAAGGTTAGAAGCACAGTGCTAGTACTATTGGATGGAAGGAAGCCATGTTATGTGGGGGAAAGGAGTTCTTCCTGCAAGCAATAGAAAAATGTATTAAAAAAAAATTGGCAGGCTAAGTATTTTGGGACAGGGGGATAAGATTGCTATGGGCCTAAAGTTAGTAATCACTGTTGAATTTTCTCTTGTGTAGAGGAATAACGTGTGATTTGTTTTTCCAAGAGAGAGGGAATGTGGGAATTCTGGACTGACCTGTTTATAAGGATTGAGACAGGACAGGCAATGCTATCAGCTGCTATTTTAAGGTAATCTTTAGGAAAGTCATCAACTGAAGGAGAGCACAGTTTGAGTTTAAGAGTACTTTTATACAGGATGTGGGGCACAGGTCTGAAGGTGAATGTGGATGTGGTGATATGTGGCAATTGGGCAGGGGTGGAAATCCTTGTATTGTTCTGAAAGCTGTTAAAGTATGTACATATTTCTTTGTTTTCCTTTACTGCTTTTTTAGTACTGTTGTATAGCATTCTGCTGTTTTTAAGATACTGTGGTGTTTTACACTTTTGCCATTACTTCCATGCTTTTTCTCTATCATGCATCAGAATTCTACTATTTTTGGACAGCCAAATTCCATTATTTGTTTTTAGTCTCTTACTTCTAGGAGATGCAAGGATATTTAGCAAAGTTGTATTGAATTAATTTACAGCATCATCTAGGGAGAGGATTTTTAGGATGCTCCAGTTGATAGATGATAGGGTAGTAATGAATATTTGAGTTAAATTTGGACAGGTTGAGTGCTTTTTAATAAAATACTACTTAAGTAGATGTGTATGACATCTGGTTGTACAGACTGGGAGAGATGGTCACTAAGACAGTCTGACATTGTACCTTACTAAGACAGTCTGACATTGTACCTCTGGTGGTGAATTTGCAATAGTCTGATACTGCAATCCAGTCTAATAAGGAATATGATGTCTTTCTAAAATATGCGAGGCTATTAATTAGTTGTGTGAAACTATACAAGTTCACACTATACGTAGGGGAGTAAGAGTTTGTGTCCAACCAGGTGACATTCACATCACCTAGTAGTAATTTTCTAGTGGAAATGATATGGATATCCAATTTACCACATCTTCCAGTGCAGCTGTATTGTTGCCAGGAGGGATGTAAAGGATAGTAATACATACAGTATTTGTTTACATTTATTTGGTTTTAGGGAAGTAGTAAGAAACTCTTCTGAAATGAATTTTGGTGTTGGTTTGCTGTGGGGGGGGGTGTGGTAGATGTTGAGAAATATAAAAGCAATGCCACCACCTTTCCTCTTTATTTATATGGTCATTATTGGTGATATTATAGAGGAGGGGTGTAATTTTTGGACTAGTTTATCAGGCTTGTGTTGGGTAATCCAGGCATGTAGTTCAGTAGTTTTACTTCTTGTGCTTCTAAAATTTATGGCAGCAAAAGTTAGATAATCAGGGTTGGGAGTTGACAAGTGTGGGGTTAGAGCAGTGTGTGGAAGATAATTGTCTTGATGTTGGCTGATATAGGTGAGGCCAGGATTAGAGTGAGTGTCTCCTCCTAGGAGGATTTTAGTATACTGGGGTATTATAGATTCTTGTTTTTTGGACAGCATTTTTCCACTGAATTTTATTTTGATATGAGTTGAAATGAAGTTAGTCAGTATATATTTGGGGTAAAGGTGAGGGCATCATTAAACAGGTCTGGTGGAATGTGTAGAGAGTTTAGGGAGGAAGTACAGAGAGGTGGTTGGGACAGAGTAGGAGAGATGTTGAGAGCTATCACCAAGTCATGGTAGGATGAAAAATGGTTCAGTAGGAGGAGAAGAATACAGGATAAGCTGAGAGGTAGCACAATTACTTAAAGGGATCTGTATTTTATTGATGACAGGTAGTGGGAAAGTAGGAAGCAAGAAGTTGCAGGGTTTTAGGATATTTAGTGGTGGTGGTGTCTGAAAACTGGTAGAAGGTAGGAAGGATTTTCTATGAAGTAAGACAGTTAGATTGTCCTAGTATCTTTTATTATGTTTCTGAAATATGAGAAACAGAGGGTTTAAAAGCATTGAGTATAAGGATGTAGATAAGATAGAAAGTATTCAGGTTCCATGCCACTTGTGATACCAGTAACTTAGTATATTTAGCCAACTGTAACTGTTGTGAATGTTTCTATGTTGGCAAGACCTCTAGAAGGTTAAAAGATACAATACAACCACCTATATGATATTAGAAATATTAACACACAGAATGCCCTAGCCAAACATATTATTGAGTTTGCCACATACAGTTTTAGCTTCAGGGCATTGCAATTGGTATATGAGAATCCGAGAGGGGGTAACAGAAATAATTATCTCGATGTGTTGAGCTTAAATGGATATTTAGGCTATGAGCACCTATATACCCAGGACTAAACAGCTATGTGAGTATCAGGCCTGAATTAGAGGCACGGTCCTTTAAATAATTAACTGTATAATCATTGTTCAATGAGTTGCTTAATGAGTTCTTTTATTGTGTTAATTGGTTTTAGTTGTTACGTGATATACTATTTAAACTGAGTGCTTTTTACTGTGTGTTAAGATCTGATGAAGCATGGTTACTCCACGTGAAAGCGCTTATCTACTTATTTTATCGTTTGGAATAAACTGGATTTTATAGCCTTGGTGGTCCTACCTTGCTTATTTTATTTTATTTTTGGTGTCTTCTGGCACTGGACCTTTGGGCAGCAGTGACTACCTTTGTTTTTGTGTTCTTTGGTTATTTTTGGTGTCACCATAGCCACATGGCTGAAACTGCTTCCTTGGAATTGGACAACCCTACGAGAGCGAATCTACAATCGAAATGGAATGACATCTTTATACAGCAGGGTAATCCGCTTCTGAACTTGGATTTAGAACGGTACCCTGCATTTATACAAACAGGTACTGTGGACAATTTTCAAGAATTTAATAGTTTATTAAAGGATTTTGAGAATGATCTTTATAAACTAAAACGTTTAACCTGGTAGTGTTGTCATCTAGAAGCTAGCATACACTTTCATGTAACCCCGCGGGGGATGAGAATATTGTGTATGCTGACCTATGGCAATACTCATCCTGAATTGTTGAAAAGTTGGCAGCAACTTAACATCGAACTGGGCTTTAAATACATGAAACTTTTAATTGATTATTTTTGTCCCATACAGGATTAACTGAGGAAAAAAGTGGAAGTGCAACATAAAGATCTATCTTGCCGCTTCAAGGGTGAGATATATACTTACTAACACATCCCTTTACAGTAACAGACTTCAACATACGAAACAACGCAAGCTACAACGGGACTTTAAAGACGTTAGCCTCGGCAATGTTTTTACTTGGCCGAGGAATAATGTGTCTAATGCCTCCATAACTCAGATGGAAGAACCTACCCCTGTTACCTTGAGTACCATCATGCCTCATAATACCTCTGAGATCCTTTCCACTGCACCACCTGTCAATACCAGGACAGATTAAGTGGCAGGTACGAGTGATGTTTCTTTACAGCAGTTGGAACCTCAACATACTACACTGCTAGGTCTGACTCCTCCACCCAATCAACAAGCATCACAGGGCATTGCATCTGGAGCCAGACCTAAATTAATGGCTCCCTTTAACGTGGAACGTTTTTTACCACTACCGGTCAAATCAAGCACAACATCCCAGACGAGATCCACCAGTCAGGGTCGCTTGAAGAGGAAATATTCAGGAGAGAGAAACAGCGTGAGCCAAAGAACAAGGAGATAAATGAGTTGATTTTTTAACTTGTCTGACCATGTATTGAACATGGCTGGGACTTACCTCTTGAATAAAGGATTATCTTTTATTCCTTCGACAGGAACGAATGTGAGTGACTTATTAACTGACTTGAGGATGTTTGGGTGTAATGTTTGTTTGAAGTTATTGTTTAGTAATGACGTCAGTCAACCAGCAGAATACTCTTTAATGCCTAAGAGTCTCTATAACCCGGTATTGCCAGCGCCTATAGAATGTTTTATAAAGGCCTGTGAAAGACACATTTATGAGAAATTGTATGATAAAAAGAACGGTTCATATTTTATCTAGACCCGAGTGAAAGAGAAGCACTGCGGTCTCTGCAGAACAACATGGCCCTAGTTATCAGACCTGCAGACAAGGGTGGGGGCATTGTTCTCATGAATAAGAATGACTATGGTAAAGCAATGTTTGAGTTACTGGAAGACATTGATACTTATGTTTTAACTGATGAGTCATGTTTTAGAGATATTCTGAGACAGGTTTATGATACTTTTTTATGATCTCTTGATGCGTCGGCAGATGGATAATCTCTATCATTACCTTCAGATAGAACATCCACTTGTCCCATGTATTAAAGGGCTACCCAAAGTAGATAAGTCCCTACACCCACCACCTATGAAACCCATAGTTGCGGTTGGGTGACTGAAACTATGTCTATATATATAGAACAGAAATTGGGACCCTTAGTGAAGAGAATACCAACCATTTTAAAGGACACTACTCAGTTCTTGAATGATTTAGATGATCACAAGAAGGAATGCACCTCCCATGAATGAGTAATGGTTACATTAGATGTAAAAAGTTTATTTACCTCTATACCAAATGATTATGGCTTGGATGCCATTAGAGAGGTTTTAAACAGTATGCATTTGATGGAGAACAATAAAGTGATATTAATTTGTACATTACTGGATTTAGTTCTTTCCAGTAATGTATTCACATTTGATAACATGTATTTGCAACAATGGGGTGTCACCATGGGCACCCCATGTGCAAATTCTTATGCAAATTTAGCTGTATATCACTGGGAGAACATGCATCTATTCAACAGTACTTATTGTCCACATATCAAGCTGTAGAAGATTTGTGGATGATATTTTTTTGCTGTGGGATGGTGAACTCTCTTGTTTAATTGATTTTATAACTTTAGAGTCCACAATGGATTTCTTTAAGTTTACTATGACATCATTGTTGTAGAAAGTTGAATTTTTAGATGTGACTGTATATAGGGATGAAACTGGGATGATTATGACTGGTTTATTTTGTAAAGCTTGCTGGAGAAATGACCTGCTGGATTTTAGCAGTATGCACGCCAGGTTCATGTTCCCAAATGTAGTAAAATGACAATATCATAGGATGAGGAGAATCTGTAAGAAGGAAACAGATCTAAATGCTGAAATTGATACCTTAGAACAGCTGTTTGTAGACGGGCTATAATAAGACAGTACTTGAAAGGTTGAAAAATATTGTTTTTAATGATAAAAAATCAAATAGAGGCTGGTTTTGGAAATCCATCATTCCAATCTAGGAGTCCTAAGCGATATAAAGAAAGGAAAGTTTGTTTTACCACCAGATATGCTACTGACAATTAGATCATGTCTGATATCAACGGTATGATGCAACTGGCATGTTTTAACTATAGATCCAGCCACAGTCAATATAGTAGGAAATACACATTTTACATATAAGAATAATTTGAACTTCATACAATTATTGTGCAAGGATAAAACTCAATGTGCAAAGCAAAATCAGGGTTTCTGTCCTGGTGCTTTTCCTTGTAAAAGATGTAATATGTGCAAAGTCATAACTGTGATCCAGATATATAACTATCCTATATTGGACTTTGAACTTTGCCCCAGGTTCCATGCCACTTGTGATACCAGTAACTTAGTATATTTAGCCAATTGTAACTGTTGTGAATGTTTCTATGTTGGCAAGACCTCTAGAAGGTTAAAAGATACAATATACAATCACCTATATGATATTAGAAATATTAACACACAGAATGCCCTAGCCAAACATATTACTGAGTTTACCAGACACAGTTTTAGCTTCAGGGCATTGCAATTGGTATATGAGAATCCAAGGGGGGGGGGGGGTAATAGAAATAATTATTTTGAATGTGTTGAGCTTAAATGGATATTTAGGCTACAAGCACATCAGGACTAAACAGCTATGTGAGTATCAGGCCTGAATTAGAGGCACGGTCCTTTAAATAATTAACTGTATAATCATTGTTCAATGAGTTGCTTAATGAGTTCTTTTATTGTGTTAATTGTTTTTAGTTGTTACGTGATATACTATTTAAACTGAGTGCTTTTTACTGTGTGTTAAGATATGATGAAGCGTGGTTACTCCACGTGAAAGCACGTATCTACTTATTTTAGCATTTGGAATAAACTGGATTTTATAGCCTTAGTGGTCCTACCTTGCTTATTTTATTTTAAGATAGAAAGTAGTGAGGATAAATTATTACAGACAGCAATCAATTTATAGCCAGTACAAAGCAGTTAACAAGGAGGAACAGAGTAAAACAAGAGTTTCTTCAATTGCTGAATGCAGAAATCAGGAAGCTATGGAGACTAATTAACTGGCATATACAGTGTAATCTATTGGCCAAGAGAAGGAAGAGTGGTCAACTTAGTAAGGGGACCTTAGAGAGCAAGGACTACTCCTTGGCAGGGGTATACTGAAGCCAGACACTTTCCAGAACAAGGCACTGATGTATTTGACTAGTTAAAGTTAATACACAGCAAGCCTCTTCATGTAAAACTTGCTTATATTGTACAATGACAAAGTTCGCAGTGAAAACTTTGTTAACTTTATATATATTAAGGTGATGCCTGTGGAAAAGATAAACAACTGCCAGTCATATTTTACTGCTTTATGCTTCAAGAAGATTAGAAAGGCTAGTCAGCACCGCTGGCATACAGGGATAAAGCTCTTATTAAAACCTAAGTGATCTGAGTTCAATGAGCTGCACCACCAACTGCTGGAGGAGGCAGAGGTGGGATAGGAATGATGAGGCTAAGCTTGCTTACCTTTCCAAGTGGGGAGGGTAAAGGGACAACAATTGAACAGGACAAACTGTTCACCTATTTCTAATGGAGGCTAAATCAATGAATGGTAGCTGGCATGAAAAAAACAGGTGGGTCTGAAGGAGAAACCCATTCACTGGCACTGAGCAGGGGTGTCTTCCTATAAATACACCTCACAGCTTGCTCAACCTATATTACGGGCTAGGGACAATAACCTGCTAAAGCTAAGTCTTTCACATTAAGCATCAGTTGTGGCTTCCAGGCTCCCTCAACCCCCCAACAGGATCCCCATCACATTCAGCCTAAAGGTGGGGGGAGGCAGGTGACCCAGGCCTGCAGAAGTTAAGCACCCATATGAAACATTAAACTGGTGCACACAGACTTGAATGACACAGAGCTGAGGAGACGCACATTACAGCAAGTAATACTACAGCAAGTATAAAGTACAACTACAAGCGAGTATATCAGTGGATAAAAATCAAGGAAGGCTGCATGATGTTTCAAAATGAAAGCTATATAATTATTCTTCCCAGTTAATATATATGTCTTGAATATGCTGTCTCTCTTGTCAGTTATGCTGACAGGGGGACTTAGCTAAAAATATTTTTTTTTTCTTTGAAGAAAGCAGAGAAAAAAAGATGGCATAGTTGCAATCATAATCATATGCTGGTTGGGATGGATCTGAAAAATACATAAAATGTGTGACGTATGGATGACAGTGATACAATTATATGTATTTAAGGTGAAAAGTGCTTACATATGTGTACTGGAGGTTACCTGATTTAACTGCAGTTGATACCAATAATTTAATTTGTACAATGCATAAGGTTTGAGACACTATTCATAGAAATCAATGTTGGGACTACTGTTAGTTGAGGATTAGGATGAAAGCAGTAACTGAACTCTATCTGTGTAAAGCAACAGGAGGTTTAGGAGATTAGAATTTTTTTAGCATTTAATTAGCTAATTGGGCAACAGACCAAGTACTGTATGATGGCAGAGGAAATACTGAAAGGTTGGAAGGAAGCATCATGCAATTAGGCAAAATCAAGGTGATGTGATGCAATTACTTAATAAACTAACACAGATGTATGCAATATTTCTTCTACAACACATTACTTTAACTAGTACCATATATATATATATATATATATATATATATATATATATGTATATATATATACACACATACATACATACACACACACACACACACACACACACATATATATATATATATATATATATATATATATATACATACATACACATATTTACACACATACAATGGATATGAAAAGTATATATTGCCAAGTCAAGATGTGCCATGCTGACAGACTCCTACCCAAGAAGACTGAATTCTGTAATTAAAGCAAAAGGTACTTTAACAAAGTATTAGTTTAAGGATGTGCACACTTATGCAACCAGCTCTGGGGAAAAAGGAAAACTCTCCAAACCTTACCGTCCAACAATCTTGCACCATCAGCATCCTGGCTGTTCAGTGAAGTGGGAATCAACCAAAATACTATGCGATTCATACCAACAAAAAAGATGTTTGAAACAAAATAATACTACCATATATAGAATGTTAAAACATACAAGAAATAAAACATTTATAAAATTTGTGAATATGTTAAGTATTTTCAAGAATGCATCTACCACATTTAGATTTGTGGAATTGTGTTTAGCTTAAATTAAGGATGAAATGGACTTTCTTTACAAATGTTTTCTCTGGACAGGTCTTTATTAAGCAGAAACTTGAATTAAAGTTGGCCATTGCTGCATACAAGATTATTTTATTAATAACGACCACGTATAAAGCATGCTAAAATTATATTATCCAGTTTCATTGTTACTGCATGAATATAAAATTACTTTTTTAGCTATGGAGATGTAAGATTTTGAATTTAAACATGGGATCAATAAAGAAGTATTAAAAAATGTTTCCACTCTGAAAAAATGAAGTACGAGGGCAAAGTGCAGCTTTCTAGATTTGTGCCATGGTATGCCATGAATACTGGCAGCTGTCACAATGAAGCCTATAAAATATAAACATTCGCTCAGTCTGTATTCTGTTAGAATATTTTCCTTTATGAAGACACTACTTTAGAAAGTGTTGCAACTAACTGAATGGGGCAATAATCTAGAAGAGAGCTTGTCATTACATTTTAAAGTATAAATTATATTTCAAAAACGACAGTTGTGCAAGTTGCTAACATAGCAGTAGATGTTTGAAGAGATCACTGTTGCAGTATTGCTGACTTATGGGACTTATCCTGCCAAGGAAACAGTACATCCAGCCAGTAACTTCAAAAGCTTATGCAACTTCTTCTCACACCACATGTCCAACCTATGACTATGCACAAGTCTACGTGCAGGTACTTAAAGGATGTATGGTAGGAAATTCCTTAGAACTTCCTGCTACAGGAAAAAGGAGTGGTGATAATATTCACTGAGGATAGATTCAGACACAAAGTGGAAACAATAGCAGGTGAAAAACTGGGTTGGGGGGCAGTAGTCCACCTCAGCCATTGACAAAATGAGAAGAAATCCGGGAGAAGGGTGGATACATATAATGCAACAGTGATTTATCTGCTCAACTACTTTTAAGTCTCACACAATTGTACTTAAGTTCTTCATTAGATTAATGTTGCAGTATTGCTGACTTAAGGATGGATTCCCACAGCATTTAGGCTGAAAGCATGGAAGTTTAAGGAAAAGCACTGGAGTCCAATAACCCTTGGAGAATTGTTCAGGCAAAACATAACTCTATCTCTGGAAAAGGTATCTATTTAGTAACATTTTATTAAAGTATGAATAGAAGATCAGGCAGCTGCCTTTAGAATAGATGCAGAATTAATGCCTTTGAAAAAGCCTCCAGACGAGGACATAGCTCTGTCAGAATGTGCTTTGACCTGACCCTGTAGTCCTTTACCATGGAAAGATTAACAGAAATACACAGAGAGATAGACTATTTACATACTGGAAAGCCCAACATTTTCCTTCATAAGAAATAAAATATGTCATATTTATTGATAATTTTTTTTGTTTTATCTAAACAGAATCTAAGCGGCCTTTAAGCATCCATCAACTAAACTTTGAAATAGGTTATTTATTTATTCATCCACTCCTTTTTATTACAGTGAAAAATAAGCGAATAAGTAACTTATTATTATCATCGAATGCTGTGATATATTAGTATTAATGACATTCTGTTTAGCCCTTCATAACCATACCTTAATTAGTAAGGGTCTGTGGCACTGATTTTCCTTAATTTATTCTTTTACTGCACTGAGAGATGCTGGAATTTCATTTATTTTCTCATTTTAATGCAGAATCTGTTTTACAAGTGTTAATTAGCAATCACAATATCTCTTTCACATACATATCATTACCTATTTATATTTGAGTAGTCCTAGATTAGATTTATTTTGGGTTTTGAAAGAGCCATAGGGTAATCCTGAATGGGGCTAGAATAGAAACTACAAGAATATATGACAGGCTCTGCAGTTTGAATTATACAACCACACCAACAATAATGTCACATTTTGCAAAGATGCTAGGAGTCTATTAAGGGGTTCCTTACACTTTACCTAGATGCCAAAGTAATATGTATGCCTGTTCTCTTTTACTGAAAAAGTGTTTTCTCTTTTAAATAAAAAATCTGCAGTTTGGGTTTATCTTCATGCCATCTAGCAGACACTTTTGCTGGATATGCTTTCCCCTTGAGAATGTACACAATTCAGCAGCATCAGTCAGGGGTGTCTTGCCTTAACAGCTCAAGATATTGTCAAGTCAGTCAACACTTGCTTCAGTCTTTCAATGTGCAAACTCCTCCTTCTCACGAACTGACATCTCTGACTGACTTACGGCAATAGTGTAGCAGTGTCACAAAATTCACAGTAACAGTTTTAACTATTATCACTGTGATAAACTTCTGTACTACATGTGTGTATCCAGTTTCATGAATTCATATAAAATGTTAGCACTCAAGTCAGTGGTTAAGGACACAGACGGGATTCAGTGCATATCAACCTGGAGTGAGACGTGCAACCAATTGGAATGTATTACCTCTGACGGACTTTTCATACATAACGTACAAATATTTCAGACATGGTCAGTAAAGTCCTTCCAGCATGCCAATATACCAAAGCAGTCATTACCATAACAAATGTCCAAGTTAGCTATTAAAAATGTCTAAACTAGTGCTTGCTTTAATCAAATTTGGTAGTCTATTTCATGCAACAGCTATTCTCTCAGAAAACCAGTTAGTACATCTTTCATTTCTATCTCATCTTCTACCTAGTTAGTCGGATGATCCTCTACTACTCTTTGTTAACCCCAAACATTTCCAGGTATAGTGTTCTCTAAATAACCTATATGCCTGAATAAGGTCTCCTCTTAAACACAAGTATGAGATATTGTACAAGTTCAGATATTTTAATCTTCCGTAATATCTTAAACTTTCATATTCAAGGATGCCCTTGGCATATTTCCATTGTACTCTTTCAAATTTACTCATGCTAGTTTTCTTACGTTAACATATTATTCCATACTCTAGTTTGGGCTTTACCTGCTGAGCAAAGGTATCAGGATGCATAATTACTGATAAAGAACATTTTTTATCCCATAGTGCTTTTTTTAGACCTCATAACATTCCAATTCAAAAAATGAAAGATACAAAAGATAAAAAATAGACATGAATGTGGCTTTTCTAAATTCTAGAATTTTCAGAAGTAAAATAGGTGAGGTTGAACCCATCCCTAGCTTTGAGGATGATGACACTGGTAACATTACAGATATGTAATTTCAAGATCTAAAAGGCATATAATAATTCCAGGGCATATGTTCTTTGACCGTTGCAGCTCTGGTGTGTTAGGTGCTTTAGTATCTATCTTTTTGTAAAACAGCTTGTAAAAAGCAGAATGCAGGAAAATAACTCAGAACTAGAAAGTGCTCATATATAGTGGTACTGACTACAATATTACATGAAACTACCATAGTGTCAATGTCACCTGCAGAGCATGAGAATTTTGTGACTAACCTTCTAAGGTATAAATGTTGTTGTTTGTCTTTCAACTTTTCCCGGTAAGGGGTCGCCAGAACGGAACTCCGGTCCGCTAATGATTGGCAGTAGATTTTTACGAAACGCCGAGGTGCCAGCTCGATGCCTAACCTTCAACAAAGGCATGCCCATTTACACAGGCATGTCTTTCGAACGCTACCATGAAAATACAATCTTTATGGGTGGAAGCAGGATTTTAACTACCTAAGCACTGACTGAGTAAACTATTCAACATAAAATATAATATGCCAAAATATTAACTGTGTATGTGAATAAAGACAATTTGAAAAAAAAATAGACTGAAATGTAACTGCAAATGACATTAACTTGGATATCATACTGGCAAAACTACTATCTTTCTGATGCCTGTCCACAGTTATGCCCTCTCAATTTGAACAAATTATGATACCATCATCTTTAATTTGAAGGGAAAGACATGAAAGTGAAATTTAATGTAAATTTATCTCATCATAATACAGAATGTCTGCTTGGTGGTGTGTTTACCTTATATCATATGTAAACAGTGTGTTGCTTCTGTTCATTAGTTAATTTAGTGTATATGCGTGTGTAAACACACACAAACACACGTGTGTCTGTATGTAATTATAATATAGCATGTATTTTATATGCATATATTTGTACAGATATGTATGTATGTATGTACATTTATTTTACATTTCTTTACTGGGAAAGTCCGACTTGGAATAAAGCCAATTTTCAGTGGAGGTCTAGGGAGAAATGCTCCCAAAGCATGTCTTTGTAACGTGGGGGGAAACCCACATGAACATAGGGAGGACATGCAGACTCCGCACAGAAGGCACTCCAGCCAAGAATCGAACTGGAGAACCTCTTGCTGTGAGGTAACAACGTTACCGCTGCACCACTGCACCGTACACAACACACACGTACACCACACACACACACACACACACACACACGCACGCGCACACACACACACACACACACACACACACACACACACACACACACACACATATAAATGCATGACTGTAAAATACAGGGGGTAGAAGCCTTCCCCTTATCAGGGGAAGAGTGGTATAGACCAACCACTTTTGGGAATTAGCTGTCATCAGAATTAGTGACAGACTTATGGCATTTAGACTCCAGTGTAAAGATAGGGCAGCACTCAATCTCAGTCTATGCCCCACAGCAGTGTTGTGATAGCATGGAAAAGACTGCATTTAGGCAGCAGTTTCAGTGAGACTAGTGAATCAGGTTAACAGCTTCAAGTATGTGGGAGGAACGGTTGCGGAGAAGGGATGTATGAATGAAGAGGTCAAAACTAGAATCATAACAGCTGTAACAAACTGGCACAGTGTGTCAGGGACAGTCCATGACAGAAGAATGTCAAAGAAGTGGAAAAGTAAGGTGTACCAAACAGTAATGCGACCAGTACTACTGTACGATACAGAAACCTGGACAGTGAAGGCAGTGCAGCTGAGGAAGCCAGAGCTGATGAAAATGAAGTGCCTGAGATGGATGGTAGGATGCAGACTGTAGGACAGATGAAGAAACTAGGACATTAACACAGACACCCAAGTAGTTCAAATGGTTGAGAAGGTCAAAGGGAACAGATTACAGTGGTAAGTCTAGCAAAACAAAAGGCAAGCTGGTGAAGATGATTTGGGACAGACA
>NC_056731.1:394522271-394582271 GCF_019279795.1 Protopterus annectens
AACTGAAGTGGGTGCTTGTCTAATTAAAAAGCATCTTGAATAGAAGATACCTTTAATAACTCCTTCACAAGACTGGTGAGTAGCCAGTGAGTGGCTCAGAATGCCTTCAGAAAAGAAGAGATAGCTGCAAAGTTAACTTTTATTGAGGAGTAGATACCCCCTTTTGTTGTATAACTCAGAAAGATTATGACCCCCTCTAATGGTGCAGACACTGGGGAAACACTTCCGCCCTGGGCCCACAAAGAAAAGACTTCCCATTAATCTCTACAAATCTTTTTGGTTTAGTTCTTATGAGAGGCCATAAGTAAAATCCAGAACCTCAGGGGGGAATTGACAGTTCACGGGCATTATGGGAACTGAAGAAGCCGAGTGATTAGACTGAGGGATCAAATGTCCATATGAGGCATTCCAGATGGATGACTTAACAGAGCACGGCTCTATGGAAGAGGCAGAAGGCCTTTTCATAAGCTAAGTCTCGCAAGGCTAGAACATTTTTATGAGAATGAGCTGGCCCTGCATGCTTTGGCTTTCTGTAACAATCCTGGAATCAAGGAAGACGTGGGTAGGTGTAAATGAAACTCAGTGGCCAATTGTGGCAGTACGCATCTCTGGGTAACTGTCCTTCTAGAGGAACTATGCTAAAAAAGTAGGGGCACTTGGTGTTGAATTGCAAAGCAACAAGGTTGTCCTCATTTCTTGACTATATGGCAGACCACTCTAACATTGAGGGAAGTAGAATCTGTTTGCTCAATGTGCCTGTCAACCTCATCACATTGGATGTCCCGCATATGTGAGTTGGTATTAGAAAGTGCCGAGAGGCCAACATCCATTCCCACACTCTCACTGTTTCTCTGCAGACTGGATAATATCTGGTTCTCCCTTGCTTGTTGATATGTAATGCTGCCACCTTCTTGTCTGACTGTATGGTAACTGCACCTGAAGGAAGCACATCCTGAAATGCCTGCAGTACTAGGACTGCCTTAATCTTGAGTAAGCTGATGTGCAAGGATGCCTCTTCTACATTCCAAGAACCTTGTACCATCTTGTTCGATAAGTGCTCCTCCACCCAAGGGAAGATGCGTCTGTGGTTACTATTGCTTTGGAAATTAGTTTGGTAAATGGAGACCAGGTTGTCAAATTTTGTGAATTAGTCCACCATTGTAAACTTTTCCTGATGGACCCTGGAAATCTGTCCACACAAAGCACTTGTTGACAAGACTGATCCCACTGGGTTTTAAGCATCTTTCTTGTGGCTGGCCTGGCATGAGGAAACATTTGGAGTGAGGAAGGATGCTGGTTGCAGATGATCTTACGGAGTATAAATTAGACCTCTTTATTACGGACAAGACCCTTTCTTGAGGTAAGCTTGGCAGTTGATTTTTTGACATTTGTCCGGCAACCTAAGAAAATTAGATCCTGGGGAAAGTTGCAGATTGGATGTAGCAGTGTTGATAGTGATCTCTAAAGACAGGCAGATATGGTGCAAACATTGTCTTTCTGAGATGAACTGCTCCACAGATGAAGCCACTAGGAGCCAATCATCCAAATATGGGGAAAATCTGTATCCCTAAGAGTTGCATGAAAACCACAACTGGTGCCATGCATTTGGTGAACGCCCTGGAGGGTATGGTAAGACCAAATAGAAGGGCCAAAAACTGAAAATTACTGGCTCTGACTTGGAAGTGAAGATAACTTATGGATGCTTGGTCTATCTTTATGTTAAGACAGGCATTCTGAAGGTTTACAAAGTACATCCAATCCCCCTGCCTGCAAACAATGGAGTACTGACTGCTGCATGACCATCAGGAATGACTTTTGTCATACTTATTAAGCCAGCTGGTATTCTTGGGTACTAAAATGGAGTAAAATCCTGATCCTCTCTGGTCTAGTGGAACCTCCAGGATTGGTCTTTTGAGGAAGACAGCCTGTACCTCCCTCCTTTGTTGTTCCTTCCATTTGTCTGGGTGGCACTGAAGGAAATTGGGAAGTCTGGATAGACGGTGATCTGGAAAAGGGAATAAAGAAACCTAAGGATACAATTCTCCCTATCCATGAATCAGACAAGATGGTCATCCACATTGCAATGTACAAACAAAGACATCCCATGACTTCCTCTACAGGGGAAGAGTCAGGCAACTTCTTAGGGATTGTAGGAGCAGAATTCGTGAAAGGATTCCCCACCCTCCTCTGGTTGTTTGGATCTTCTCTACCCCTGGGGTGGTACTCCAACTGAAATTCTCCTCTGTCCTGAGAACCTCTGCCAGTTGCTGTCTTTGCTGGGGCTGCTGGGACGTCTGAAATGACAAGTTTATGGCCCCTTTCAGGTTATACTGTTAAATCTTTTGAGGGGGGCAACAAACTTAATCCCAACAGCAGTGACCATTTGGCCCTCTTGCTCACATGTAAACACTCCATCCTTTACTTGTTTAAACAGTGGAGAACCATCAAAAAAGGATTTAATGAAGGCTGCTTTGAAGTTGTCTGGAAAATTCGTCATTTGTAATTAGGCTGGTCTCCTCATGGCTAGGCCTGATCCTGCTGCTTTGGCTGTCCCATATGCCACATTGTCTTAACAGACATGGACAGAGAGGACATCAACCTCGCATTTGTCACTTGGGTTTCTAATGGACAGCATAAATCACCTGCTTGCAACTGTTTCAAGGTATCTGCTGGCTTCCACACAATGTCCCTTTGAAACATAAACATATGTGCCATGTAGTTCAAGGTTCTGACTGAGAACGTATTGGATGCATAAACATACTTTCCTAGCCTGTCCATCATCCTACAGTCTTTGTATTTTCATCCAAATCTGTATCCAGGGTGGGGGACTCTGAAGGGGGTTTATACAATTCCTCTAGCACATCTTCCTTGAGGGTTAGGGTGATGGTCTTTCACCTAAATTTCCTGGGGAAGAGGAATCCCTAGATCTCACTACACTATGCCTCCTCTGGTCCTGTGAGAGTGTCTGTGATGTCCTGCCCAAGAATTCAGAAATGTCAAAATCTTGGAGTGGAACTGGTGCAGCTATAGGAACTGGTATGAATGAAAGAGAGGTATCCACAGAAAAACCCAGGCCCATTGGAATTGGCACCAATGGCAACAAGACTGATGCCAAATTCCTAGCTCCATCAACAGCACCAAAACCTCTGGAGCCAAAAGCAAATTAGGGATCTTCAGTGTTGAGGTATCAAATGCAGAGCGCTCTGACAACAAGAACAGCCCAGGTATGTAGAATTGGTTCTGACAACCTCAGTGCCAAAGTCGCAAAACACACAACTGAGGACCTAGTAAAAGTCAACACTGAATGGATTGGCATCTAAGTTATTGGTGCCAATGAGGTCAGCACTGCAGAAATCAAATCAATCTACACAGAGGAACCTGGGAGTACAGTCTGTGCTGATTGAGATGCTATATGTAGATGTTGATTACTATGCTCAGAGGATGAAAGGCAACTTCTGGAACCAGAATCTGATCTTGGCCAATAGTTAAAACTGTTGGATCCAAGATAATGCCATACTGAATATGGCAAAGGTTGATATCATTTGCTCCAAATCAAGTTGAATGGGAAATCTGAGAGACCTGTGTGATCTTACTGAAGTGGGGATGAAGGCCTAAATTAATTTAGACAACTCCTTCTCTGTGGAACTGCTTCCAGTCCTATACCTGGGTGTAGAATAGTCCTTGGTACTGCAGGACTCCTGGCCCAATGTGGAGACAACCTTGGTAATGATAGCCTGGGTCGAGATGGCGAGAACTTAGCAAAAGAGACTCTGAATCCTGGAGGAGATATTGAAGTAAGAGGGGTAAACTGCTAGGGAGGAGTGGATACTCTTGGAGTTTTTGGCTGGGAAGAATTTCTCCAGTAGGGAGGGTTGCTCCGCCTCCCTCTTCTCTTTTTTTTCTCACAAAAAGTTTGTGTCAACCAGCCAGTCGATGCAGACTAAGTGGGAATAATCCTTCTGACCACCAGTTTGTTTTGGTGCTCAGCCAAGGAGTAAGAGCTAAAACTTTTACAAATGGGCAGATGCTGTTAAGATGGGATGCTCCTAAACAAATTAAACATTGTTCGTGTAGGTCCTGGCAAGGCAACTTATACTCATACCACTTACACTTCCTTCTTTTGCCATAGCCAAGAAACTACTACAAATACACTGTTAAAGAAATCGCTAAGCTGCTAGCACCTACAAGATAGTAGAGAGTTAGGAAGGCACGGCCTTAGACCCAAATAAATGACTGGGTAGGAAGGGGGAATTAGAAGGGATAGCAAAGGTCAAGTTTAAAGAAAATTCAGGTGGAAAAAAGGTTCCAAGACTTAAGTCTATCAAAATAACAGAGACAAAATTAGCTCATCTGACTGTGAAAACACTTGCAGTACAATCTAAATTGCATTCCCTAGCTGTTCAAGCTCAAAAGAGACATTGTTGTCTTAAAGGTGGCAATGAGATCTGGAGGATTCAGCAACAGGAAGGAATTATGGTTAGGAAGGAGTTCGAGCTTGTGAAGAGTTTGCTGCTGTCACTAGAGGGCACCAAAGGCACAAATCTTTTTTTTTCTTCTTCCAAACATGATTTTTATTTTTGTTAAAAAAGTTTACATGACAGGATTTATGAAACAATACATATAATGACAATGAGTAGGTGACTGTGCACATTCTGTTATTTTGCTATACTTAGTTTTGAGGAACATCAGACTGTAGACAATTTTCATTTATGTACAAGCAGTGTTGTGCTAATTACTTATAAAAGTAATAAGTTACTATTACTAGTTACTTTTAAGTGAAAGTAATATATTACTATTACTTGATACTTTTATAAAAAGTAATATATTACCATTACTAGTTACTAAATAAAGTATCAAGTTACTGTTGAGTTACTTTTACATACAGTAAGTATAGTTTATCAATTCTCATATTCAGATTTACTCAACATAGTACTTGTGTGTGAGGAATACATGCTTACTGCACATGAATATGAGTGTATTAAAGCTGTATACACAGTGTTACA
The DNA here is from genome assembly GCF_019279795.1 of Protopterus annectens. Classification (NCBI taxonomy): domain Eukaryota; kingdom Metazoa; phylum Chordata; order Ceratodontiformes; family Protopteridae; genus Protopterus; species Protopterus annectens. The sequence continues at coordinate 394,527,275 of NC_056731.1, forward strand.
ATAATGATGAATAGCATTTTACAGTTTACAAAGTCCCACAGACTAGTGTTTATAGTCAGAGTCATGATTTAATACTTAAACCAAAGTATGTACAGCCAGCAACACAAGACCCATATCAAGTTACAACCCATCAAATTTTCAACAATGTACATTAGGCTAATCTGCTAAATCTAATATTGAGAACACAAAAATGCTTACAGAAAATATCATATAGGTCTAACAAGACTGTTAACACAACAAAGTCAACCAAAATATCACGTTATGTACTAATCACAATGACTACACATTTCTGTTGGCTAGAAGAAGGAGCAACTTTTCAAAGCGTTCGGTGAGTCTGTTTCTTCTTGCAGTCAGCACTTGTCCACCAAGACTGAATAGGCGTTCAATGGGTGCACTAGATGGGAGAGCTGTTAGTGGTCAGAAATATCTTCTTGACTATAGCGTAACTGTTGAGAGAAGATATTTCTCTGGAAGGGTCAGCCAGATACATGTCCATCTGAGAAGATATGCTAACATTGGCTGGCTCTTTGAAGCTGAAAAAGCTGTCTTCAGCAGTTAATGTAGAAGCTTCAGATGACCCATGTGCAGGCTCATCCAGTGTCTGCATGGCATCATGAAGCAGAGGCTTGCCTCTGAATTTCTGCTTTTCACTGTCCATCCATCGCAAATGGAACCATGGCTGCACTATGCTAGCCAGAATGAGCTCTTCACACTCCAGAAGGTGAATGAACCAAGCATCAATGCCTTTAAGAAGAACATCAACTAGTGACAGAACAAGCTTCACAGACTGCACATTTTGTCTACTTTCAGCAACTAAAAATTGAAACCTGAAAAGAATTTTAAATAGAACATAAAAAAAATTGTCAACACAAAAGTTGGTTGATCATAGATTCACTTGAAGAGTCCTGCTTGGTGCAGTGGGTTGGGACATTGGGTGCTTAACTGATGAGTTTGATTCTGAGTGATGGTGATATGAAAAACCAATGCCACTTATTATACTGCAAGGTAAGGATATGACCTCTAGCAGGCTAGAATTGTCCCAGTGTTAGGGGGTGTTTTAGTGTGTGAAAGTCCCACAGTACCAGGGCAGGGCTGGAGTGTGGTCATCAATAGCTTTGACCTCCTTGCAGTGCTAAAAAATGAAGTAAATTTTGTTCCAGACTACTTCTAATGATCTATTATGAATGCTACGTGCTATGAGTTGTGCCAACATTATGTTGTAATTTTTTATCCAAATCCTAACATCTGATTGCTATTCATACTATATAGGGACCCCGGAAGTTTTACATCCTTCTTTAGGAGGATATATCACCTACACGGAGAACCACTGGTTTAAGCAAAAGTAACTCAAGTAACTCGCATTTAAGTTACTACTTACCAAAAAAAGTAATATATTACTATTACTAGTTATTATTTTGAAAAAAAAAAGATGCTAAGGATGAAGCTGCCAGGTAACAGGAAAAGAGGAAGGTCTAAGCTAAGGTTTATGGATGTAGTGAGAGAGGACATGCAGGTGGTTGGTGTGACACAGCAAGATGCAGAGGACAGGAAGAAATGGAAACAGTTGAGCCGCTGTGGCGACCCCTAATGGGAGCAGACGAAAGAAGAACAACTAGTTATATTACTAGTTACTAGAAATTGTAATATATTACAGTAATATATTACATTTTGTAATATGTTACTCCCATCACTATGTACAAGTTAGTAATAATAGCAGTTTGTTCGAGTGTCTGGATTGAACCTGAGAAATCAGTGGCCACCTAAAATCACATCTACTGTATATAAATGAAATTCTTTAAAACAAAAATGGAAAAAAATCCTAATTAAATAATAATCAATAAACTAAACAAAAATGGAATTTTAACTAATCAAATGGAAAATGGCATTAATTTCAGAATGGGCCCAATTTTAAATAGGTATACCACGTTAAAAAATGATAAATTTATAAAATCCCAATATAAACTTCACTACACTACAATACCAAAATAAGGCCAATTACTACCACTGCTTAAAAAAATTTGTAAAAAGTACCTCACACATAGGGCAGAAAAGAAATGATGCACTCCATTCAAAAACTCTTAAGGAAACTCATGCACTTATTGACCGTCAGTGAAATATATAGAGAAACAGCAAATCAAACACAAACAATATTGAAAATGGATAAATGGAATAAGAAAAGTCTGGTTAATACAGTAAATTAAATAACTTCTGGGAGATTAAAAAAGTATTAAACTCACTCATTAACCTACAAAAATTATCTTTTATCTATAACATATCAGTCCCTGTACAGTCCATGCATGTATATATGTATAACTGCACATGTGCACAGTGACACACATGGACGGAAGATATGGCTGTTTGGAGTTTAATGAAATACCTGTTTTTCTGAGTACTGGGAATGAATTACTGCTCTTCACATCTGTTATGTATAAGCACTAACTTTGAGACTGCTCTACCTTGGAGTTTGGTCTATAAAGAATCTCCTGAGTCACATGACAACAAATATCTCCACTGCTACAATCACATTGCATTGGCACACCATACCTTCTCTCGGGTAGCAAACATGTCATTCTCTGAAATGTCCACATTGGGAAGGCATTGCCCAGACACAACCTCTGAATCTGAAGTTTTAGGAGAGGGCTGGAGGTTTGGAGATCAGTGCACATGCCATCTCATTCAACCCCTCTGAAAGGATGTGAACTGATAAGGACTAGTGTCAGCTGAAAAATGTTTCTTTGCATACAGGCAAGACCTTATGTCTCACTTCCTGGGTTAGGTAACACATAGTGGACTTTTTATTTTAAGACCGTAGAAGCAATAATTCTCCAGGACCCTTCTTGGCCACTATGTGATGACTAGAATAATGAATTTATTAAAGACATTTACATGAACTTTTAATTTCCCTAGGCTCCAACTGCTCAATGTGAAAGCCCCTCTCAAGTGGGTATCAAGGTTCCTGTACAGGGTGAGAGCCTAAATGAGCCTCTTAACCAACAAGTTAAGTATCTGTAGACAAGAAATGCACTGAATTTAGCTGGAGAAAAGAATCCATCATAGTCTAGTAGGGGCTGTTCAACAAAATATGGGCCTCTAATAGAGGCCAGACAAAACCAGTAATTCTGCATGTACAATGTGGCTCTGAAGCCACAGACTCTCACAGTCCTCTACAGCACCCATATCTATAAATTTGAATAAAGACATCACATACAGAAATAGTAGCAGTATTTGAACAAGGATCCTTCACTAACTTCTCATTCAGGAGACCAAAGTTATGATTTCCTATGCCCTCCCTAAAGGCGAGGATGACTATTGCTTGTATGATTAGGGGTCAGGAAGAATTGTTAATTTATGGTGACCCCAAAGAACTGCATCTACCATCTACTGGTGCACTCAAAGGAAGACCATCTTCAGGGAGTTCCTGGATGGGACCAAGAATAGCCAGTCATCCAAGTACAGAACAGCAAGAGACTCTCCTCCTGCAAGGTCCTGGTCACCACAGCTAGCACTTCAGTGACGATTCTGAGCACCGAGGAAAGACTAGACAGCAACACTAAAATGGAAGTGATATCCATCAAAAGTTAATCTCAGGAGCTTCTTGCACTGACCTCAATGTGCTCTAATGCATTCATGATATCCACTCTGTGGGAGCCAAGGTATGATTCCCCTCCAGACCCAACATTATATGTAGTTGATGTGTTACCTGAGGTTGCTGAGGTGCAGAATGGCAAGACAGCTCATTCATCCCCTCTGAGCAGTACAATCTGGGCATATCCCAAAAGCTCCACTGAAACATATTGATCTATCTGCAAAGCCCTTTCTAGAAGAGAACTCATGAGCTCCAGGCATGACTGAATATAGTCACATCTAGAGCCTAAAGCTCCTTTGTAATGGTTCTTCAATTTGAGGTAAATGTGGAGAACTACTCCACCCCATGGGCGATTCTAGACCCTAGTAAGAACTGCTGTGGGAGTCAATAACTGGGTAACTTCAGAAAAGGTGCAGAAATATGGCAGGATGAGGAACACAAAAGACCTTGACAGAACTGAGGGCCTGCTTCTTTTTTTTAGGAGAACTGGCCCTGGGCAGTTTAGCCAAACAAGATCATCCCCACTAAAAAAAAGGGGGGTATTGAATATACTGTTCCTGAATTCAAGAAACAGGTGACAATAGAAGCCACAGCATCCAGCCCAGGTATACACACATGCCTGAGGGACTAGCCAAAGCAATAACAAATTCTATACAATGGGACACAAGGCAAGCCACTAGAGGCCATAGACAAATTATTATGAATATTCTCCCCGAGGCCTGACTTTGGGAGGTCTTCTAGCTTGTCCAGTGCCTTCCTAATTAGATGGGCTTGGAAATGAGAATGTGACAGAAATAGCTGTGTTCTCAAGCAAATCCATGGATGAAAAGCAATTCTTTCTTTCAGACATAGGTTTATGTGTACTAGGCTAATGGCCCTGGGGCCTTTACAAGCCTAGCCACAGAAGTGCCCTGGCATTGTGTTGCCCGTCGTTAGCTCCCAGTGCCTCTATCAAATAGAGCCACTGGAGTGATCCCCAGGGTGAACTTTCTATTACCCATCCACTCATCAAGATTTCGCTTGAAGAGGGCTAGTGAGGTGCTCTGCTTGACATGTATGGGAAGCCTATTCCACAGCATGGGTAGTCTCTGGTTTATGAACTTGTCCCTCCAACGTATTCTGTTGATTGTGGTAATGAGGTTGCGCTAGTGACTCATGGGTGCATGGTTGCAAAATGCTGTGTTGTTTGGGACCTATATTGGGAGAAAGAGGTTGTAAAGAAGTTCCAGCTGCTTAAGAAGATATTTACTTATTCAGATGGTAGTTTAGTATCATTTTTGTCAGGACTGATGAGGCAGAAGTTGGGTGCCTCTAGGCTGCTTCAATGGTGTATCTTCCCTTACTGTCCTGTACCCTTCCCTCCATAATATCACTCCATCTCACACTCAACCCTCTCCTCCTCCTCCATCTGTCAATATAGCCCAAATTAATCTATTAACCTACAGAGACTCTAAACTGAAATGCATACACCTTGATATTAGACAGATTTCTATTTTGTTACATAGACTTCTATGTTGTTATGCTTTTACAAACTGGATACTGTATTAGATGCACTTCCACTTTGTTAAGCAGACTTCTAAAATGTTGTTATAATGTTTTTGCATGCTTAATATTGCATATGCACTCCATCTGGAGTGTAAAGTAGTATTTTATCTACTATTACTTTGTACTCCCCATTTCCTGGGTAGAGCCTAAGAATGGTCCTCCGAGATCACTGCTTTACCCAGGTCAACAAATGGTAAAAAGCAGAATAAAACAAATAAATATCTAATGAATAGCACAAAGGGAGAGGATGACCAGGGCTGTTCAGGATTCTGCCCCAAACTCTACACGGGTGGAACGGCAGAGGGAGACACTATTCTAACCTGCTCTTATCTGTACTATGTGTATACTATGCTGGAGACCAACTACTCACTGGGTCTAAGAAAGCACTTCTTTGCAAAGAGAATTATGAACATAGGAAGGCCTGCTGGAGAGGGAATTCATGCAACCATTCAACAGAACATGTGAAGAGAAATGGAGAGATGGAGATGCAGAATTTTAAAATATATGTACGGGTCAGACTAGAAAGGTAAATATATCTTTTTCTGCTGTCAATCAAAAACATTAGCTATATTTAGCAATCTGTAACTGTAGCTTCATCATATAGTCTTTATTCACCATATTAGCTTATCTACGAAAGGCTGCTTTGAAGTGGGCAACAGCTGGGATCTCCCTGCTATCAATCCTCTCTTATTAATTCGTCTAAGATCTCTACCTCTGGTGATCAGGTCACTCCTGCCATGGTGGCACCATGCCATGTCAGGAGAACTCCATGTCTTGCTTCATGAAACAAAGGTAAACCAAAATAACTTTGAAGCTACGGAATTAAATTGATCAAATAAGTATGAGCAAAACTGTAAGGGGTAATTGTTGTTATTCTGCGGACCATAACTATGACCCTCAAAATGTCAACACTTAATTTGACAGAATGGATGAGATATATACAAAGTTTAAGGCTGAGGTATCTCCCCTGTCTCTGAGGTACAGCGACCTTGCTATTACCGTACACAGTTAGAAAGGTCTGAGGACAAACTGTTGGATGACTAACCTAGAGGTGTGAGCAGATAAATGTTCTTCATGTTTCACTGTTGCAGTCATCACATTTGGGTTATCTGCTTGCAGTAGCCCTCAGTTGGCCTGATTATCAAAGTCTTGGGTCCTGCATTGGTTGCTGTCTCATCTTCCATGGCGTCAGGTAGTCAGGGGTATAAAGCATGCAGCCGATGTCATTACATCAGTCTTTCTTGCTGTGTAGTGCCTGAAGCAGAAGCAGTTTGCAAGTGCCGGTCGGCCGACTCCTGAAATTTTCATTTTCGAGTTTCAGAACCGAAGTCTTCAACTAAAGCTAAGTACCCAGTTGGGGAAACTTTTTCTTGCTCTAAACCGATGTCAGTAAAAGTCAATAATTGTATTTCTTGTGGTAAGCAAATACTTCATAAAGATTTTCATTCGTACTGTATTCCTTGCCTAGGCCCCGACCACAAAGTACCTCACTGTCAGTTTTGTGCCTTATTTAAACCATGAACTATTCGTTGTCGGTACATTTTCGCTTCTAAATATTTTGGTACTCGGTTCAATTATCCAGATATGTCTTCGGTAAGCCACCCGACTACCGACATTCTGAAAAAAACGCAAAGATAAAGAGAGAGAGACAGGCCGTCTAGGCCCAAAGCTGCTGACGACGCTTCTCCTAAGCTAGTCGCCAGTTCATCGGTACTCAGTGAGGTGCTTTCGTAGCCCCTGATACCCGCTACTTCAGATTCGCAGGCCTCTACTGAGACCCATTCAGAGTCTGGTATGCCGCAAGATGCTTCAACTGTGGAACCTGCGGATGTCTATACCTTGGATGGGTCTGGAGCCGCTGTGCAGGCACCGGCTTCTGAGGGTGTATTCAGGCCTACTGACTTGCATATTAAACAAATGCCATCTTCTTCTTCTAGGCCTAAAACCATGCCTAAGAAACCGACGCCCAGACCACATGGTCAGGCCTCTATGCCTAAAATACAAATGATAAGAATGGCTGAAGACCTTATTCCTTTAATCAGGGGAAGCCAGCCTTCCCCTTCTAAGAGTCCTAGGACTGAATTTGCTTATGATACTTCTGACCAGGAGTCTGAAATTTCTGTCTCCTCTGATGACCAGGATTTACCCTTATCTACCTATGAGGATTCTGATGCAGAAGACTCTATTCCCTCTGCTTCTCCCCCAGAGGATTTTTCTTTTGGTGAACCCTTGCACACTCTTAGGGAGCATTTTCACTGGGAAAGCCAGGATTACTCTGATTCTAAAAAGAGGCTTAGAGATTTCTTACTCCTGGCCCAACGCAGGCCTTGAGCTATCCCTCCTGTGCTGGACATGGCTGACTATGCCCTTTCGGAATCTAGCTTTGCCCCTGACTCTTTTCCTCCTGTTCCCAGAAAACCTGATAGATATTACAGGGTTCCTGATTCTCACACATTTCTTTTTAAAAATCCTACTGCAGATCCTGAGACCATTTCACACGGACCCAAGGGCATTAAGGCTACTACTGCAAAAAATACTACCCCCTGTGATAGAGATTCCAGGGCCCTGGATAAATGGGGTAAGAAGGTATACACCTCTGCAACCTTGTCCATCAGGGCCTTAAATTGACAGTTTCATATGTTAAAGTATCAGAAGCATATTATTGGATTGCTTAAACAGAAAGTGATGTTGATTCCTGATTGTGCTGAAAATAAGGATTTACAGGATTTAATGCATTCTGCTGAACAGGTTGGAAAACATACTTTGCAATGTGGTTTTCATTCACTAGAGGCATCTTGCAGGGCTGCTGTTACCGGGTCTGTACTTAAAAGGCATGCTTGGCTGAAGGAGCAATCTTTGCCAGATCATGTTAAAACTAAATTGCTGGATGCTCCTTTAAATCAGGACCGCCTGTTTGATGACAAAGCAGAAGAAGTTCTTAAAAAGATGGAGGAAAAAGCTAAATCTATGCAAACTGTTAAAGATTGCTTACAAGTGCAGCCTCCTAGATTTAGTAGGCATTGGCCCTCAAAAAATTGGTCCTTTCCTGCCTCTTCCAGGCTTTCTCAGTTCAAACCCAGAACCATCAGAACACCCAGGCTTAAGTCCCAGGGTACGCACAGGGCTAAGCAGTGGGGGGCTCCCACTTCCAAATCAGGGAGTAGTAAGACTCCCCCCTATGGTAAGCTGTCTCAATGACTTAACTTTAAAACTTCCAAGCACTTCTCAACTGACTGCTCCTTTAGGGGGAATAGATTGCTCTGCAAGCAAAAAACTGGGAACTCATTACCCAGGACAAATGGGTTTTAAACATAGTTTCTCAAGGATACAGATTTCACTTCCACATGTTACCAACTCCAAACGGTTGGCCAGATCTACCCCCAAATCAGTGGGCAGAGGCTCAAAAGCAAGAACTCTCTCTCTTAAGATTAAAGGTTATTCAGACTGTACCAGAAGAGGAAAAGGGACAAGGTTTCTACTCAAGATTTTTCCTGATACCCAGAAAAGACAACTTATGGTGTCCTATTCTGGACCTGTCTATCCTAAACACCTTTTTGGTGATTCCAAAATTCAAGATGCTAACTCTTCACCAGTGGCTTCCCATGATAGGCAAAGATGCCTGGTTGGCAACACTGGATTTAAAGGAAGCCTACACCTGCACATCCCAATCAGGGAATCTTGCAGAAAATACCTATGCTTCAAAGCAGGCTGCATGCTCTATCAGTTCTCTGCACTACCATTTGGCTTATCTACTGTGCCCAGGGTGTTCACAAAGTGCCTAGCTCCAGTCATTGCATTTTGCAGGCAAAGAAATACTCAAATATACCCATACCTGGATGATTGTCTAATTCAGGCAGAAAGCCAAGACATACTTCTGAATCATCTGGCATTTGTACAAAGGGTGTTAACTTGTCTGGGGTATACCATAAACGAAAAGAAATCACATCTGGTACCCTGTCAACAAATTATATTCCTGGGAGCAAGCTTGAACACAACTTCCCAGATGGCTTTCCTCATGCCGGAGAATCAAAATCGTTTAATAGCTTACTTCAAACTAGTGGCCATAAAAACCCTGCTCTCTGCAAGGCAAATACTGCAAGCCTTGGGGTTCATGGCTTTGTGCATTCTACTAATTCCATATGCAAGACTGCATATGAGGAAACTACAATGGTATCTAAAAAGTCTATGGTGTCAACATTCTTAGGATCTAGAAGCAATGATTCCTATCATACCTTGCCTACAATTAGAATTCCTTTGGTGGGCAGAGGCCTGCCACCAAAACAAGGGACTACCATTCACTCTACCCCCTGCCACCCAAACCCTAATAACAGACAAATCAGACTATGCATAGGAGGGCTCACTTGGTAGGGAAGTGCATTCAGGGCAAATGGAACCCAAGTCAAATGCACCTGCATATCAATCAAAAAGAAATGTTAGCTGTACAGAATGCTCTGACAGCCTTCAAGGACCACATTCTTCCAGGACAATTAATGGTAAAGACAGACAACACCACTGCTATGTGGTACATACACAAGCAGGGGGGGTACCCATTCTTACCCCCTCTGCAGACTAGCCATGGCTCTGTGGAACACAGCCTTGTGCTACCAAGTGCATGTACAGGAAAACTAAATACAGTGGCAGACGGACTAAGCAGAAATCTCATGGACCCACACGAGTGGAAACTGGAAACAAAGATTTTCAATATGGTGATCAACAAATGGGGGACCCCAGATATAGACCTGTTTGCCTCTCCCCAGAACTACCAATTGGACAAATTCTGCACAAGGACTCCCCACAATCAAGCTTGGAAAGTGGATGCTCTGTCCTTCAGCTGTAAACATCTATTGGTTTATGCCTTTCGAACAGCTACATTTATGGTAAGTGTACACAACTGTACTTTAATTAGGGTGGAGGGGCACACAGTCACTGCAAAAATGCTAAATTCTGAAATCTGCTGTTAAGTGTTTGGATTGTGATTAATCTTTCACAGTTTCAGAAGCAGCAATTTTGGTTCGCACATTTGTGAAAGGTAACCCCTGTCAGTTATGAAATAGGGGTCCAAAGGAAAATTAAGATTTTTTTAATGTTAGGTGAAGGTAGTGAATGCGTTTCAAGAACTGTTTGATAAGCTGGTGCAAAGCCATTATTCTGACTTCCTCAGGAATTATGCACCTCAACCATGGATTAACTAAAACTAAAATTAAACAAGCACCTGAGGTAGGTCAGAATCAAGTGCAGGCCACAGGTCTCAGGTAATACAGTATTATTCTCTGCCCAAACGGAGAATTACTTTACACTTACTGAAAGATATCTGATGACAGGAAGGTTTTCTGGTTACCTCAGACACTTCTGAAGTTTCCTCAGAGACTTCTTAAGTTTCAATCAGAATGTCATGTGGGAGCAAGTGATGAAGCAGAGCAGATACTTTGACAGGTGCCAGAGGTGGAGTGGTCATTCCAGGTGATTGGGACTTCCTTTGCTTATACTGAAATGGCAGGCAAGCCATACCCTGAAATCACATCCTTCCCAGTCAGCAAAGAGTGACAAGAATGAATTTTAGTCTTTCTTTTCTGAACGTTGTTAGTAATCACAAAAACAGAGGCACACAGCAATCTTCCTTATCATGAAAGGAAGATGGCATCCACTAATAACTCTCTTCTGCCATTATGAACTAAGCAGAACAGGGACAGAACCTCATTCTCCCATACAACAAATAGGCCACTGTTTGGAATTTCCATTACCATATCTACAGGTGGGGGTATTCATTTGGCTCAGGATGACAAAAATTGCATATGATAGACATGTTCTAGTGAATGCATTCCATCCATTTTGTCACATGCCACAGTATGGCCCAGCTGCCTAAAAACAGGAGGAGCTCTGGTCTTAACTTTTTTTTCATAGCATGATACGTAAGGAAAGACTGCACTTAACTTTCTGGAGGGACTGTTTTCTCTGCACCATAAGAAGTCCATGTAGGACTGTCAATTCCCCACTTGAGTGCCCATCAAAAATGATTGCAAATGATTTAGCTGAAGGACTGGTAATACTGCAACAACACTTTCAGACAAAGTCCAGCATTCCAGAGCCCACTGATCATGATCTGATACTAGCAAGATAACCACAATGACATGGTACATTTGTAGCCACTAGCATTTTACTGTCCACTAAAGCTCCCTCATTAGCAGGCTGCAGGACAGAAAAACGTCCCATCAAATATGTGCTTTAATGCAAACGCACTAGTTTGCTTCTGCATAATAAAACACAAAACAATCCCAGAGACCAGTAAGCAACCATCAAATAAAAGGGGAGACAGCTGGTATAAGTACTCCTAGGACTGTAGGAATCTTCAGAGGGTACCAGGCATTTGGTGATCTACAGGATAGCAAAAGCCAACAGGAAGACACAGCAAGGCAACATATTTCTACTGTTGGCAACTTATGCTGTGGATAACTTGTGTCTGGCCCTCTGTCTTTTTTGGGGTTGATAAGGGTCTCCATTTGTATCAGTGCAAACTATGATGTGCACTGTAGAAACAAAAATCAGGTTGCTAGTACAACTCTGCTGCATTAGAGGAGTAATGTACTTGTACAGTCCTCATCTTAATGACAGATCCAAAGCTTGTAAGGATATGGCAAGGACACTTAATTCCCTTTCACTCTAACAAGTAAAACAATGGGCTGCATTCTTTGTGCTGCTTTGAAACTTCAGCCAGTAACTGTAATCAAGCCAAAAAGTATTTCCACTGAAAGAAATTTCCCTGTAACCCAAGGTTACTGCAACATCAATTCTCTAAATGATAGGAACTTGACTATAATGGCACTGAAGGTGGGAGAAGGGCATGTGAATGGACACATTTAACTACAATATGTGGTAAGCTTGCCTAATGGTAAAAGCAACAGGAATTTCTAAGCTGTGTCAGTGACAGCCAATCTGGGGAAGAGGCCCTGATTTCCACTTCTACTTATTCCCTCTTTCCACAAATCCATGCTGCTTCTCCTGTCTTCATTTTCCACATCATCTAACTTAAGTAAATGGGGGTGGGGTGTTGTTTTAACAAGAATTCATTACTGCCCTGAGTTTCATTAATAACATAATGGCCTAGCTAATTTCCACAACATCACTGGTTAGGCAGATGCACCCATGCTTTTTTTTTTTTTTTTTAAACACTTATCACAAAACAAGTGATAACACCTTGCCCACTACTGCATTCAAGTCTGAAGGGTTACAGAATGCTTGCAGATGAAGACCTAAAGTTTGAAGCTGTGCCCTGACTATTAATGGGAATCCGTGTGTTGATACCTTCCAGTTAATGTAACAAATGACCAAGGTACCGTTTGTAAATATTCCCATGATTCTTGGCTGCCAAACCATTATGAAAGCACTTACAGTCAGAAAACCGGGCATAACTTCTTTCATAGCTATACATTCTGGCCATCAAGGAGCTCTACGTGCACCACAAACCAGATCCAACACATCTTTGTTAAAGGCCTGGGTTCCCTCTTGGACCACAAATGGTATCACTTGACTTCTCTCGAGACCACCTGTTTGGACTTCAACCTGAACTCCTCCCTGACTCAGAGGGAAAAAGTGGTACTATCTTGTTTACTGGGTGGCTGTGCTTCTCTTAAAGGTTTATCAGATGTCAATGGAGCTTCCTTATGTGCATCCAAGCATGAAAAGCCATTAAGTTGAAAATGGTGATGCAGCTTTTATTCTGTCAGGAACAGCTGGGCAGACTTCCTGTTTCTTAAATCTATTTTGTGAAGAGGACCACGCAACAGCTTCTTTTCCAGAGGAGTCTCCTACAGCTGCCTTTAATATCGCCTAGCAAAGCCTAGATTCTCAGTAAGGCATGCCTTGTTATTACTGTACCTGTTGCTGTGCTCCTGCTGCATGCATCTACTGAATCATATCCAAATTTTATGACATGCTTTTTCACCTTAGAGGGAGCTTGTGCAAGTTTAACAATTATGTCCTTCAAGGCATTATCAAGACCTCTTGGTGACATATCTTCTACTTGCCCGAGTCTATCACATTGAAACATAATAACATGGGTCTTAAAATTAAACATTCTAGAGTCCAATATTGAATTCTGACACTGTTTGCCAAATCTGTATAGTATGCTCTCACTGTTGTTAGGGAGCACACTGTGTTCTGAAGCTAGTTTGGATCTCTGGTAGCAGCCATAGAGACAACTATTGTTTCAGAGAAAATGTTCTTGTACAAATTTATTCACAGGGTTCCTGGGCCATGCAGAATCTGACTTCTTGTGGGCTGGGCCAGTGAGCTAGACTCTAAGGAAGCTGAATCAAAGTATAAACATACAGAACACTACAGACACTGCTAGTGGTCTTGGTTCCTCAAACATTAAGAAGTCAAGATATCTCATATGAGACTTGGAGTCCTCTTTAGAATACACTTAAAATGTTCCCTCAAGTTGAACATCTCACCAGATGGAGGTCTTCCAGAGGGAAGAATGATCACTGTTGCCTCATCACTGGTGCTATATGTGGGAATAAAGTCCTTTATTTAGTATGTCAAATGTTTTTTTTCCAACCAGAATCCTAGGAGTTGAGAGGGAGAGACTCTTCCTTACTTCTTACTGGAGAAGCTGTTCTCAGTGTCAAAATCTTCCCCACTTTGGGGGCTACTTCCACACTATGTGACCACATGCTCCTTAGTAAGTATGCAACAATCAAGAAAAAGCAGAAGATGTCTCTTTCTGTTGGGAATGAGATTGTGTAGAAAGTCTAACAGATGTTGAGTACTCCTACACAAGAAGAGCCGACATATTCTAAGGACTGAATTCCTTTGGTGGAGTAGCAAAAGTCTGTGACAGAACTGCTGTTAAAAGCATGTAGGCACAGATGTCCAGCTTGGACATCTTGCTAACTTTGGAGGCCTGCTTGACTAATCAGAAGAAATTCAACTGTATGCCTCCAAAACAGTCAAAGAAGTAGGAATAACACCATAAGATCATGGGACTGGCAGTGTGTTGGGGGGGGGGGCAAGGTGATGCTTCACTCGTTCCATTATCCTATGCTCCTGGGCTGGCAATATTACTATGATCTTATGCTGTTTACCCTCTAGTTCATTATTATTCAGATTTTGGGCTTCTTCATTCTCCACAACCTTTTCCTTTTTCAGGGGACGCTTTCCATTGAATGCTAGCAGTGGGACCCACTCTCCTTCAGACATCCCTTGCACAATTTTTTTGCACTTTAAGAGAAAAGTTACAATTTGGAGCTCTTTAATGCAGTTCATTTTTAATTAAAAATTACATAGTGCTCACAACAGACCATGTGGTTTTCTTGCAAACAAAAGAAGCACGGCAAATGGTACCATCTGGGTGGAATCCACTGTCCACAGACATTTTGTTAGTAATTTTTTTCTGGGGACATAATGGACCTCAGACAAAATGAAACCCACAGAAACCCAAACAGAAAATCTCATAAATGTAAATATAATGTAAACTGAACAGGTAATATAATATGAAAAAATGTTCCCACACTGGATACTTACCTCTTTATGTCACCTGGAAAGGTCTGACAGACAAAAAAATGAATGATCACAATTGCTGCAATAAAATACAAATGACACAGGCTGCTTTCCATTTTGCAAAGCATCACCAGATATTCTGGGCTAGGGGTGGAGTCCAGCTCTTTTAATGGCACATCCAGAAAGCTCAAAGTCAGACTGAAGGTGGACATTTGTCTGTAGTCAGGACTGCTATAGGGAAACCAGTGGAGCCATTCCCATGGATAACGTAGCCAGAACTGGCTGGCAGCAAGACTACATGATGCTAAAGGGCCTTCTTTGGATACCGAGAGGGCCTCACCCCCTTCTGAGGTTATCCAGGACTAAGAGAGAGAGAGAAAGAATTTGAGGTAGCATGATGGGGCTGGGAGTGGCAAAATGATTAAGGTGTTTATCTTACAAACAAGAAGCACAGGCTTTAATTCTCAATAAGTGGAAACTGGCTGGGCTTACAATGGTCCAAAAGGGCAACTAGCCTTGTACTTGCCTATAAAGGAGTGCAACTAGAGGGTCCTCCACAGACGTAATAGTTTGCTTCCTCTTCAGGTGTTCATCCACCAGGTTCTGAGCCAGATGGATGAACAACATTTCAGTCAAAAAGTTGGCATTTAGGATTTTTCCCACAAGTTCAAACGTAAGGCAGCTTCACCTGCACCATTTTGCACAGGTGCATGCAGGAGCCCACAGTCCATACCAAAGTTATCGTCACAGTCAAAACTGCAGCAGAACACACTGTATCCAAATGTGGAGCATAACAAGGGTTTCGGAAAAGTTCTTCTAGAGCCAAGACTTAGGAAGGTCAGAGTGCTTACTGTAGTTGACCAAAAAAGTGGGACAGGCAAGAGAGATAAGGACCCAAAGCCCCAATGTTGCACAGGAGTACTCTGTTTATGCATTTATTGAACGTATTACATTTCATGACTGGCAGCAAAGTAGCAAAAATGATGTATTTCTGGGGGCCATGGGATCTATGATTGACTGAAGTCATCACAGAGGAGTCAGCAATGACATACTTGGTAAGTTGATCATGGGCAGTGTCTTGTGAAATGCAGTGACCTTTTGTGAGGGCCAAAACGGGTGGAGTATGGATGCCATCACATTGGTCTAGTACTTCCTAACTGACAGATTACTAGTGCAGGATAAAGTACAGTTGTGTACACTTACCACAAATGTAGATGTTTGAGTGTATGCACTGTTGTAGCCATTACATTTGGGTTATCTGCTTGCAGGTAACCCTCAGTCGGCCTGATTATCAAAGTCTTGGGTCCTGCGTCGTTTGCTGTCTCATCTTCCATGACGTCAGGTAGTCAGGGGGTATAAAGCATGCAGCCAACACAATTACATCAGTTTTTCTTGCCCCAGATGTCAGGTGCCCCCATAATGAGAAGCAATTATATACAAGGTTGCACCTCCAACAAAAAGCAAATACACCAGAAAGCTTTAAGCATAGTAAACAAGAAAAGAGTTATAGTCAATAGAAGTCAGGGGGCTGGAGGGAGGGTAACCAGGACTGCAACCGTGAATATACTCGAACATCTACATTTATGGTAAGTGTACACAACTGTACTATGTTCTTTGTGTTTCACTGTTGCAGTCATTACATTTGGGTAGATTCCCAAAGCTAAGGAAGGGAGGAGGCAATTAGATAGTATTAGGACCAGCTATAAGGCCCTGCAAGACTGCAGTGGCAAAACTAGCTCTGGATTTAGATAAAATTGGCAAATGGTAATGCTTGATGAAGGTATGTACAGAACTCCAGGTAGCAGCTTCTAGGAAGTCTCTGGTAGGGACACCTCTGAGAAAGGCTGCAGAGGTAGATGCAGCCCTAGTGGAATGAGGTCTTCTCCCCTGTGGGGTAGGTTTTTCATGGTGCTTGTAGCAGAAATGAATGTAATGGCCTATCCACTTAGAAATGTTTTGCTTTGAAATGGTCTTCCCCTCTGCCCCTGCAGCAAATGCAACCAGCAGCTGTTTAGATTTCCTGAGAGGCTTAGTCCTGTCCAAGTAAAATCTAAGTTGTCTGTGCATGTCCAAGGAGTGCAGTATTCGTTCCCCTTTGTTCTGTGGATTAGAAAAGAAGGTTGGCAAATGAATGGACTGATTAAGGGCCACAGTGAATACCACCTTGGGCATAAAGGAAGGATTGGTCTTGAGGGACACCCTGTCCACATGAAAGATGATGAAAGGCTCCACTGCCATAAAGGCCTGTAATTCAGACACCCTTCTAGCTGAAGTGATGGCTAGAAGGAAGTTTGTTTTCCAAGAAAGGAATTTCAACTCTGCATTTGCGGTTGGCTCAAAGGGAGGTAGAGTGAGCTTTTCCAATACAAAGTTAAGGTCCCAGGCTGGAGTAATGGTTCTCCTGGGTGGTCTTAAGTTTTTGGCCCCTCTGAGGAATTGCTTCAGCAGTGGATGAGAAAAGAGGGGGTGGCTCTGTATTATAATGTGCTGAAATGGCCAAGGCATGAATTTTGATGGAAGAAAAGGAAAGGCCCTTGTGAAGCATCTCAGTTAAGTATTGAAGAATATGCGGTAAATTGGGCACTGTTGTGCCCATCCCCTGAGTTTGGCTCCAGGAACAGAATCTTTTCCATTTTTCAGCATAGGATTTTCTAGTACTAGGCCTCCTTGCCTCCAGAATGACATCCATCACTTGCTTACTGAGGGATGGTAAGGTAGAAATCAGGTAAATTAGCCAGGCTGCAAGGTTCAGGGTTTGAAGCTGTGGGTGCAGAATCTGGCACTCCTGCTGGGACAGCAAGGGAGGTGTCTGAGGCAGGTGCCATGGATCCAGTACTGACACACTGCGCAAGAGTGGGTACCAGTGTTGGCATGGCCAGTCTGGTGCAATAAGTATTGTCCTTGATTTGTCCTGTTTGATCTTTAGTAGCACTTTGGAGAGGAGAGGCAGAGGGGGAAAGGCATAAATGGATAGGTTTTTCCAGGTGAAGGACAGGGTGTCCACTTTCCAAGCTTGTCTGTGGGGAGTCCTTGTGCAGAATTTGTCCAATTGGTAGTTCTGAGGGGAGGCAAACAGGTATCTCGTGGCTCCCCCAATTGTTTCTTAAAGTGTTGAATATCTTTGGTTTCAGTTTCCACTTGTGTGGGCCCATGAGATTTCTGCTTAGGTTGTCTGCCAGTGTATTTAGCTTGCCTGGCCGGAACTGAGCTTGTAGGTGCACTTGGTAGCTCAAGGATGTGTTTCACAGAGCCATGGCAAGTCTGCAGAGAGGGTATGAGAGGGTTCACCCCTGCTTGTTTATGTACCACATAACAGTGGTGTTGTCCGTCTTTACCAATAATTGTCCTGGAAGAATGTGGTTCTTGAAGGCTGTCAGAGCATTCTGTACAGCTAACATTTCTTTTTGATTGATATGCAGGTGCATTTGACTCGGATTCCATTTGCCCTGAATGCACTGCCCTGCCAAGTGAGCCCCCCATGCATAGTCTGATGCGTCTGTTGTTAGGGTTTGGGTGGCAGGGGTAGAGTGAATGGCAGTCTCTTGTCTGGTGGCAGGCCTCTGCCCACCAAAGGAACTCTGTGTTTATACAAGGGATGATATGAATCATTGATTCTAGGTCCTGAGAATGTTGACACCCATAGGCTTTTTAGATACCATTGTAGTTTCCTCATATGCAGTCTTGCATATGGAATTAGTAGAATGCAAGAGGCCATGAACCCCAGGGCTTGCAGTATTTTCCTTGCAGACAGCTGGGTCTTTGTGGCCAGTAGTTTGAAGTAGGCTGTCAAATGAACTTGTTTCTCTGGCATGAGGTAGGCCATCTGGGAAGTTGTATTCAAGCTTGCTTCCAGGAAGATAATTTGTTGGCAGGGTACTAGATATGATTTATTTTCATTTATGGTGTACCCCAGAGAAGTTAGTGATTTCTTTACAAATGCCAGATGATTTAAAATTATGTCCTGGCTTTCTGCCTGAATTAGACAATCATCCAGGTATGGGTATATTTGAATATTTCTTTGCCTGCAAAATGCAATGATCGGAGCTAGGCACTTTGTGAATAGCCTGGGCGCAGTAGATAAGCCAAAGGGTAGTGCAGAGAACTGATAGTGCATGTAGCCTGCTCTGAAGCGTAGGTATCTTCTGCAAGATTCCCTTATTGGGATGTGCAGGTAGGCTTCCTTTAAATCCAGTTTTGCCAACCAGGCATTTTTGCCTAGCATGGGAAGCAGGTGATGAAGAGGTAGCATTTTGAATTTTGGGATTACCAAAAAGGTGTTTAGGATAGACAAGTCCAGGATGGGACGCCAGGAATTGTCTTTTCTGGGTGCCAGGAAAAGTCTTGAGTAAAAACCTTGCCCCCATTCCTCTTCTGTGACAGGTTGAATAGCCTTGATGCTTAGAAGAGAGAGAACCTGCTTTTGAAACTCTGCCCACTGATTTGGGGGTAGGTCTGGCCAACCGTTTGGAGTTGGTAAGGAGTGGAAGTGGAATCTGTATCCTGTGGAAACGATATTTAAAACTCATTTGTCTTGGGTAATGAGCTCCCAGTTTTTTGCATGCAGGGCGATCCTTCCCCCTAAAGAAGCAATCAGTTGAGCAGGGCTTGGAAGGTTTAAAGTTAAGTCACTGTGACGGTTTACCATGCTGCTGATACTTTAACATATGAAACTGGCAGTCTTACTACTTCTAGCTTTGGAAGTGGGAGCCCCCACTGCTTAGGCCTGCATGCAAAAAAAATGGGAGCTCATTACCCAAGACAAATGAGTTTTAAATATAGTTTCCCAAGGATACAGATTCCACTTCCACTCCTTACCAACTCCAAACGGTTGGCCAGACCTACCTTGAGACTGAAGCCTGGGTGGTCTGCTGGTTCTGAGTTTGGACTGAAGGCCTGGAAGAGACAAGAAAGGAACAACTCTTAGAAGGCCAGTGCCTACTAAATCTGGGAGGCTGTACTTGCAGGAAATCTTTAACAGTTTGCATAGCTTTAACATTTTCCTCCATCTTTGTAAGTACTTCTTCTGCTTGGTTGCCAAACAGGCGGTCTTGGTTTAAGGGAGCATCCAGTAATTTAGCTTTAACATGATCTGGCAAAGTTTGCTCCTTAAGCCAAGCATGCCTTCTAAGTACAGACCCAGTGACAGCAGCCCTGCAAGATGCCTCTAATGAATCAAAACCACATTGCAAAGTATGTTTTCCAACTTGTTCAGCAGAATGCATCAAATCTTGTAATTCTTTATTTTCAGCACAGTCAGGAATCAACATCATTTTCTGTTTAAGCAATCCAATAATATGCTGCTGATACTTTAACATATGAAACTGGCAGTTCAAGGCCCTAATGGCCAAAGTTGCAGAAGTGTAAACCTTCTTACCCCATCTGTCCAGGGCCCTGGAATCTCTATCAGAGGGGGTAGGGTTTTTGCAGTAGTAGCCTTAATGCCTTTTGGGTCCCTGTGAAATAGTCTCAGGATCCGCAGTAGGATTCTTAAAGAGGAACATGTGAGAGTCAGGTACTCTATAATACCGATCAGGTTTTTTGGGAGCCGGAGGTAAAGTGTCAGGGGCCAGGCTAGATTCCAAGAAGGCATCATCTACAATGTCCAGTACAGGAGGTATAGCTAAAGGCCTGTGTTGAGGTAGGAGTAAGAATTCTCCAAGTCTCTTTTTGGAGTCAGAGTAATCCTGGCTTTCCCAGCGGAAATGCTCCCTAAGGGTATGCAAAGTTTCACCAAAAGAGAAATCCTCTGGAGGGGAAGCAGAGGGAATGGAGTCCTCTGCATCAGAATCCTCATAGGTAGACAAAGGCAACTCTTGGTCATCAGAAAAGACAGAAACTTCAGAATCCTGATCAGAAGAATCAGAAGGAAAATCAGTTCTAGGTCTCTTACAGGGGGAAGGGTGGCTTCCACCGATTAGAGTAATAAGGTCTTCAGCCATTCTTATCATTTGTTTTTTAGGCATAGGGGCTTGACCATGCGGTCTGGGCATTGGTTTTCTAGTCGTGGATCGAGATTTAGGCCTTGAAGAAGAAGATGGCATTGGTTTAATATGCAAGTCAGTAGACCTGAATACACCCTCAGAAGACGGTGCCTACACAGCGGCTCCGGACCCATCCAAGGTAGAGACATCCGCAGGTTCCACAGTCAAAGAAGCATCTCACAGCATACCAGACTCTGAATGGGTCTCAGTAGAGGCCTGCGAATCTGAAGTAGTGGGTATCAGGGGCTGCGAAAGCACCTCATTGAGTACCGGCGAACTGGCGACTAGCTTAACGGCTGCGTCGTCGGCAGCTTTGGACCTATGCAGCCTGTCTCTGTCTTTATCTTTGCATTTTTCCAGAATATCGGTAGTCAGGTGGCTTACCGAAGCCATTTCTGGATAATTGAACAGAGCACCAAAATATTTAGATGCGAAAATGAACCAACGACGAATAGTTCGAGGTTTGAATAAGGCACAAAACTGACAGCAAGGGATGTCGTGGTCTGGGCCCAAGCAAGGAATGCAGTACGAATGAAAATCTTTATGAGGCATTTCCTTTCCACAAGAAATACAATTGTTAACTTTTACTGACATCGGTGTAGAGCAAGAAAAAGTTTCCCCAATGGGGTACTTAGCTTTGTTGAAGACTTCAGATCTGAAACTCAAAAACGAAAATTTCTGAGGTCGGCCAATCGGCACTTGCGAACTGCTTCTGCTTCGGGCATTGCACGGCAAGAAAGACTGATGTAATGGCATCAGCTGCATGCTTTATACCCCTGACTACCTGACGTCATGGAAGATGAGACAGCAACCGACACAGGACCCAAGACTTTGATAATCAGGCCGACTAAGGGCTACCTGCAAGCAGATAACCCAAATGTAATGACTGCAACAGTGAAACACAAAGAACATCCTATGGTTACTCAGCGCTTCTTATTCAAAACCTCTGCCGGATGCTGCTTGGGGAAGGGAGCAGGAGGCTTGAGAGCACCTCTAAAGGAGGGATCATCCAGCAGATAAATGGAGAGGTAGACTCGCTTCCTTGTCCTTTTTTGAGAAAGAGGCCCAGAGATCTTCTGAATCATCATAAGAACCAGTGAGTGAGGAAAAATCTCTACATTCACTATCAGTGGGCATGGCCTTGCATGCACACCATTGTCAGATACTGGGAAAGCAGGAGCCAGTGTTGGAACACTGTTTAACACAGGACTGAATGAAGGGAGAGAAGCCTGTACTTCACTTAGCATATGCTGCAAAATGAACTCTCCCAAACCATGCTCCAGCACCCATGACTTAAACTCCCACCAGGTAAACTCTTCCACCAGGCAAACTCTTGATGCCTAGGCCTTGAAATGCAGTCATTGGTAGCTGCTGTCCAGATGAGCCCTCTTTCCAATGTAGTCTGCTGAGTCATGCAGGCCTGCATTCTAACCCCAGAAAGGAAGCCCCCAGTCATGTGTATAGCAAACATATCAATAGATCACACTTAAGAGACTAGTCCTTGGGATTAGGCTGGTCAGTCCTAGCAGCCAGATGATCGTCGCCATATAGTGTAATGCAAGAACATCAGCATGCATTTTCCTCCCCAAAAAAGGAAGCCAAGGATCTGTCTTCCTTGATCCCAAGGTCTTTGACCAAGAATGAATACACAGTTCGGACCTGACCCCCTGTTAACTGAGATAAAGTTCATCACATAAAGGGTCCAGGAGAACAGATGAACACTGGACTTACCCTGAAATGGTTCAGGCCTGGACCTTTTCGCTAAGATTTTGTTTCTGTGGTTGATACTCTGACATATGGCTGCAGCTATTTTGAGCACCTTCATGTAAGTGACCCCAAGAACAGCTTTCAACTGCCACCATCTTCATTAAGTGAGATAATACGTTCTCCCTGCTTTAATGCCTGGTGATGAACCACAAGTACAGGTGTGAATTCTTAAGAATGTGTGCATCTCCAAAGCAGTAAAAGCAATGTTTGTGCAGGTCATGGTTGGAAATCAGACAGCCACACAGACTTGTTTAAGTGCTTAGGCAAGTAAATGCAGGATTTTTATTAATGTAAATGCCTGGGATCCCAAATATGCAAGCAAGAAAAACAGTGGGAAAGGACATAAGCTTTTTAACTCATTCACTCCAGTGGAGCTCAGGAAGTTTGCATTGTAACTTCCAATGGGCGGAGCCTAAGCCTTTTGACAGAAAAAAATTATGTCTTCATATTTCAAATAAATGTTCAGATCTCTGGAACCACAGGGATTATATGAAAGTAGTATTAATGGAAAACTCTTCAGCACAAACTATTTTTATACTGGCACTATTCTTTAGGTTTTAGGTCTTAAACTGAATTTTGTAAGTCACAGTAAACACAGTAAAGTACAGTTGTGTACACTTACCATATATGTAGATGTTCGAGTGTATTCACTGTTGCAGTCATTACATTTGGGTAATCTGCTGGCAGGTTGCCCTCAGTCGGCCTGAATTCCAAAATCTTGGGTCCTGCGTTGGTTGCCGTCTCCTCTTCCATGTCGTCAGGTCGTCAGGGGTATAAAACATGCAGCCAACGCAATTTTCTTTAGTTTTTCTTGCCCTCAAAAAGGTAGCAAAAAAAAAAAAAAAAATATATATATATATATATATATATATATATAAATATGTGTGTGTATACACATGCATCAATATAAACTTTACCTTCATCTACAAGCAAATACACCACATAGGTTGTAGAAGATAGAGAAGGAAACAAACTCCAGAATGACAGGGGATGGCAGGAGGGTAACCTGGACTGCAACAGTGAATACACTTGAACATCTACATTTATGTTAAGTGTACACAACTGTACTATGTTCTTCGTGTTTCACTGTTGCAGTCATTACATTTGGGTAGAATTCCAAAGCTATGGTTGGGGGGCTGCAGCAAAATAGCATTAGGAGCGGCTATAAGGCCCTGCAGAACTGCAGTGGCAAAGCCTGCTCTGGATTTAGAGTAAAGAGGCAAATGATAATGCCTTGTAAAGGTGTGAACAGAACTCCAAGTAGCAGCCTCTAGAATGTCTTTGGTTGGTACTCCCCTTAGGAAGGCTGCTGAAGTAGCTGCAGCTCTGGTGGAATGAGACCTAATGCCCTTGGGCACAGGTTTACCATGGTGTAAGTTGCAGAAACGGATGCAGTCGCTTATCCACTTTGAAATTGTCTGCTTTGAAATAGCCTTGCCCTCTGATCCTGCAGCATATGTCACTAGTAATTGCTCAGATTTTCTTAGAGCTTTAGTCCTGCTCAAGTAGAATCTTAGTTGTCTGTGTATGTCCAAGGAATGCAGAATTCTCTCCCCCTTGTTCTGTGGATTTGGATAAAAGGTTGGCAGATGAATTGTTTGGTTAAGAGCCACACTGGAAACCACCTTAGACATAAAAGTAGGATTTGTCCTCAGAGAAACCCTGTCTGGGTAAAATATGATAAAAGGCTCTATAGCCATATGGGCCTGTAGCTCTGAAATTCTTCTTGCTGAAGTAATTGCTAGAAGCAGAGCTGTTTTCCATGATAAGAACTTTATATCAGTGGTAGCAGCTGGTTCAAATGGAGGCAGGGTGAGCTTTTCCAACACATAATTGAGGTCCCATGCAGGCAATGGTGATCTTCTAGGAGGCCTTAAATTTTTAGCTCTTCTAAGATACTGCTTTAGTAAAGGATGATAAAAGATTGGTGGCTCTATATTGTAATGAGCCGAAATGCCAGTGGCATGGATTTTAATTGATGAGAAAGATAGGCCTTTGTCAAGCATCTCAGTTAAGTATTGCAATATCTGAGGAATATTTGGTTTTGCTGTATCAGTTCCTTGTGATTGATTCCAAGCACAGAATCTCTTCCATTTGTCAGCATAAGATTTTCTAGTACTAGGCCTTCTGGCTTCCAAAAGAACATCCATCACAGCTTTACTGAGAGGTGTTGTTTGTATGGCTACATGATCAGCCATGCTGCCAGGTTCAGAGTCTGTAGTTGATTGTGCAGGATCTGATTGTTTTGCTGGGACAGTAGTTGCGGTCTTTGAGGCAAGGTCCAAGCTGGGTATTGAGACAAGTTCCTTAGGATTGGGTACCAGTATTGGCGGGGCCAGTCCGGGGCAATTAGTATCATCTTTGGTTTCTCTTGTCTGACTTTTAGGAGGACCTTGGGGAGAAGAGGCAGAGGAGGAAAGGCATAAACTGAGAGGTTTTTACAACTGAAGGACAGGGCGTCCACTTTCCATGCTCGTCTGTGATCAGTCCTTGTGCAGAATCTTTTCAATTAATAATTTTGAGGAGAGGCAAATAGATCTATGTCTGGGCTCCCCCATTTCTCCGTTATCATGCTGAAGACTTGTGGATTTAGTTTCCACTCGTGAGGGTCCATAAGGTTTCTGCTTAAATTATCTGCCAAAGTGTTTTGTTTTCCTGGCAGGAATTGTGCTTGAAGATGTATTTGGTAGGTCAAAGCTGTGTTCCACAGTGTATTGGCTAATCTGCACAGTAGTTATGAGTGTGTGCCCCCTTGCTTGTTTATATACCACATGACTGTATTGTTGTCTGTCTTTATCAGTAGTTGTCCTGGATGACATAAGTCCTTGAAGGCTGTTAGGGCATTTTGAACAGCTAGCATCTCTTTCTGATTCATATGCAGATGCATTTGTTTTGGTGACCATATGCCCTGAATGCATCTTCCTGCCATGTGGGCCCCCCAGGCATAATCTGATGTGTCTGTTGTGATGATTTGGCTGGCAAGGGTTAGAGTGAATGGCCGCCCCATGTTTTGGTGACATGCCTTTGCCCACCATAGAAACTCCTGTTGCAGGCAGGAAATGAGAGGAATCATTGTTTCCAGACTGCGAGAATGTTGACTCCATAAACTTTTTAGGTACCACTGAAGTTTCCTCATATGCAGTCTTGCATATGGAATCAGTAGTATGCAGGATGCCATGAAGCCCAGAGCCTGCAGAATTTGTCTTGCAGAAGACTGGGTCTTTGTTGTCATCAGTTCGAAGTAAGTAGTCAGTTGCCTTTGTTTGTCTGGCGTGAGGTAAACCATCTGGGCAGTTGTATTCAAGCTTGCACCCAGGAATGTTATCTTTTGAGAAGGTACCAGTTGTGATTTCTTTTCGTTTATTGTGTACCCTAGGCATGTTAGAAGCCTTTTCACAAACGCCAGATGTCGAAGAAGAATGTCCTTGTTCTCTGCTTGAATGAGACAGTCGTCCAAGTAAGGATATATTTGAATACTTCTTTGTCTGCAAAATGCAATTACTGGTGCCACGCACTTTGTAAAGACCCTGGGCACAGTAGATAAGCCAAATGGCAGTGCAGAGAATTGGTAATGCATTAAGACAGCCTTGAATCTGAGGTATCTTCTGCACGACTGTCTTATTGGGACATGCAGGTATGCCTCTTTTAGGTCTAAAGTCACCAGCCAAGCATTCTTGCCCAGCATGGGCAGAAGCTGCTGCAAAGTCAGCATTTTGAATTTTGGAATGTCCAGGTATGTGTTCAAAATCGATAAATCCAGTATTGGCCACCAGGCCTTGTCCTTTCTGGGTACCAAGAACAGTCTTGAGTAAAAACCTTGTTCTTTTTCCTGTTCTGGTACTGTCTGAATGGCCCCCATATCCATGAGGGACATAACCTGTTTCTGTGCCTCTGCCCATTGATTTTTTGGCAGATCTGGCCAACCATTTGCAATTGGCAGAGTGTGGAAATGAAATCTGTATCTCTGTGATACGATGTTTAGTACCCACTTGTCCTGGGTAATTAACTGCCAATTCTGAGCAAAAAGTGCTAGTTTTCCCCGTATAGGTGCCGCCAAAGATAAGTGCTTGGTGTAGGCAGAGGGAAGTCATTGGGATTGCTTTCTGTAGGTTTGCGCTTTATCTCCTCCAGATTTGGAGGTGGAAGCGCCTCATTGCTTTGACCTGTATGAATCTTGCGCCTGGTATCTGGAACTCTTAGGGCGTCTGGATTTGCCCCATTTGAGCTCTGCTTAAGACAGGAAAGGACCAGTTTTTTGCAGGCCAGTGTCCACTGAATCTTGGTGGCTGCACTTGTAAGAAGTCTTTAACAGTTTGCATAGACTTAGCTTTATCTTCCATTTTCTTTAAAACCTCTTCTGCCTTAATACCAAACAGAGAATCATGCTGTAAAGGTGCATCTAGCAATTTAGCTTTAACATGATCAGGTAAATTTTGTTCCTTTAACCAGGCATGCCTCCTAATTACAGATCCAGTAACTGCGGCCCTGCAGGAGGCCTCTAAGGAATCAAAACCACATTGCAAAGTATGCTTTCCAACTTGTTCAGCTGCATGCACTAATTCCTGCAATTCTTTATTTTCTGCACATTCTGAAATCAACATAATTTTCTGTTTCAGCAATCCCATAACATGTTGTTGGTACTTAAGCATATGAAATTGACAACTGAAGGCCCTGATTGCCAGATGTATAAACCTTTTTCCCCCATCTGTTCAATGCCCTTGAATCTCTATCGGAGGGGGTAGGATTTTTTGCTGTTGAGGCCTTAACTCCCTTTAGACTCTGTGAAACAGTTTCAGGATCAGCAACAGGGTTTCTAAATAAAAATGTATGTGATTTAGGGACCCTGTAGTATCTGTCAGGCTTACTGGGAGCCGGAGGTAAGGAGTCAGGGGTCAAACTTGACTCCGAAAACACATCATCCACAATGTCTAAAACAGGGGGAATGGCTAAAGGCCTGTGCTGAGGAAGAAGGAAATCCCTGAGCCTCTTTTTTGATTCTGAGAAGTCTTGACTCTCCCAGTGAAAATGCTTCCTCAAAGTATGCATGGTTTCTCCAAATGAATAATCCTCAGGAGGAGATGCAGATGGAATAGACTCCTCAGCCTCAGAATCCTCATAGGGAGGTATAGATAATTCCTGATCAGAACTGGAATCAGAAGAAATAGAAACCTGATCTGAAGATTCATAATCAGTGTCTTGCCTAGGCCTCTTATCCGGAGGGGGATGGGTACCCCTGATCAAGGTAATAAGGTCTTCAGCCATTTTGATCATCTGTTTTTTAGGCATAGAGGCCTGTGCGCGTGGCTCATACGTCATTTTTTTTTAGTTTTAGAAGTTGCTTTTGTCTTTGGTTTTGCAACTTTCGTCGGTTTGATATACAAATGTTGAGGTCTGAATACACCCTCAGAAGCTGGTGCCTTCTCAGCGGCTCTGGACCCATCCGAGGGAGATATATCCGTTGGTCCAATACCTTGAGTATCTTGCAGCATGCTGGACTCCACATGGGTGTCAGTAGAGGTCTGCGACTCGAAGGTAGTGGGTATCAGGGGCTGTGAAAGCGCCTCACTGAGTACCGGCGAACCGGCGACTGGCTTAGGAGAAGCCTTGTCATCGGTTTTGGACTCGACTGCCTTTCTCTGTCCTTTTCTTTGCATTTTTTATGTACTCCGATTGCCAGATTACTATCCGACGACATTTCTGGGTAGTTAAATCTGTTTCCAAAATAATTTGATGCAAAAATATACCGACGCTTAATAGTGCGTTGGTTACATCTAGCACAAAATCGACAGCCAGGCACATTGTGATCAGGGACTAGGCAAGAAATACAGTATAGATGGAAATCCTTATGAGGTATTTGCTTTCCACAAGTAATACAATTATTAACTTTTTCTGACATTGGTAAAAAGCAAGAAAAAAGTTTCCCCAACGAGGTACTTGGCTTTAGTGAAGACTTCGGTTCTGAAACTCAAACTCAAATATTTCAGTAGTCAGCCGACTGGCACTTGTGAAATGCTTCTGCTTCGGGCACCGCGTGGCAAGAAAGACTAAAGAAAATGGCGTCGGCTGCATGTTTTATACCCCTGACGACCTGACATCATGGAAGAGGAGACAGCAACTGACGCAGGACCCAAGACTTTGGAATTCAGGCCAACTGAGGGCAACCTGCCAGCAGATTACCCAAATGTAATGACTGCAACAGTGAAACATGAAGAACATCTACTGCATTTGTAGTATTTTGTAAACAACTTACAATATCTCAGCAACCAGTCACGTTACACACATTCTTAGCAACATTTTATTCATCTAGCTGAGAGCTTTCATATGAGGCCAAGAAGTTCTGTCTGTGTTACTTGATCGCTGAGATATTTATAAAATGTGAAAATTATAGTTATACAAATTAATATCATAGGCAGATAATATCTATCTACCTGTACTAGACAGAGGTCAAATATTAATGCAGTTGAGTTTGCTATTGTGTAAGCTTTAAGATGAAATTTTTTAAAACTTTGTACATAGCATGGTGTTGGAATTATTGATGTAAATATGAACAAGCAATATTTGACACCTAGAGGCGTCAGTAGGCGTTGACTGCAGATGCACTTGGAGGCATCACTCGGATGTAATGAGTTACACATTACATCACTGTGTAGTGTGCACTGGTACAGGCACATACATCCTAGTTTTGCTGTGTGCACTGGTATAGCCACACAGACTCTCTGAAAACAAGACTTTGCAGAAAAATGCCAAATTTCAAACAGCAGAAGCAAAACATCTGACAAAGAACACATCAAGGAGGGCCTTCAGTATTAGATTATCATATTTCAGGTGACTAACCTAACTTTTTCATCAATCAAGTCACGAAACCAACCAAGCAAGAAAAGTAAGAAATAAATCTGGCTATTAAAATAGGAAAAATATCATTAAGTCAAAGAAATAATTTTCAGCTTGAAGTTTCATGACCACATTTCTCCATTTGTTTCAATACTTCTTTTTGTGCAGCCAGAGCTACTGAAACACAAGACTAAATGCTGACTGAGGAAATTAATACACTGCATCTGTTAGTTTTATGAAATTTTGTGGCACTGAGTAGAAAAGACTTTCTGCAATACATACTTAAGTTACTAAACAGTTTAGCTAAAACTGGCATGCTATAACATAGTCGAAGTTTACAGGAAACCCTACGGTTTAATCACAAGAAAGACTTTCGCTGTTTTACTGCTTCGTCAGACAGCAATACTACAACATTTCATAACAAATTAAATCCCTTCTCTGATATCAAGAAAAGCAATATTCACTACTTATACAACTTGCATTGAAAGAACTGTATGTTTGCAGTTAGTTCCAGGACAGTTTTGACATACAAGTGATTTGTTTCTTACCTTTTTCTCTAGCAGAATCAATTTAAACAAAATCAACACCTGCAAAAATAAATCGACAAGTATGTTAGGCATTTATTCAGTACAAAAACTCAGTAAGCATCAGCAACATGAAACCAAAAATTGTTGACACAAATGCCATTCAGCTCTGCCCAAGCTTGTACCTCATACTAACAGAGCTACCACTTTTTCTTAACTTTTCCACATAATACAACTTCATATTTTACTTAAAATAATATATAATTACCACACATTGCCTAATGAAAGGTGTCCATAGGTTCATAGGTTGGTACTAGGCTATCGGCCCTACGGCCTATACAAGCCTAGCCATAACAACTCCCTGGCTATTTCTTCCCACAATATTTACTTCCCTGGACCCCTGTCTAGCAGGGCGACTGACGTGATCCCCGGGGTGAATTTCCTATCTCCCATCCAATCGTCAAGGTTCCTTTTGAAGAGGGCCAAAGAGGCGCTCTGCTTGACATGTATGGGCAGTCTATTCCAGAGTCTGGGGAGTCTATGGGTCAGGAACCTATCCCTCCAGCATGTTTTGCTCATTGTGATGACAAGGTTTAGATCCCTGGAGCATGTGGCTCTGAGGAACTGAGATTTCTTTAAGTGTAGCATGTCCAACAGCTCTGGATTTGACATGGCCTTGTATGTTAAGCAGAGATCATCTCTGAGTAGACGATATGTGACAGAGTATAGCTGGAGTTTTTTTTAGATGGTCAGCATACGGCATCTGCTTTAGGCCTGTGACTCTTTTAGTGAGATATTTCTGTGGCCTTTCCAGTTGTTGCAGATGTCTTGAGAGGTACATAACAAATGGGGTGTTGTATTCTATAATGGGTCTAATGAGGGATGAGCATAGTGGGACAATGACCTCTTTTTTTCTGGATGAAAAGCCCTTAGTGATGAGGTGTGCCATTTCCTGACTGTGGTGGTGATATGGTTATCGAAGGTGAGACCACTGTCCACCTGTGTCCCTAAGTCTCTTATCACACTTTTGGTGTTTAGTGTACTGCCACGTATGTGGTAATTCACGGGTACATGTTTTTTCCCAAAGGGTATAACTATACATTTCTTGGCATTGAGCTTGAGCCCATGGCTCTGGCACCAAGCATCTGTTTCTGTAAGGCCCTTTTGTAGAATATCCACATCATTTGGGGATTGAATAATGGCTCCCAGTTTGCAGTCATCTGCAAACTTTGTTAGCCAGAGTCCCTTAGTGCTGGCCTGTACTTCAGAGAAATAGATGCCAAACAAGAACGGTCCCAGGACTGAACCCTGAGGTACTCCACTTGTCTGCAGCTGGATTTGGAGTCGGCTACTTTTACTGTTTGGGTTCTGTCAGTAAGCCAGTTGGCAATCCATCGAGTGACGTAGGGGTTAATGCCCAGCTTAGGTACGTTTATTTATGAATCCAGAGTGGGGGATGGTGTCGAAGGCCTTGGCGAGGTACAGATAGGCTGTGTGGACCACCTTATCCTCGTCCACAGCTCTGGAGACTGATTCGAAGAAGTCAATCAGGTTCAGGAGACAAGATTGGCCCTTCACTAACCGAAACTGGGTGTGGTCCAGTGTTTGAAGGTTGCCAATGTCTTTGTTTATAAGTTCCATAATAATACGTTCCATGGCCTTGCAGATCAGGCTCGTCACACTGATAGGATAGATCCATACCATAGTTTCCTGTTTTCTAGTGAAAAATATTTCCATGCCACACAGAACATTGTTCTTTCTGTTATGTTACACTACAAAAGGGTATTAAATATGCAGAATGCAGTAAAGTTTTCTAAAAGACAGTTTCAGTAATTTGACTAAATAACAGCTGAAGTACAGTTGTGTACACTTACCATAAATGTAAATGTTCGAGTGTATTCACTGTTGCAGTCATCACACTTGGGTTATCTGCCTGCAGGTAGCCCTCAGTCGGCCTGAATACCAGAGACTTAGTATTTCTGCATTGGTTGCTGTCGCTCCAGGACTGACATTAGGTAGTCAGGGGAATAAAAACAGGCAGCTGACGCCATTACATCAGTTTTTCTTGCCCCAAATGTCAGGAGCCCACAAACAGGGAGCTAAGTTACCATGGTGAAAAACACCACCAGTAAAAAGTAAATACCAATACATAGAGAGGAGAGAGAGAGAGGGACAAGGGGGCTGGAGGGGAGGGAAACCAGGACTGCAACAGTGAATACACTCGAACATCTAAATTTATGGTAAGTGTACACAACTGTACTACGTTCTTCGTGTTTCACTGTTGCAGTCATCACACTTGGGTAGATTCCCAAAGCTGAAGAAGGGTAGTGGCAATCAAGAAGAGTTGGGGCTGGCTAGTATGCCTTGCAGGACTGCTGTAGCAAAACCCGTCCTGGATTTGGAAAAGATACGCAGGTGGTAATGCTTGGTGAAGGTGTGCACAGAACTCCATGTAGCAGCTTCTAGGATGTCCCTGGTAGGGACTCCCCCCCTGAGGAATGCTGTAGAGGTAGAAGTTGCCCTGGTGGAATGTGTTCTGACCCCCTGAGGGGTTGGTTTCCCATGGTGCTTGTAGCAGAAATGGATGCAGTGTGCTATCCATTTGGAAATTGTTTGCTTGGAAATGGCCTTGCCCTCTCCCCCTGGTGCAAAGCTGACTAGTAACTGGTTAGATTTCCTGAAGGGCTTAGTCCTATCCAGGTAGAATCTGAGCTGTCTGTGCACATCCAGGGAGAGCAGGATCCCTTCCCCTTTATTCTGAGGAGTAGGGAAGAAGGTTGGCAAATGGATAGACTGGTTGAGAGCCACACTGGGACATCCCTTTAGGCATAAAGGAAGGGTTAGTCCTGACGGAAACCCTGTCAGCATGGGAAGCAGTGAAGGGTTCCACAGCCATAAGTGCTTGCAGCTCAGACACTCTTCTAGCTGAGGTGATGGCCAGAAGTAAGGTGGTTTTCCAAGAGAGGAATTTTAACTCTGCTGATGCTGCAGGCTCAAAGGGGGGTAGCGTGACTTTTTCCAGTACAAAGTTAAATTCCCAAGCAGGGGTGGGTGCTCTCCTTCGTGGCCTTAAGTTGTTTACCCCCCTCAGGAACTGTTTGATAAGAGGGTGAGAGAAGAGAAGAAGCTCAGTGTTGCAATGAGGCGAAATGGCAGAGGCATGGATCTTAATGAAGGAGAAGGATAGGCCTCTGTGGATTAGATCTGCTAAGTAATCCAGGATTAGAGGCAGGGAGGGCAGAGATGTGTTCTCACCTTTACATTGAATCCAGAAGCAGTACCTCTTCCACTTATCAGCATAGGATTTCCTTGTACTGGGTCTTCTGGCCTCAAGAATGACGTCCAACACCTGTTTGCTTAGGCTGGTTACTGGGGGAGATTTCAAGGAATAAGCCAGGCTGCAAGATTTAGGGTTTGCAGTTGCAAATGCAAGATCTGTCCCCCCTGCTGAGAGAGCAGGGTTGGGTTCGGGTGTAGGTGCCAGGGTGGCACTGGTGACAGGCTGCACGAGTGGGTACCAGTGTTGGCGTGGCCAGTCTGGGGCAATCAGAATTGTCCTTGGTCTGTCCTGTCTTATCTTGAGCAGTACTCTTGGGAGAAGGGCAGAGTGGGGATGGCATAGATTGAGAGATTTACCCACTGGAAGGACAGGGCATTCACTTTCCAGGCCCTGCTGTGAGGTGTCCTGGTGCAGAATTTGCTGAGCTGGTAATTGCAGGGGGAGGCAAAGAGATCCACCTCTGGGGTCCCCCATTTCTGAATCAGAAGGTTAAAGGTGCTGAGAGAGCAGGGTTGGGTTCGGGTGTAGGTGCCAGGGTGGCACTGGTGACAGGCTGCACGAGTGGGTACCAGTGTTGGCGTGGCCAGTCTGGGGCAATCAGAATTGTCCTTGGTCTGTCCTGTCTTATCTTGAGCAGTACTCTTGGGAGAAGGGCAGAGTGGGGATGGCATAGATTGAGAGATTTACCCACTGGAAGGACAGGGCATTCACTTTCCAGGCCCTGCTGTGAGGTGTCCTGGTGCAGAATTTGCTGAGCTGGTAATTGCAGGGGGAGGCAAAGAGATCCACCTCTGGGGTCCCCCATTTCTGAATCAGAAGGTTAAAGGTGCTGGTCTCTAATTGCCACTCATGTGGGTCTAGGAGATTTCTGCTTAATGTCATCTGCCAGCAAGGTTTGTTTGCCTGGCAGGAATTGAGCATGCAGATTGACCTGCATGTCCAAGGCCGTGTTCCACAGGGCCATGGCTAGCCTGCAGAGTAGGTAAGAGTGGGTTCCCCCCTGCTTGCTGATGTGCCACATAACTGTGGTGTTGTCTGTTTTTAATAGCAGGTGTCCTGGAGAGAGGAGGGATCTGAAAGCTGTCAGAGCATGCTGCACAGCTAGCATCTCTTTTAGGTTGATGTGCAGATGAATTTCACTTGGGCTTCAGAGGCCTTGAATGCACTTGCCGTCCATGTGTGCCCCCCTAAGCATAGTCTGATGTGTCTGTGATTAGGGTTTGGGTGGCGTGGGGTTGAGTAAAGGGCAGTCCCTTGTTGTGGTTGCATGCTGCTGCCCACCAAAGAAACTCTGTCCTTAGACAGGGTATGATAGGAATGACGGTTTACAGGTCCTGAAAATGTTGGCACCAAAGACTTTTTAAGTACCATTGAAGTTTCCTCATATGCAGTCTGGCATATGGAATAAGTAGGATGCATGAGGCCATGAACCCTAGGGCCTGCAGGATCTTCCTTGCGGATAGCTGGATTCTGGTGGCCATTTGAGTAAAGTAGTCTGTCAGATAGGCTTGTTTTTCTAGAGTGAGGAATGCCATCTGGGATGCTGTGTCCAAGCTTGCTCCCAGGAATACAATCTTTTGACTGGGGACTAGTTTTGGTTTCTTTTCATTGATGGTGTACCCCACGGAGGTTAGAAGGTTTTTTTTACAAATGTCAGATGCTGCAAAAGCATTTCCTGACTTTCTGCCTGAATCAGGCAGATGTCCAGGTATGGGTACATTTGAATATTTCTAGGTCTGCAGTAAGCAATGACTGGAGCCAGGCATTTTGTGAATACTCTGGGAGCAGTGGATAAGCCAAAAGGAAGCACAGAGAACTGATAATGCCTAAATCCTGCCCTGAAGCATAGGTATTTCCTGCATGACTCCCTTATAGGGATGTACAGGTAGGCTTCTTTTAAGTCTAGGGTGACTAACCAGCCATCTTTGGCTAGCATAGGTAGAAGCTGCTGCAGGGTGAGCATTTTGAATTTTGGTACCACCAGGAAGGTGTGGAGAATTGAAAGATCTAGGATTGGGTGCCAAGTGCCCTCTTTTCTGGGTACCAGGAAAAGTCTGGAATAGAATCCTTGACCTATCTGTTCCACAGGAACCAGCCCTTAGAGAGCAGAGATTGAACTTGGTTTTGTGCCTCTGTCCACTGGTTTGGAGGGAGGTCTGGGAACCCTTTTGGGGTTGGCAGTGAGTGGAAGTAAAATTTGTACCCCTGGGATACAACACTGAGGACCCATCGGTCTTTGGTGATGGAAATCCATTTTTTTGCATGAAGGGCAAGTTTTCCCTCCTAGGGGCACAAGCAGCTGGGGAGAGGTGGGTAGTGCAGTAGAGAAGTCAATGGGAATTATTTCCATAAGGGGGTGGCTTAGCACTCCCTGCTTTAGAGGTGGAGGCACTCCATTGCTTAGATCTCTGCATACCCTGATACTGTAGTCTGGGTGGGGTTTGTTTCCCCTGGATCTAGGTTGAGATGGCCTTGAGGGGGGCTGGAAAGGACCAATGTTTTGAGGGGCAATGCCTACTGAATCTAGGACGCTGTACTTGCAAGAATTCTTTGACTGTCTGCATAGATTTAGCTTTTTATTCCATCTTTTTAAGAACCTGTTCTGCTTTGGTGCCAAACAGACTGTCCTTGTTCAAAGGAGCGTCAAGTAACTTTGATTTGACATGGTCTGGCAAGGTCTGCTCCTTAAGCCTAGCATGCCTTCTCAGTAGAGAACTGCTACCCTGCAAGATGCTTCTAGGGCGTCAAAGCCAAACTGCAACGTATGCTTGCTGACTTGGTTTGCAGAATGCATAAGCTCTTGCAATTCTTTATTTTCTGCACAGTCTGTAAAGGTAGCTATTTTTTACTTAATAAGTTATATAGTATGTTGCTGGTAATTCAGCATGTGGAACTGACAATTCAAAACCCTAATGGCGAGAGTTGCAGAGGTATATACTTTCTTACCCCATCTGTCCAAAACTCTGGAATCCCTGTCCAAAGGGGTGGGATGTTTAGCTGTAGTTGCTTTGATACCTTTAGGCTCCTGCTTGCTGACTTGGCTTGCAGAATGCATAAGCTCTTGCAATTCTTTATTTTCTGCACAGTCTGTAAAGGTAGCTATTTTTTACTTAATAAGTTATAAGGTATGTTGCTGGTAATTCAGCATGTGGAACTGACAATTCAAAACCCTAATGGCGAGAGTTGCAGAGGTATATACTTTCTTACCCCATCTGTCCAAAACTCTGGAATCCCTGTCCGAAGGGGTGGGATGTTTAGCTGTAGTTGCTTTGATACCTTTAGGCTCCTGGGAGATGACCTCTGGGTCAGCAGTAGGATTTTTGAAAAGAATTTGTGAGAGTCAGGTACTCTGTAGTACCTGTCTGGTTTCCTAGGAGAAGGGGGGTAAAGTATCAGGAGTAAGACTGGGTTGCATAAAGACATCATCCACAACATCCAAGACTGGGGGTATTGCTAAAGGCCTATGTTGTGGCAAATCTAGAAATTCTCTGAGTCTCTTTTTGGATTGAGGACAGTCTTGGGATTCCCAATGGAAATGCTCTCAAAGTATGCAGGGTTTCACCAAAAGAAAAGTCCTCTGGAGGAGAGGCAGAGGGAATGGATTCCTCTGCATCTGAATCCTCATAAGCAGATAAGGGTATGTCTTCATAACCAGATACCTCAGAGTCATCGGACTCTTGGTCTGTTGATGCTGCTGGGGACTGGTCTTTTTTTCTCTTAGCAGGGGAAGGTTGACTTCCCCTAGTCAGCATAATAAGGTCTTCTGCCATTTTAAGCATTTGATGTTGTGGCAAGGGAGCAGGTGCATGCACTTTGGTCTTCGGTTTTCTAGGCGTAGTGCATACTCTTGCCCTTAGAAACTCGGTAGTTTTAGACAGAACTGAAGATGTGAAAGAAGTAGTCAGTTTGAGTTAGACATCGGTAGTGAGAACTTCCTCAGAATCCGGTGCCTGTTCAGTGGCTCCGGACCCATCCAAGGTAGAGACATCCGCAGGTTCCATAGTCGAAGAAGAGTCTCGTGGCACATCGGACTCTGAACGGGTCTCGGTAGAAGCCTGCAAATCCACTGAAGCAAGCATCAGGGGCTGCGAAAGCACCTCACTGAGTACCGGCGGACTGGCGACTAGCTTAACGGAAGAGTCGCCAGCAGCTTTGGACCTATTCGGTCTGTCTCTGTTGTTATCCTTACATTTTTTTGGAATATCGGAGATCGAGAATGAAAGTATTTAGTGACAAAAAGGGCACAATGACCAATGGTTCGGGCGCTGAATATGGCACAAAACTGATAGCGAGGTACGTCGTGGTCTGAGCCTAAACAGGTGATGCAGTAAGAATGAAAATCTTGGTGTGGTATTTGCTTTCTACAGGCAAGACAATTGTTAACTTTTTCTGACATCGGTTAGAGCAAGAAAAAAGGATCCCCAATGGGGTACTTAGCTTTAGAAGACTTCAGGATGATTCAATTCGTAATGAACAATCTGTATTCAAACTGGAACCTTAGTCTGAGAGACAGCCTTACAGAACTATCTGGAAATATATAGAGCTGAGTATATTTTTCTGCATTATTCTGTATTATAGAGCTAAATTGTTTGCTTAGATATCTGTTTATATATATATATATATATATATATATATTTAGAGAGAGAGAGAGAGAACAGTATATATTTTTTGGCTTTATAATTTGCACATTCCTCACATCTGTGTTGAAACTGTTTTTTGAGAGAGCTTTACAAAACTATCTGCAAATATATACAACAGTATATATTTTTTTGCTTTATAATTTGCACATTACTCACATTCTGTTTTGAAACTGTTTTCCCCCACCCCCATTTTTCCTGCCTTGTCTTCAGCTATATAATTGAGCTGTTGTGTCCTGTTAATTAACAATCTGCATTCAAACTGGAACCAGCAGAGAGAGAGAGAACAGTATATATTTTTTGGCTTTATAATTTGCACATTCCTCACATCTGTGTTGAAACTGTTTTTCCCCACCCCCCCTCATTTCCTGCCTTGTCTTCAGCTATATAATTGAGCTAGTGTTGTGTGTCCTGTTAATTAACAATCTGCATTCAAACTGGAACCTTAGTTTGAGAGACAGCTTTACAAAACTATCTGCAAATATATACAGCTGAGTATATTTTTCTGTATTATTCTGTATTATAGAGCTAAACTGTTTGCTTAGATATCTGTTGTATATATACATATATATATATATATATATATATATGGAGAGAGAGAGAGAACAGTATATATTTTTTGGCTTTATAATTTGCACATTACTCACATCTGTGTTGAAACTGTTTTTCCCCACCCCCCCTCCCAGTTCTTGATTGTAGTTTAAATTTGGTGGCTTTTGCAGTGCCCGCCCCACTGCAGATTTGGTCTAAGACACTCCCCCAGGCCCATCTCCTTACCGCATTCTATCTAATAAACCCTTTCTGCACTTGCTTTTAGTCCTTTTTAATTTAATTACATTTTTTCAAACTGTGTGTGGACTAATATTGCTACATATTCAAGTGTGCCAGCTTGCACTGCATGAGAATTGTATTTACTACTGCTTTTGCTACTTTTCTGAAAAAAAAATTCATCTGCTTTTACTGTACTTGTGTTTCTTCCTACTTTATTTTGCTTTTGCGTCATCTTAAAAGTACTCAATTGTATTTATTACTGCTTGGTGTAACTCAATCTAAGCCTTTTAGTTTCAACACTTGGGCTTCAGACCAGTTGTTTTACATTGAGAGGGTTTGTGGTCTGCACTGTAGTGGCAGAACAGGTAGCTTACATCCTTCTAAGTTGGGAACTGCTGAATGAGGGCTCAGTGTCTGTTATTCTAAAAGCGTATTAATTCTGGTTTAAGCACTTGGGCTTTCAGGCCAGTTATTTTACATTAAGAGGGTTCGTGGTCTGCACTCTTGTGGGAGGAGAGGCTGGACTCTGCCCTTCTGAGCTGGGAATTTCTGGTTGAAGGCTTATAGTGCATGCATATCTGAACTGCTTCTTACTGAAATTGGTACACCTTGTTTGCTGTAGCATAGACTAGATCCAGGCCTGCTGAAACTAGCTTTGTTTGTATAACTTGAGCACTAATCCAGGCATTCTTTAAAGTATTCAATTGTATTTATTACTGCTTGGTAGTAACTTGATTAAAGTGTAGCTTTCATTCCAAGTCTTTTGGATTAAGCACTTGGGCTTCAGACCAGTTGTTTTATATTAGGAAGGTTTGTGGCATGCTCTGTGGTGGCAGGACAGGTAGCTTTCACCCTTCTAAGTTGGGAACTGCTGATTGAGAGCTCAGTGTCTGCTATTCCTAAAGTGTATTAGTTCTGGTTTATGCACTTGGGTTTCAGGCCAGTTATTTTACAGTAAGAAGGTTCGTGGTCTGCACTCTTGTGGGAGGAGAGGCTGGACTCTGCCCTTCTGAGCTGGGAATTTCTGGTTAAAGGTTTATAGTGCCTGCATATCTGCACTGTTTCTTACTGAAATTGGTACACCTTGTTTGCTGTAGCATAGACTAGATCCAGGCCTACTGAATCTAGCTTTGTTTGTATGCTTGTTGTTTGTTTGCTTGTTACTTCCCTGGAATGCTAATTCCACCTAAAACGTGGCTTCACAGCGCTTCTGTGGATCCCTAGTGATATCTGCATTGATTACTGTACTTATTTCCTTGTTTCACTTGAAAGAAAGTTACCGTTTGTCGTTTTTGCATTTAAGTTACCTGTAACACATTGCACTTAGGTTACCTGGCACTTGCTCACTAAAGCAATTATATAAGTCAGCACAAAAAATTAAAAGCACTACACCCTCACTCCCCATTGGCCCTTGTTTTCAATTATATAGGAATTCCCAATATTATTCTAGCATGTCCAAAGGTCAGTTGTCAATCTTCTCTCCGGTCCAGCTGGTGAATCTGGGAATCTTGAGGCAATGTTACAACTGCCTCATGTACACAGACAACCCTCTCCTCCTCCCAACAAATTCCAACACATGTGAGAGATGCAACCATATAGCTAAACTGGAGGCTAAGCTCTCTCAACTCAGTACTGGCATAACCAGTCAGGAGGAGAAGGAAACCACACTCACTACAATTCCAGTCTCACATAGACCTACCACGACAACAAACCAAACACATAATCACACAAAAACATACTTGGAGGCTCTAAATAAAGATCTGCCTAAGCAGCAGAGACCTCCAAAGCAGACTCCCAAGCAACCGCTACCCCAAAACAAAACACGTGCAACACATATCTCACAAAGCCAGTGTGCCGAACAGTCACAGCCCTTAAGGCTAAACAACACACCTGATACACTTGTAATAGGTGACTCTATCGTCAGGCACACTGACGTCCCGCTCACCAGGCTGAACAAGGAGAAGGTCACGGTGAGCAGCCTGTCAGGCGCTAGGATCCGCCACATAACACAAGCACTCAGGTCACTCCAAGGCAAGTACAAATATGACTCAGTCATTGCCCATGCTGGTGTGAATGACCGGAGATGTACCTCCCTGGACTACATGAAAAGAGACATAGAGGAGCTCTCTGAGCATGTAGCCCAGGCCGGTATGACCCTGACCTTGAGTAGCATCTTACCCTCACCAAGAATGATGCCACAATATGAAGACAAGATGATCAATTTCAACAATTGGCTTAAGTACTGGTGTCATTCAAAGGGGATCCAATGCCTGTCAGCCTGGGATGATATGCTCGATAAGCTACGATGCTTCGCTAGGGATGGCTTGCACCTGTCACCCCTGGGCTTTCAGACATTGGCAAAGGCTCTTGCTACCCCCATAGTGCCTTTTTTAGGCAAGGCTCAAAAGACAAACCCACCTCCATAGGTATCACAAGGGATATGAAACTAAGAGTAATGCTACTCATCGCCAGAAGTCTAAACCTCAAGATGCACGCACTTGAAACTCTCCTTAGCATGGATAA
Source organism: Protopterus annectens (assembly GCF_019279795.1). Taxonomy (NCBI): domain Eukaryota; kingdom Metazoa; phylum Chordata; order Ceratodontiformes; family Protopteridae; genus Protopterus; species Protopterus annectens. The sequence goes on from NC_056731.1 coordinate 394,568,218, forward strand.
CATCGATATCTGTGCAGTAACAGAAACCTGGTTCAGGGCTCTGGAGAGCACCCCAGCACTACCAGGTTATACCTCATACCATGCTTTTCGGCCCCAAAACTTGGACCGAACCACAAAAGGAGGGGGGGGTATCGATATTCATCAAAGATACCCACACCTCCAGGTTGGTGGCAAAGCACGAAGCATCAGAGACTATCCATGTGCAACTAACAGTGGGTAAAACTGCCTTCCAGTTTATAGCTTGATACAGACCACCCTCCCAAACCCAGGAACCCCACTCGGCCTTCCTGAGAACACTGGAAAATATGAAGGTCTCTCCAAACACCATTATATTGGGCGACTTCAACTACCCAAACATAGACTGGGAACATTACTCTAGCTCCAACACCCTAGCCCAAAGGTTCCTAGAATTCATAAACTCAAATGCTATGGAACAACTTGTTACCACTCCCACAAGAGGGGAAAACATAATGGACCTGATCATTACCAACATGGGGACTCTATGCTCCAGACCAGAAGTGTATCCCTCACTGGTAAGATCAGATCATAAACTGATCTCACTGGATATTCACATCCCGACCCCACCCCCTGCCCAGAAAACCACAGTGAAAAACTTCTCCAAAGCAAATTTCACACTCCTCAAAACCGAGGTGGAATCCTTCAAAGCCCCCGGGCCTGTGGAAAATACAGCCCAGACCGCAGAATCCTTTATAAATGCATTCTATGAACACCTTCAGGAATGCATGGATCATGCAATCCCAAATAAAACCAAGACCCAATCCTCCAAAGGCAAAGGCAGATGCCCTGTCTGGTGGACCCCAGCCATAAACAAACTATACAATAGAAGGAGGAAGCTACTACATGATACAGCAAAATCCCAAAAAGGGAAGGCATCTCTGTCAGTATTAGCAAAAAACTAAGGGCACTCATAAAATTGTCTAAGGCCAGCTTCGAGAGAAAGATTGCACAGGACACTAAGGATAATCACAAGGCTTTCTTTAGTTATGTTTGGAACCTGGGTGGGAATTCCCAGATATGCTCAGAATTAGTCCAAAATGACAAAAAATACACCGAACCCACAGACATTGCCAACATTCTAGCTGACAGGTTCAGCGCAAACTCCCCCCCCCACCAAAAGGGCAAATATCTATCCCAGCAGAGTGCTGCCCCCCTGACATCTCAGATGCTCAGGAAAGAGCTGCCCTCTCCAAAGCAAAAAACACAGCATCAATGGGACCAGACGGTGTCCCGGGCTGTGTCCTACATGAACTCCAAGAAGAGCTAAACCCAAACATAAAACTACTGTTCTATCTCAGCCTTACTACAGGATATGTACCCAAACAGTGGCGTACAGCGACAGTGGTCCCTCTCCACAAAGGTGGTGCCTCAACGGACCCTGGAAACTCTCGCCCCATAAGCCTGACTAGCTTGGTCTGCAAAGCTATGGAAAGGATCATCATGGACCTCATAAATAAAGATATTGGGGACCTACAGACACTGGATCCTACCCAGTTCGGCTTTGTTAAGGGCAGATCCTGCCTCTTAAACCTGGTCGACTTCTTTGAAACAGTCACCAAGGCCATTGACGAAGGGAAGGTGGTCCACACAGCCTACCTGGACCTCGCAAAAGCCTTCGATACAATACCCCACTCAGGCATTATAGATAAGCTCACCAGCTTAAATATATACCCCTGTGTCACTAGATGGGTTGCAAACTGGCTCAAGGACAGAACCCACATGGTTAAAATTGCTGGAGCCATGTCAGACTCCAAACCAGTTACAAGTTGCGTCTCACAAGGCTCAGTCCTGGGACTTCTCTTGTTCGGTATATATTTCTCGGAGGTACAGGCCAACACAGAAGGACTGTGGCTGACCAAGTTCACAGATGACTGCAAACTGGGCACCATAATCGACTCTCCAGCTGACACAAGCATCCTCCAAAAGGGCCTCATAGAAACAGACAACTGGTGCCAGAGTCATGGCCTCACGCTAAATGCCAAAAAGTATATAGTCATCCCCTTTGGCAAAAACAAAGTGCCCACAAATTACCACATAGGTGGTAATCCATTAAATACAGAAGAAGTAATTAGGGACCTGGGGACCCAAGTTGATAGCAATCTCTCATTTGACTACCACGTGGCCAAAGTGGTTAGAAAAACATTTTATATAGCCCACCTAATCATGAAGGGATTCACATCTAGATGAGGGGAGGTCATCGTGCCTCTTTACTCATCCCTCATCAGGCCCATAATCGAGTACAATGCCCCTTTTGGGATGTACCTTACCAAACACCTGCAGTAACTGGAAAGACCCCAAAACTACCTCACCAAGAGGATCAAAGGGCTCAAACAGATGCCATATGCTGCCCAGTTAAAGAAACTCCAGCTCTACTCAGTGGCATACCGCCTGCTCAGAGGCGACCTGTGCCTGACATATAAAGCCATGTCCAACCCGGAATTAAGGGACATGCTGCACCTCAAAAAATCCAAATCCCATTGAGCTACACACACAAGAGACTTGAACCTCAGCACTGAAATAAATAGAACATGCTGGAGGGACAGATTCATAACCCAGAGGCTCCCTTCACTCTGGAATAAAATCCCAGTCCAGGTTAGGTAGAGTCCCTCATTGACTCTCTTCAAGAGGAATCTTGATGAGTGGATGGGAGATCATAGGTTTACCCCGGGTATCACTTCTGTGTCACTGTTAGACAGAGGCACAGTATACTAACCTCGAAAAAGGGCATAGCAAAATTAATTTAAAATGGGTGGCGAAAGCCAAACATACTCTGGCTAGGCTTATAAATGCCCTAGGGCAGATAGCCTAGTATGAACCTATGAAAAACTCAGGTAGAGGCCGACCAGCACTCTTGCAAACTGCTTCTGCTATGGGCACCTTGGCAAGAAAGACTGATGTAATGGCATCGGCTGCCTGTTTTTATACCCCTGATGACCTGGAGCGACAGCAACTGATGCAGAAATACTAAGTCCCTGGTATTCGGGCTGACTGAGGGCTACCTGCAGGCAGATAACCCACGTGTGATGACTGCAACAGTGAAACACGAAGAACATCTTCCAAAATGTTGTCTCTTAAGTTTACTTCTGTCAGACATATGTCAAATACGATTCTTCCAAGCTTAGCTTTAGAGTGCTGCCATCTTTTTAAAACCAATTAGATATACTTGAGGAACACTTGGCAACTTTTACTGTTTAATAAGGACAAAAGTTTGGAAACAGTGAAAAGTAGGGCAGAAAGGAGGTAGAATATTAAGGCACCTAAAAGAACAAACTACATTGGGTTAATGTCATCCACCATTAAACCAATGGAATTAAATACAATGTAATCATAAGACACCACACTGCAGACCCAAGGAAAAACTCAACAGAGAAAAGTGCAGTTCTGTAAGTAAATGTAACATAGCAGTAGATGTTCTATTAGAACACTGTTGCAGTAGCCTAAGCTATGTGGGACATAACCTGCTAATGAGTGGATCACCAGCTAGCTTCCACATGCCCTGACCACTGCACAACTCAATAACAGTGGTATACCGTCAGTGGTTAAGATGTCAAGCTCTCGGAGCTTCCTGTTCTTAGAGCAAGGGAGGCTAGAGCCCTGTCAGTTAGGTATGTGCTAGGAGAAAGGGAAAGTTAAAGGAAAACATACTCTATGCAGTATAAAAAACAACAAAAAGAAGGGGATGGAATGAGGGACAGACTGATGGTGTTTCTACTGCAATAGTTATCTATCTTAACATCTACTGCTATGATAAGTTTACTAACATAGATAACTTTTGCAGTAGCCTAAGCTATACGAGACAAACACCGGAGATTAGAATAACAGGGAGAAGGAGTAAGAAGGATCAGAGACCAGTATTCCCTACAGAATAGTCCTAGCAAACCTAGTCTGTACCTAGAGAAAGAACCTAGTTTGTAGTGCTTGGAAAAAGTGTGCAAGGAAGAGAGAGTTACTATGTCTAGTATACTTGTATAGACTACCGCTTTCCAAAAAGCCACAGAAACAGCCAAAGGCCTGGTAGAGTGTCTCTAACCTTGCCTGGAAGAGTCTTGATATGGTGAGAATAAGAAAAAGCATTAGTGTATCTAACGACTAAGATCAGAAATACCTCTGGTAAATCTGCCTCACATCCAAGAACCTTGTGTACACCAAGTGAGAGTCACAGGACAAACAAATACATAAACTGCAGCAGAGATGTGAGGAGATAACTATCCCCTGTGTGAAAATAGCAGACTGCATTCACTTCTTTGTTGACTGAGAAACATTAAAACAAAACTCTTTTAAACTTAGAATTATATGCAACAGTTACACACAGTCCAAATTTTCTAATATTCTACTTCTAAAGTACTGAAGAAATAAATACAAAAATAAATGAGCAGATTTAGTCACTGGAATAACTCAGCTTTTATTTATGATAAGCACTTTTGTCCACCAAATGGACTTCATCAGATCAACTTTTATCCATTTAGAAATGGACTGTTTTGACACCTATTGTCTTGTGTTATTACCTTCATAGGAAATAAAAAAAGTTGATTAGAATTACTGAAGGTTTTTGTCCTGTCAGTATAGCATGCGAGTTTAATGTGTAAATCCAGTGTGTATAGAATTCTCTCTTCCCTAGAAAGATGAATAGCTTGGCCCAAAGTAAACTCTGAAATCACTTTATGCACAAAGGAAATATTTGCTCTTTAAGTTACCCTCCCTTTATGAAAGACAAGGTAAGGTTGAATCACCATAAAAGCTTGTTACTCAGATACTCTTCTTGCAGACTTTAGAGCAACGAGTAACACTGTTTTCAAAGTTAAGAACTTCAAATCGGCCTCCTGAGCAGGTTCAAAAGGAAAAAGTGAAAGTTTCTCCAGTGCACAATTAGAATCCCAAAATGGAGCCACCTGTCTTCTAGGTCAAAGGGACCCATGGGCATTCAAGCAGAGATGGCTAAGAGGAGATTATTGATAGAAAACTAAGAAAGGCCAAAGGATAACAACTCACACAAATACTGTAGAACCACAGGTGTTTGAGCCTTAAAAGGATCTTGGTTCTGGCACTAACTAGAAAACATCATTCACTTAGCCAAATATGATTTCCTCCTACCAGGTTTCTAAGCCTCCTTTAATAGTTCGTTTTCTGAAATCAGGTGCCTAAAAGGTATTAAAATTCTGTCATCCAGGCAGTGAGTTGAAGAAAGTCAAGGTTGTGGTGTTGTGCTAGTAAACTGACTCTTTGAGGAAGCGTGTGGTAATTGCGTCAAGTCATTTTGAGAAGAAAGGTGAACCAATGTTGTCTGGGCCAAAAGGGAGTTATCAGTATTACCTCTGAAGAATTCTGGATATTGTAAGAAAGGTATACAGGAACATCTCCATTCATGGTATTGAAAAAAAAAGATATCTGAATTCCTGGCCCTTTTGCAGGGAATCCTGGATTCAGAGATTCTTTAACTGTCTGCTGTGAATGGAGGCAAGTAGATCTACTTTTGGTATTCCCCACAGTTAGATCAATTTGTGGAAACCGCCAGGGTGCAGCTTCCATTCATGGGGGTCTGTTATAGCACTATTCAGTTTGTCAGCTAAAATGTCTTGCTCTAATAGAATGCAAGTAGCCTGGAGGGTCAGATTGTGCCGAGTTGCTAGTTGCCACAGCTACTGCAAAGAAGAAGGTAGGATCAAGTTTCCCCCATTTCTTTATGTACTACATCACTATGGCATTGTCTGTGATTACTTGTATAGGGCCTGGAACCCAAAGATGGTTTAGAGATATGAAAGCATTTATTAGCACCATCATTTCTTAGACATTCATGCATTTTAATATGTCCACCTTGTTTCCACAGACTTTGAACTTTCACTCCCTTGGATACAGCTCCATAGGCAAAGATTGGGCATCTGTAGTTACAGACCAAGTAGAGTCCGGAAGGGAAAAAGGAAAACTTAGGTTGAGAGATTCACTCACCAGAGTAACTCCTTTTTTATAACCTCAGGCACTGGGTTATGAAATGATAGGGGGTGCTGTTTTTTGGTTCCAAACTGATTTGCTGAACTACTACATTTTCATCATGTGAAGTCTGGCGAAAAGAAGCATGAGACTTGTAAAGGCCATGAAACCTAGAATCTTGAAAAAATATTTTTCTATGCCCACCTAACATCTAAGACTGAGAAAAAAACTTTTTACCCAAGACACAGATTCTTGACAACTTGTAAAAGAATCAGGAAAAACAAGGCTGCCATCTATATATATGTATAAACGGGAATGTCCTGCAACCTGCAATGGACTATTACAGGAGCTAGGCACTCTATGAGCACTCTTGGAATTGTTGACAATCCAAAGGTAAAGCAAAGAATTAAAAATGTAAATCAGACAAATAAAATGTAAAAAGCATCTGAAGTCTTTGAGAACTGAATGTGATAAGCATTTTTAAATTCCGGAGTTGCTAGAAAACTGGCAGGTGGAATGAGAAGTAGGAGGCTGTAGAGTCAGCACTTTGAATTTTGGGATTGTGTGAAAATTTAGAAAAGAAAGGTCTAGGACAGGTCTCCAGATTTCTGAAGAAAACTTTTTCCCTATTTGATCTGAGGGAATATGTTCTATATAATCTTCTTAGACAGCATTTGATCTAGGATGGAAAGAAACAAGAAAGGTCGATTAGATGGATATATAGGAATTCCGTGAAAGGGAAGAAGAGAATCCCGACTGCCAGCTGTAGCCTTTTTAAATGATTCTCAGAACCAAAGTTTCTAAAGTTATATGGTGTCATAGAGGAAAGTGAATACCTAGACTTTGGGAAATTTTACTGTAATGACACAGTGGGGAGGGGGGAAACATGATGAGATGTACAGTTAGTTTGCTTTTTCAGATTGTCCTTGGCTTTGGCAGGCATTTCTCTTCTTTTTTTGAACCACCCTGTAATTGCTTTCTGAAATTTTGCCTGTTTATGTTTTGCTGGGATGTTTACCTGGTTTCCTATGAACAGAACCTGAACTGGAAGGAAAATTTCTATTACACTTTGGCATAGAGTGTTGAATATTTTGGGTAATCCCCTAAACTAATTTACCCATTCATCAAGTATTTTAAGGACCTAAGCAGAGGAAGGGGCAACACAATACTTCTTTATCACCTCTCAACTGTCCAGATATTCAAAGAATGTCCAAATTGTTGCCCATATTTTTAGTCTGTCCTCATAAAATTTGTGCTTTTGTGGCAAATCACTCAAGATTAAAGTCACTAAATAATGATATACACAAGTTCAGATTTCAAAGCCCTTAGAAAATGCATGCTATCACAGATCCCTTTTTTCTACCAATTATTAGGTCTATAAGGAGCAATTTTTAAAATATGTTCCTATTTTTGGACTTTTGCCCCCCCCCCATTAGTTTAGGCTTTGTCCAGATTTTTATGCTAAATGGTTGAGAGTTATGTTCTTTATTCAGGGATGTATTCAGGAGGTCAGCTTTGACATCCTCTTGTAAATTCTAAACATGTAGCTATGCAAATCTCATCACTGACCCAGTGGCACCTACTATAGAAACAGTATCAGCTGTGTCATAAGAACATTTCAGACAGTGTTTGGTTACCTGAGACACAGAATAAAGAAATTAATCCAGAGATGTCTTAATTATATTGCCTGTTACAGGACATGTTATACCCATAAACAGGGTATACACTGAATACATAGTTCTACAATTATTGGAGCACAGCTCAATGATTTGCAGGATGATGATTATGGAAAAAGTGCAAAAAATTGGGTATGGGCAGTTGTTAGACAGAGTCAAAGAAAGTACTTATAAAGCTGGAGTAGAATAAAGTTAACTTACCATACAGAACACTTATGCAGTTTCAAGTAACATACAAAGCAAAGTGATAATGAACACAGTTTTACTACAGACACCTTTTAGAAGCCTAAATAAAGTACATCACTTCTGATTTCAGTGGGGAGGCAGTTATATACAGCAGGGCAATTGTAAAGTTGGCTGTTATATCGCAAGATATGCCATTAGGGGTATGGTTAGTGTTTTATGGCATATAGTACAGTTGTATAAAATCTTACCATAACAGCAAATGCCCTTCTCTTCATTGTTGCAGTATTCTTTACAACATGGATTCCCTGCCTAAGGCAGCCCAACGTCTGGCCAGCATACCATAGCCTTATGTTGTAAAAGGGACGTCGTAAGTCACACATATGCTCCCTGCACCCAGCTTAGGGCATAAAGGTGATGTACGGACATACCATCCTCAGAAATGAAAAGCCCCAGGAGGAACGCTAGTCCAAGCAGACAACTGAGAACATGTACATCCAAAAGGAGAAAGTAAATGGGGCAGAAGGGAGGGAGCGAATACTGCATCAGTGAACCGAAGGATATCTACTGTTATGGTAAGATTTTACACAACTATACTATGTCCTTCTATAACAGTGTTGCAGTATTCTTTACAATACGGAGAGTACAAAAGCTCAGGAAGAAAGTTGGAAAGGCCCAGCAGAGCTCTTAAGAAAGCCATGCAGGATAGCCCTGGCAAATCTGGCTCTAGCCCTAGAAACAATACACAACTTATAGTATTTGGTAAAAGTATGCACAGAAGTCCAAGTAGCTGCCTCAAGAATGGAATCAGTATCAAAACATTTGAAAAAAAAAGCAAAAGAAGAAGCCACAGCCATGGTAGAATGAGCCTTAGCAGAAGAAGGAAGGCTTTTCCCAAGAAAAAAGTAACACAGGGAAATGGTTTAGAAATCCAAGAAGAAATGGTTTGCTTAGAAACAGCAAAACCTAAAGACCAAGGATGAACACAGCCAAAAAGCTGCTCAGATTTACGAATGGCTTTGGTTTTATTCAGATATTATCTGACTTGTCCTACTCTCCTATTCATACTAATGAAACCCTCTTTTCACTGAAACCAGTCCTCACCACCTACATTAAATCACTCCTGCATAAACTAAAACTGTATTCTCCCTCTACTGATAATCTGCTCCCCTCTTTCTCAAGCTTGCCACAGATTCTGTAGCCTATCCTGTTTCAATACTAGTAAATAGATCAATCCAAGAAGCCACAGTCCCTGGCATCTGGAAATCATTCTATAAAATACTTCTGCATAAAGGAGGAAACTCCACTGACCCTTCCAATTTCAAACCCATAGCCATTCTCTTTCCACTCTCAAAAATACTTGAAAAACATATACACTCTCAGCTTCTCAAACTACTTAGCCAAGAAAACCTTTTGACTGTTACCCAACATGGGTTTCGGACAAACCACAGTACTGCTACTGCCCTCTTATCTTTTATGCAGCAGAGGTCAGAGCAAAAAACAACTACTATATTTTCTTTTCATACACTTCTCTAAGGCCTTCAATACGGTATCTCGCTCTAAACTACTAACAAAACTATCTGATCTCAACCTCTACTCTTCAATGGTTCTCATACTTTCTTACCAACAGGCTACAGTCTGTCAGATGGCATACTTCCTGCTCACCCTTCCTACCTATCTAATCAGAAGCCCCCCCAGGGCTCTACACTGGGGCCACTTCTATTCAATTTCTTTACTAACAATCTCCACACATCCTGCAGCCATTCCACTCTTATACAATATGCAGATGACTCTACACTGATCTCCACTCTAACATCACATCTGCACACACTTACCCAAGATTCACTCCTCTTCACTGAAAGATGGCTCACTGAAAACTAGCTCATCATAAATCCAAACAAAACCAAACTCCTTCTCTTCCTTCCTAGATTACTCACCCATCTCAAATCCACATTTACCATTTCATTTTTTTAACAACACTACCATCAAAGTAGAACTTCTCACTAAGCTCCTTCGGACCACAATTGATCATCAATTAAAATTTGACCTGCACATCCAACAGTATATCAAAACACACACCAAAAACTGGGACAACTCTACAGAAACAAAAAAATTCCTTATATCAGACTCTAAACTTACTCTGGCTCAAGCATTCCTACTACCTTCCCTACTCTATGCCGCTCCTATCCTCACTTACAATCCACAATACTCATCAAACTTGAACAAACTTATAATAAAATTGTTAGGTTCGTCACCAGCCAACTTTACAACTCACACCACTATCTTGCACTAAAGGAACCGCAATGGCTAGAATTACCCCAACAACTTCTACTATTACAAATACATGTCACACAGTCCATACTTTACAAGCCTACTTCCTGCCCCTCCCTCTCCTCTCTAGTATCCTACTATACCCCTAATCATTCACTCCGCAGCTCTGACCAACATCTACTTGATATCTACAAACCCAATAAAAATATTGGCAAACTCCTATACAAACACTCTTGTGTCCCTGGCCTGGAACAAACTCCCCTCTAATGTAAGAAGCATCACACACATAAACCATTTCAAAAAAGAGCTAAAACACTACCTATTAAACTCATGGTCCTGCCCCTGCCAGGACCCTACTTAAATCCTTCCCGCACTCCCTCTAACTTTTACTCAACAATTTCAGTCTTTTTACATCTTTTCCTCTTAGAATTATCTTTCAAGCACATGAAGTCTTATCTACTAGTTCAACCCCTAATGTTCTTGTTGTAGCTATAATCCACGTAAAAGTGTATTTTAGTCACATGATTGTAATAACTACTGGTTATAAGCAATCTCTTGTTTGTCATATTATTATGATTATGATTGTAATAACATCTGAATATAATTATTCCTTCCATCATTACCTTTCACCTACTTAGTACCTAATTAGTCTTCCTACATAACAGCAAATGGCTATGCAAAGGGAAGTTGGCTATGACACACAGCAAATGGCTATGCAGGAAAGCTGGTTATGACACACAGCAAATGGCTATGCCTCACAAGATATAAAAATAAGTACTGCAAAAAAATGAGGCACACACAAAATACTTGGCTGCTGCTTAAAAATAACTACTGCAGGCTGAGCTAAGTCCGTTGTTACAAAAATGCCACTGCGTTTGAAAAGTAACGAAAGACTGACCTGCTTGTTACAAAAACTGCCGTTTGAAACCTGCTTCTAAGTAACTGCAAAATAAAAAAAATAAAAAAATGATGCACACATAATGCTTGGCTGCTGCTGAGCTAAGTCTGTCGTTACAAATAAATCCTTACTGGAATGCTGGCTGATGTGCTAAGTAAATGCTGTTTGAAACATGTGCTGTTGCTTCTAAGTAACTACCGGAATTTAAAAGTAAATGATTACGGGAATGCTGGCTGCTGCTAACGTAATTGCAGTTTGAAATCTGCGCCGTTGCTTCTAAGTAACTAAATCCTTACCGGAATGCTGGCTGGTGCTAAAGTAAATCCTGCTTTCTGGCTGGCCGTTCTTCTAAGACTGCACAGTTTGAGCCCGCGGAATTCAAATGCTGCTTTAAGCAGCTGGGGAAATAAGCATGCTATGGCCCAGAAGAAATTTAAAGTAAATCCTTCCTGGAATGCATTCTGGCTGGTGCTAAAGTAAATCCTGCTTTCTGGTTGGCTGTTCTTCTAAGACTGCACAGCTTGAGCCCGTGGAATTCAAATGCTGCTTTAAGCAGCTGGGGAAACTGCACACATGCATGCTATGGCCCAGAAAGTGAACTCAATTCCAACAGGCTGGCAAACTGTTCATGGAGCTGACGTCATTGCACACGCCTCAGCATGTGATGACGTCAGCTGAAAAACAAAAAATATTTAAAAAAAACCTGGAGATTCGGAAATGAAGGGGTGCCACTTGGGAATCGTGGCACCTCATTATTTGGACCTCAAAACCAGTACAAAAACAAGAAATTCAGTTAAGGTTGAGAGGTATGGTGACAGACTTAAAAACATCCCTCCAGAATACTCCGTCAGAATTATTAGGGGAGCAAATAGTTGTAACAAAGGAAATGATTCTTTTGAGTTGGGAAAAAGGATCTGAATTGCCTAGACACAGTAGTTCATAGAAAAGCCTTATCAACCTTAATTCTACTGGCTGCCAAAAAAACAATTACTAGAAAATGGAAATCAAAATCTAAACCAACATATACATATAAAAATCTAACAACTCCACAGGGAATAAATAGCGCCAGCAATCAAAAAGTACCAAGAAAAATCAAACAGGCTAACTCCAAACACGGGCAAGCAGAGCAGCAGCAACAATAGCAAAGTTCCAAACAGGCAGCAATGGAACAAATAATCCAAAATCCAAACATAGAAAGCTGGAAACTGTATGGAAAATTAACTTTTAATACAAAAAAAAAATAAAACACAGATGAGCGCTTTCACATATAGCTTCTTCAGCTCATTAGTAAAACACACAACGCACTTTGATGTTTAAATAGTAAGACATAAGCAGTCCTAGATCAAACTAACCAACAAAAATGCTGCAATGTAAGTGAATGGAGTGCATTCTATCTATGAAAAGCCAAAGAACTTCAAGAGCAATATACAGAAAAAAACATCTAAATATATAAAATAAAAATAAACTATAAGAACAGTCATACTTTCTGCAATCTACAAGACTTTAAAATAGGTTTATAAGAAACATGTTCATTCAGACCAAGTTCACAATCTGACCTGAAGGTAAGAATCCATTTCAGCTCTGCTTTCTCTGTTTTATTAGTAACATCACCTAGTAGCTCTGTGGGAACAATAGAGTCAATAGCCATAAACATAAACTTGTGGACAGCACCTGTTTGTATAATATGCTTAGCTAATGCACTGGTCTCATTAGACCTCCTAATACCGTACAGGTGGGTCGCTGATTCTGTCACAAAGACATCTATTCATCTTCCCTACATAAAACACAGCACATGTAGTGCAGTGAGCCAGATAAACAATGTTACACGTTACAGTTAGTTGTAACTTTAAATCTGAACAGTTGTCCTGAGCGGGGATGTAAAAAGCTAAAACAGCTATCAATAAAAGGGCAGAAATTACATCTCCCACAGCATCTCCCACAGGGATATGTACCAAGGGATAAATGTGCCTTATTAAAACTAAAGGATCTGTTACGGTAACATAACATCTGTTTGAGAGATAAGGAATTCTTATAATAAAAATGAGGCCTCTCATGCACCAGCCATGCCACATCAGAGTCAGTCATAACACTATTCCCATTCCTATGAAAAATATTCACAATGTCTTTGTTATCATAGATGAATATCAAACCTATTCGAACGAGGTCTGAATCAGTGCACAAAACCCCCTCCTTTTTCCTCATGGGTGAACCATAATAAAGTTTCCCATGTGTAGAGCTAAGCATCATTCCTTCCCTAGAACCCTTTCCTATCTCCATTTTAGTGTACCCTCTTCTTCTAAGATCTCGTTTAAACCCCATAATATCCCTAATAAACTCTGTCTATACATTACTCATACATGAAATTCTCATCATCTGTCCTTTAACAATATTCTTAAAAACATGGTGTGGATGCATGCTAGGTCGATGAACAAAATGTGGTTTATAACACTCTTTCCTATGAAGTCTAGTAGAAAAGCTGTCAGTACCATTTCTAATAAGCTTTACATCCAAAAAATCCATTATATCTGATGAATATTTTACGGTGAAACTCAAAAAATGTGTTGTAGTGTGTAAGAAGTTTACAAATTCATTCAATTCAGCAGATGTCCCTAACCATAAAATAAAGAAGTCATCCATGAACCACCTGTAGAAGCGAACATTCGCCTTATACCCAGTCGAATTGAACAGGACACTCCTTGCCCATTGAGCTAAAACCATGTTGGCATAGCTATTGGCACAGGAAGTGTCCATGGCCACACCAACAAGCTGGAGATAATAACTGGAGTCAAACACAAAGGAATTATTCTCCAGTACAATCTCTAAGAATAAACATAAAAGATCTATCAGATTACCATGACAGGAGCTTCTCTCTATCAAAAATTTGTCAACCATAGAAACCCCCTCCTTACGTCTGATGTAATGAGTTGGCAGATTTTTAAAAAAAACATCCCTCCAGAATACTCTGTCAGAAATATTGGGGGGGGGGGGCACATGATTGTAATAAAGGAAATTATTCTTTTGAATAGAGAAAAGGATCTGATTTGCCTAGACATAGTAAAGCCTTATCAACTTTAACTCTATTG
>NC_056731.1:394584771-394607271 GCF_019279795.1 Protopterus annectens
AGAAAACAGCATCAGGAGCATCATGAGAACATTCTAGAGAATATGTTGTTACCAGAAGCAAAGAATATATAAAAAAATTCACAGACATCAGTCTAAAGAAGGGAGTTTAGCAATTAATTGTCTCATACTGTCAAAGGAAGTCAGCTGAGACTTAGACACGAGAGCCTGACAATTTATTATTCTGAAGGCTAAGATGGAAGAAGTATAAACTTTCTTCCCAAACCTTAAAGGCATTCCCATCTTTGGCAGATTTGGAATTAGATTAGCTGACAAAAGATGTCTATCTGAAGATGACTTTGACCAAAATCATTACAGGGACTGATCTAGAGTTTGAAAAAATAATCTGTGGGTCTGGAGAACCTTATATAACTTAGCAAGTGGCAGATGGTAATGCAAACTGTTGATTGCAAAGAAAGCATCCTCTAATGCTGGCAAAACAAGTGGAACAGCTGTAAGTTGAGGAAAATGCACTTGTATACCTTTATTTGGATTCTAGAATTTATTTTTGGTCCCAATGAAATAACGCCTTTGTTTGGCAACAGTATCAGAAAAGGATAACTCTTCCAAAAGGGAATCTACAGAAAACAAAAAACTTCCCTCAAAGTCAGATTCTCCTCGTGTGGGGTAGGAACTAGACAAACACAATCTAAATCTAATTCTTATCCCCAGACTGATAATAAGAATATGAGAGAGAGAGAGACAGAAAGGAAATCTTTCTTTTAAAATTCAGGTAAGACTCAGAATTTAAAGACTGAAAAGCTTGAAATAAATGTTTAGCATAACCCAGACCATGCCATGTGATACAGGATAAGAATAATGCCTAACCACCATGAAAAAAGATCAACCTGAAGTCCAGTCCCTTCCCTAGGAATCAAGCTACCCACAGCAGCTTCTTGGTAAAGCATCGTCCACTCTCTCTTCTGATACCAACAAGTATGGATCTTCCTTGCCTGAAGAAGCAACATCACAGGAACAGACAGTAAGTGATGAGCAGCCCAGGTACCTGAAATTGCCACAGCAGAGTCACTCATCAAAGACTAAGGTAAAAGGGAACATTGGGCAGTTGGTGGTACAACTTGACTGAAAAATTTTAGTTATGAGGTAAAACGTGACACCCTCCAAAATCACAAATCGTAGCTCTAACTTTTTACAGAAAGGCAAAACATTTTCTCACAAAAAATTATAATTTGACAGGAATTTCCCAGCCGGGAACCTTGACTAAAAATATAAGTTTTAAGGTAAAACATTTTGGTGACAACCACTAAAATCATCAGTCCTAGCCTCTAGCACTAATTTCTGACATAAAGGATGTACTTTTCTTCATAGAGATTAATAAAGTGAAGATATGCCTTAAGGGGGTACCTATCTGCCCAGCCTTGGAGAAGTGCAAGAAGACCACTCACTTAAAGCCTGCAGAGAAGTTCAACAGCAAGAAAATTCTAAAGGCTTGGCATCTTAACCACTGACTATATACTGCTCTCCTTGAGCTGTTCAGCAGTTGGGATATATGGAAAGTGGCCTTAAGCTTTGGAAGATGTTTAGTTGTCAGTCTTGGCAGGATATAAACCATATAACTTAGACTAATGCAACAATAATCTAATCATGAACAACAGGATGTAGCCACCAAGACTATTTGTTCACATTTGACCTTTCTGCCTCTGCCTGATATTGCTGTGGAATGCCTTTCTGTACATTGTTTTTGGCCAGAAGGTTGCTGGACATGTATATATTTCCTGTAAAATAGTCTGTCTTATTTGTAGGGTAATGTCACTGAAACTGAAAACTGCAGTATGACAAATATTGACATAAATTTAAAGGATTGCTTTACCTTAATGTTTTATGTTAGTTATTAATGCTCTTGGTTACTGAGGCAGTTAACAACAGACATTTAATGTCCTCAGGATATGTTCTGTCCATTAGTCAAACATACCCTTTCAGTCATAACAGTCCTTGAAATCATTGATTTAGCTTTGACATCCTCAGCATAACATCTGCACTTTAAAAGTGCGGACCCCATTATGTAATCACTGACATTTAATATTTTCTGTTTCATATTTATCATCACTATCTGCGAATTTCTGCAGTGTCGCCTGTATTAATTTCAAAAAGGAGTACTGGTAAGTAACCACGCGTGCTCAAGAATTCTACTTCCAGAAATACGGCAAAGCAGCCGGTCGTACTGAATTCCTGAAATGAGAAAAGGTGGAGAGAAAAATGGTGTTGGAGCCTGTACTGTAGTTATTACAAAGATCCTGCCTTGGGTGCTACAGAGCTAAGTATCTGGAAGATAAAAATCTGGATGCAGAACTTTTGCTTAAACTAAATCAATAAATAAACAGAAAAAGAGGAAGGACTGACTGCTTTGATTCTGGCATTCTCATCTCCATATTACATGTTTTGTAAAAAGAGGAACCGGCAATGGGCCATTACAAAATATGCCATGTAAATAATGGTCTCTGCAAATGTAATGGTGGGGGAGGAAGCACAGTGGAAGAATGTGTCTTCATGGCCCAAGTCTATAAATCTATGCAGTGTGATGACTCACTTTGGGCAATACACTTCATCTTCCATAGAATATAAAGAAATAAGGGTTTCTGTATAGTTTTCTTGTACTCAATAGGATTTTTATCAGTACTGGTGAAGTTTCACTTCTTTTAGATTTAAATACGGAGGCATACTGGTCTGCTGCCTGCATAATAGTAAAATAGTCTTGAGAAAACACCTTAGAGTCAAATGTTGGAGCAGGTAAAACAAGGATGTGGGTGATTTTATTTATTAATTAATTTTTTGTCTGTGGTGGGTTTTGGTTAACCCATTATTACACACTCCTGCTAAGCCCTCTCCTGTACTTTGAAAATTCTTTGTAATGGCTTCAATAGGAAATAAGGAATCTACCGATTTAGTTTTTAAAGTTTGCAGGACTAGGGTTGGTGTTTGTCATTAGGTACTTCATTAAATGGTTTTAGACCCTCTTGAACTGGAAGTACTCTGCTCTGATGAACAAATGGAAACATTACATTTCTTACCAGATTCTGAAGAAGCCTTCCTAGACTTTTCCAACTTTATTTATTATTTACTTTTATTTAACATTTCTTTACCGGGAAAGTCCGACTTGGAATGAAGCCAATTTTCAGTGGCAGTCTGGGGAGAAATGCTCCAGATACATGTCTTTGTAATGTGGGAGGAAACCGGAGCAACCAAAGGAAACCCACACAAATGCAGGGAGGACATGCAGACTCCACACAGAAGGCACTCCAGCAGAAAATCGAACCAGAGAAAGTACAGTTGTGTACACTTACCATAAATGTAGATGTTCGAGTGTACTCACTGTTGCAGTCATCACACTTGGGTTATCTGCCTGCAGGTAACCCTCAGTCGGCCTGAATACCAGAATCTTGGGATTTCTGCGTCAGATGCTGTCACCTCTTCCATGACTTCAGGTCGTCAGGGATATAAAACATGCAGCCGATGCCATTACATCAGTTTTTCTTGCCCTAGATGTCAGGAGTCCCGAAAATAGGAAGCTATTACATGGTGTGGAACACCTCCAGTAAAAAGTAAATACCCCTACCATAAAAGATGTCCATAAAGAGGATAGGTAAAAAGGTAGAGAAAACCAGGGGACTGGAGGGAGGGAAACCAGGACTGCAACAGTGAATACACTCGAACATCTACATTTATGGTAAGTATATACAACTGCACTATGTTCTTCATGTTTCACTGTTGCAGTCATCACACTTGGGTTGATTCCCAAAGCTGAGGAAGGGTGGAGGCAGTCAAGAAGTGTTGGGGCTGGCTAGCAGGCCTTGTAAGACTGCTGTAGCAAATCCAGCTCTGGATTTAGAAAAAGTCGGTAAATGGTAATGCTTGATGAAGGTGTGTACAGAACTCCAGGTTGCAGCTTCCAGGATGTCCCTGGTGGGGATCCCCCTTAGAAATGCTGTAGAGGTTGAAGGAGCTCTAGTGGAATGAGTTCTGATCCTCAGAGGGGTAGGGTTTCCGTGGTGCTTGTAGCAGAAAAGGATGCTGTGTGCTATCCATTTGGAAATGGTTTGTTTCGAAATGGCCTTGCCCTGTAGCAAAGCTGACTAGTAGCTGGTCAGATTTTCTGAAAGGCTTAGTCCTGTCAAGGTAGAACCTGAGCTGTCTGTGCATGTCCAAGGAGTGCAGGATCATTTCCCCTCTTTTCTGAGGATTAGGGAAAAAGGTTGGCAAATGGATGGATTGGTTTAAAGCCACACTGGATACCACCTTGGGAATAAAGGAAGGGTTAGTCCTGAGGGAAACCCTGTCAGCATGGAAAATAATGAAGGGATCCACCACCATTAGTGCCTGTAACTCGGACATTCTTCTTGCTGAAGTAATAGATAGAAGTAAGGCTGTTTTTCAAGAAAGGAATTTTAACTCTTCTGAAGCAGCGGATTCAAAAGGGGGAAGTGTGAGCTTTACCAGTACAAAGTTAAGGTCCCAGGCCAGGGTGGGAGCTCTCCTAGGGGGCCTTAAATTGTTAGCTCCTCTCAGGAACTGCTTGATGAGAGGGTGAGAAAGGAGAGGAGGCTCAGTATTATAATGAGCTGAGATGGCAGAGGCATGAATCTTAACGGATAAGAAGAATAGGCCTCTGTGGAGCAGCTCTGCTAGGTAATCAAGGATTTGAGGTAATTTGGGCACAGCTGTGTCTTTTCCTTGAGACTGACTCCAAGAACAATATATTTTCCACTTTTCAGCAAAGGATTTCCTAGTACTAGGCCTTCTGGCCTCAAGGATGATGCCCATCACCTGTTTGCTGAGGGATGCTGATAGTGTATTCATGGGATAAGCCAGGCTGCAAGGTTTAGGGTTTGCAGCTGTGGATGCAAAATCTGTCCCTCCTGCTGAGACAGCAGGGAAGGTGTCTGATGTAGGTGCCAGGGTGGCACTGCTGTCAGACTGCGCAGGAATGGGTACCAGTGTACCAGTCTGGTGCAATAAGGATTGCCCTTGGCTTGTCCTGTTTGACCTTGAGAAGTATTTTTGAGAGGGGGGCAGAGGAGGAAAGGCATACACTGAGATGTATTGAGAGGCTTTCCCATGTAAATGATAGGGCGTCCACCTTCCAGGCGCTGCTGTGAGGGTTCCTGATGCAAAATTTGTTCAATTGGTGGTTTTGGGGGGAGGTAAAAAGGTCCACCTCCGGAGTTCCCCACCTTTGGGTTAGAAGTTTGAATGAGATGGGTTCCAGTTTCCACTCGTGAGGGTCCAGTAGATTTCTGCTTAAGTCGTCTGCCAGTGAATTTGTTTGCCTGGCAGGAATTGAGCTTGTAGGTGCACTTGGATTCTCAAGGCTGTGTTCCACAGAGACATGGCTAACCTGCATAGTGGGTAAGAATGAGTCCCACCCTGCTTGTTTATGTACCACATAACTGTGGTGTTGTTTGTATTTATCAGGAGCTGTCCTGGAAGGATAAGGTATTTGAAGACTGTCAGACCATTCTGTACAGCTAGCATCTCTTTTTGATTGATATGCAGGGAATTTGTTCTGGGCTCCATTTGCCTTGAATGCATCTGCCTTCCATGTGAGCCCCCCATGCATAGTCTGATGCGTCTGTTGTCAGGGTTTGGGCAGCAAGGGGATGAGTGAAAGAAAGTCCCTTGTTATGGTCGCATGCTTCTGCCCACCAAAGGAACTCTGCCCTTAGACAAGGTATGACAGGAATCACTGTTTCCAGGTCCTGAGAATGTTGAAACCAGAGACTTTTTACGTACCATTGAAGTTTCCTCACATGTAGTCTTGCATATGGAATTAGCAGAATGCATGAGGCCATGAACCCTAGGGCTTGCAGTCTTTTCCTTGCAGATAGCTGGGTTTTCTTGGCCGTTAGTTTGAAATAGTTTGTCAAATGGACCTGCTTTTCTGGAGTGAGGAATGCAATCTGGGAAGTTGTGTTCAAGTTTGCTCCCAGGAATACAATTTGTTGGCTGGGCACCAGTTGTGATTTATTTTCGTTGATGGTGTATCCCAGTGAAGTTAGAAGTCTTTTTACAAATGCCAGGTGCTGAAGTAGCAATTCCTGACTGTCCGCCTGAATCAGGCAATCATCCAAGTATGGGTAGATTTGAATATTTCTCTGCCTGCAATATGCAGTGGCTGGAGGCAGGCATTTTGTGAATACTCTGGGCACAGTAGATAAACCAAAGGGAAGTGCAGAGAACTGATAGTGCATAGAGCCTGCCCTGAAATGTAAATATTTCCTGCAAGACTCCCTTATGGGGATGTGCAGATAAGCTTCTTTTAAGCCTAGGGTGACTAACCAGGCATCCTTGGCTAGCATAGGAAGAAGCTGTTGCAGTGTAAGCATTTTGAATTTTGGGACCACTAGAAAGGTGTTGAGGATTGATAGATCCAGGATCGGGAGCCAAGAGCTCTCTTTTCTGGGCACCAGGAAGTCTGTAGTAGAAACCCTGTCCCCTTTGTTCTACTGGAGCAGGTTGAATAGCCCTGATATGGAGAAGGGAAAGTACTTGCTTTTGAGCCTCTACCCACTGGTTTTGAGGAAGGTCTGGCAACCCACTTGGTGTTGGCAGAGAGTGGAAGTAGAATCTGTATCTCTGGGATACAATGTTTAGAACCCATCGGTCCTGAGTAATGGACATCCATTTTTTTGCATGAAGGGTGAGTTTTCCTCCAAGGGGCGCAAATACTTAGGCATGGCTGGGAAGGATAATTGGAAAGTCATTGTGAACTTTTTCCATAAGGGTGTGGCTTACCACTCCCTAGTTTTGAGGTGGAAACACTCCATTGTTTAGATCTCTGCATACCCTGAGACTGTAGTCTTGGTGGTCTGTTTCCCCTGGGTTTGGATGAGAAGGCCTGAGAGGGACTGGAAAAGACCAGTTTTTTGAAGGCCAATGCCTACTGAATCTAGGTGGCTGCACCTGTAATAAATCTTTCACTGCCTGCATAGATTTAGCTTTTTCTTCCATCTTTTTAAGAACTTCTTTTGCTTTTGTGCCAAACAAACGTTCCTGATTTAATGGAGTATCTAGTTCATTTTGCTTTGACATGGTCAGGTAAGACTTGTTCTTTTAGCCAATCATGTCTTCTCAGTACAGACCAGTGACAGCAGCCCTGCAAGATGCTTCTAAGGCATCAAACCCACATTGCAAAGTATGTTTAATAACTTGGTTGCAGATTGCATTAACTATTGTAAATCTTTATTTTCTGCACAATCTGAAAGTAACACCATTTTTTGTTTAATTAGTTCCAGAATATGTTGCTGGTGCTTCAACGTGTGAAACTGGCAATTCAAAGCCCTGATGGCAAGAGTTGCAGAGGTACATACCTTCGTACCCCATCTGTCTAAAGCTCTAGAATCCCTGTCTGAAAGGCTAGGGTTTTTGGCTGTAGTAGCATTAATGCCTTTAGGTCCCCTGGAAAATGGTCTCTGGATCTGCAGTAGGATTCTTAAAGAGAAATTTGTGAGAATCAGGTACTCTGTAGTACCTGTCAGGTTTTCTGGGAGCTGGTGGTAAGGTGTCAGGAGTAAGACTGGACTCCAAGAAGACATCATCTACAATATGCAGGACAGGGGGTATAGCTAGAGGCCTGTGCTGAGGCAAATCTAAAAATTCCCTTGAGTCTCTTTTTGGACTGAGGACAGTCCTGGCATTCCCAGCGGAAATGCTCTCTTAAGGTATGCAAGGTTTCACCAAAAGAGAAATCCTCTGGAGGGGAGGCAGAGGGAATGGATTCCTTTGCATCTGAATCCTCATAGGTAGATAAGGGTATGTCCTGGTAATCAGAAGGGTCAGAGTAATCAGACTCCTCGTCTGTAGAATCAGAAGAAAATTCAATTCTTTGTCTTTTGGCAGGGGAAGGCTGTCTTCCCCTAATTAGAGTAATAAGGTCTTCAGCCATTCTAAGCATTTGTTTTTGTGGCATGGGAAGATGAGCAAGCACTTTAGATGTCGGTTTTCTAGGCGTAGTGCGAACTCTCGGCTTGAGGAACTCGGTAGTTTTAGTAGGAAATGAAGTTGTCGGTTTAATATGAATATCGGTAGGTAGGAATACACCCTCAGAAGCCGGTGCCTGCACAGCAGCTCCGGACCCATCCAAGGTACAGACATCCGCAGGTTTCATAGTCGAAGAAGCATCTCGCGGAATGCCGGACCCCGAATGGGTCTTAGCAGAGCCCTACGAATCGGTAGAAGCAAGCATCAGGGGCTGCAAAGGTACCTCACTGAGTACTGGCGGACTGGCGATAAGCTTAAATGAAGCATCTTTAGCAGTTTTTGACCAATGGGGTCTGTCTCTGTCTTTGCGCTTTTTCAGAAGATTGGTAGTCGGATGGCTTACCGAAGCCATTTTGGAATATGGAGAATGAGAGCGAAAGAATTTAGCTACAAAAATAGCCTGATGATGAATGGTTCTGGCATTAAACAAGGCACAAAACCGACAGCTAGGGATGTCGTGGTCTGGGCCTAAACAGGTGATGCAGTAAGAATGAAAATCTCTGTGAGGTATTCGCTTTCCACAGGCAAGACAATTGTTAATATTTTCTGACATCGGTTAGAGCAAGAAAAAAGAATCCCCAACAGGGTACTTAGCTTTAGAAGACTTCAGGTCTGAAACTCGAAAAATGAAATTTTCAGGTAGCAGCCGACTGGCACTTGCGAACTGCTTCTGCTTCGGGCGCCTTCTCGGCAAGAAAGACTGATGTAATGGCTTCGGCTGCATGTTTTACACCCCTGACGACCTGACGTCATGGAAGAGGCGACAGCATCCGACGCAGAAATCCCAAGACTCCGGTATTTGGGCCGACTGAGGGTTACCTATAGGCAGATAACTCAAGTGTGATGACTGCAACAGTGAATCATGAAGAACATCCTCTTGTTGTGAGGCAACAAAACAACTGCTGCACCACTGTGTCAGCCAATGCATTTTTAAATTTGTTATGCTCAGAAATCTTTTTTAAGATAAGAATGCTTCTGAACAGCTTAGGTCTGGAACTTTGTTTTATTTTAGACAGACCAACAGCACAAGCACAAGGTATGGTATTCTTTAGGGGCTAGGATAAGAAGGCATAACTACTGCCTCTGAGATCTGTATTCTGTTTTTTTTTTTTTTTTTTTTTAGGCAACCTGAGTTGAAGAATCCTCTACAGAAATATCAGAGAGAAAAATATCTTATGTTTATTAGCACAAACCTCTAACCCAGATGAATTACTCCAGCATGAAAAAGACAAGACTAATGGTACTAAAAAGAAAAGAAAAAAATGATCAGCTTGACTAGCAACGCTAAATATATGTGGGAATCTTACGCCACCTGCATCAGCATTTTTGAGAGAATAATACCAGTTCTCTTAGGGAAGACAGGGAAAATCCTTCCAGAACATGGAAAACAGAGCCTAGGTACACTAAAATGATATAAATAACTTATAGGGACAGCTCCCACTGAAGATATACAATGTCCAATATTCTGAAGAGGCATGTATGTGGAAAGAAACACGTCCCAAACAATCTCATATGAATGATGAATTCCCAACAATCAGATGCTGTTTTAAGAACAACACAGCTTTCAATTGAACAGTAACATTTGACACAGTCAAAAGCCATCTGAGACTATGACTTGTTTTCCATGGGCAATTTTAAACGTTGCGACTGCAGTATCCGTTACTAAATTAACACTGCTGATTTTCTTATACATCAATACATGAGGCATGGTACAGATAAGGTTTTTCTGACAGGATTTTGGAGAATGTAGCACTACTTATGTTCCAGTTTTCAAGCAGCAGAAACTGAATAAGAGTTTAGTTCCTGAAATGAATAATGCCCAAATAAATATTTGAACAGCACATATTTAAAAATACAGTTTCAATGTATAAGTGATGAAAAGGTTAATGATCAAGGTTTGTGGGTAAATATTACTGAATGTTATTTATGCATCAAAGGTGCTGGATTCAGACAATGTTTCAGGTTTAACAATTAACTGTACAACTATGTCTATGATGGCATCAATTGATTAATCTGGTATGTGGTGCAAGCTACGTACAAAGACACAATGGCTCAAATACGAACAGTGTTTGGACTCTCAGAGAGGTTCCCAGTGGGAGTGGGTGTGCATCAGGGTTCAGCTCTGAGCCCACTGCTGTTCATACTAGTGATGGACTACATAACCAAACAGGTCATAAAGGACAGGTCAACATCGTTGCTGTATGCAGATGATGTGGCATTACAGGCAGACTCTGAGCAAGAACTTCAGCAAAGGATAAGGGAATGGAATGTAAAACTGAAGGCACATGGGTTGAAACTGAGCACAGATAAGACAGTTGTAATGGCAGCAAATGGGGGAAATAAGAAAAAGCTGAGACTACAGACAGAAGGGAAAGTAATGGAACAGCTGAGGAGAAGGGAAGTCTGAATGAGGCGATCAAAGCTAGAATCAGAGGGGCAGCAGAAAACTGGCACAGAGTGTCAGGGTCAGGGGTAGTGTATGACAGAAGAATGCCAAAGAAGATGAAAAGTAGGGTGGGTGTACAAAACAGTGGTGCAACCAGGACTACTGTATGGTACAGAATCCCGGGCAGTAAAGACAGTGCAGCTGAGGAAGCTAGATGTCATGGAGATTAAGTGCTTGAGATGGGTGGCAGGATGCATACTGTGGGACAGACAAAGAAATTAGGACATCTGAGAAGAAGCCAAAGTAGCTCTAATTGCAGACAAGGTCAAAGTGAACAGATTATGATGGTTTGGGCACATGTGCAGAAAAGCAGAAGACAATCTGATAAAAAAGATTTGGAACAGGCAAGAGCAAACGGGGGGCATCTGGTGGATGGACTGTGTTAGAGAACACCTGCAACAGTCAGGCACATGTGCTGAAGGCAGGAAATTAGCACTGAATCGAGATAGACAGCAACAGTTGACATGACACCCTACCCCATATAGAAAATGGGGAAAAAGGGGGTTGATGATGATAATGATGATGCTGTGCCTTCTGTAAAAAAGTCTGCATGTCTTCCCTGTGTTTGCGTGGATTTTCTCCAGGTATTCTGGTTTACTCCCATGTTCCAGGAGGGCAGTAGGCAGACTACCAAATCTAAACTGTCCCAAAGTGTGTTCCCTACTTGCCAAGTAGACTCTCTATCTGGAGTCTGCCTTTTACGGGGTGTCTGTAGGAGTCAGATGCAACTCATAAGCATGGATGGATACATAAATGAGTGCAACTGTTTTAGAGAAAACTGTCAACTAATAAGCTTTGTAACCACCTTCTAATTTTTGAAAAGTACACACTCCTGATGTTTTTGATATGTGCTCAACTGCTGTGCTCAGCTATGTTCCTAGGCTGTTTACTGTGAACATTTTTCCAACCCATCCAGCCTTATAACCTTAACTTAATACTTTGACTCTGTTATTGTACATAAGTAAAAATCTACTTGCACATTATGCTGTATAAAACACTGTGCTCTAGCCACCTATTATGCTTCTATGTCACTGTTAGAAGCCATAGCTATAAACTGGCCTTATACCAGGCCAACTAACCAGTTTAATCAAACAAATAAATAAAAAAATTCCCTCTGATTCTTGACTGGGGAGTGGGGAATGATCAACGTTTCTTGGTTTATACAGTTGTTTTAATAAAACCATGTAAAAAACTAAAATGCCTGGGGTAAATGGTCTACTCAAAAATTTAAATAGTATTTAACACAGTCCAAGAAAAGGTACGACCAATGCAGAATCCAGTCTGGCAGAAATTATATTAGTATTGTAGCACAATAAACATACACGTTCAATTCAATAAACTTTAATATGGGGGTAAGCGCTTTCACAAAAATGCTTCATCAGACCAATAACCAGTAACAATGTAAATTTTTTAAATAAATTCACTTATCCAGTCATTTCTAAGTTTAAAAACAAATCTCCAATCAGCTCAATGCAAGAACTTCACACTCTAATAAAAAATAAAAATAGCAATAATATATACTAATATCATTTCTGCCAGACTGGATTGTGCGTTGCTCGTACCTTGTATTGGACTGGGTTACACAGTTGTTTTATTATTTTTTTTTATACTTTCAGTTGAATTGTTAGTCTACCAATAATACATGCCAGATCAGCTAAAATGGTTGCATGCTGAAAAATCCACAATTACAATATTTTACACAAAAACAATGTTTTCATAAGACAAATAGGAGAGTCCCACCTGTATCAACGTGAACCAAATGCACAGTATGGTGGGAAATGAAACTGCATACAGAAGAAACAGTTTTATAGTGTTCACATCTGCTTTTGTTCTGTGTGAAAATCAAATATTCCTGTTTTACATCTTCAGGGAATTATAGCAGGCATATCCAAAAGTACCAAGGAACCCAAGCAGAAAACTCTACTTTTCTACACACCTTGAAAGTGGACTAAAATGCAGGGAGTGTTTTAGTGGCAATGCACGTTTGCAATTGCTATTTGGTACTCAGACTGAACATTCTTTTCTCTTTAAAGTAAGGTAAAGCTCACAGATTATCAAGAGGCTTGTCCAGGTCCTGTGTAGCAAGTACTTCAATCACCATATAGCTACAGAGAATGAAAAGAACAAGTGATTGCACAACGCAATTCACAGATGAAAAGTCCAACTCTTGAAGACAAACTACCAGAATATGAGGTCATATGTTTATACCAAGATGGCTGGAGAAACTATTGCAAAGAGCAAAATAGTTTCAAATCTGCAAAGAGCAAGTTTAGGCAACCCAGAAAGTAAGGTCAGTATTTCTCAAATGCTGAAGGTCACAATGTAACTGTGTACTCATGCTACCTATTAAATACATTAGTAGTTATTCAATAATGTTATCAGCTCCCACAGGACCTGCTGAAAAGCTTCACAGTCTTTCAGAAGCTTTTTGGGTACAAAGGGGAGGTATATATGCATTTTTCTTCAGCCTGGACAGCAGGGAGGATGTACCAGGAGTGAATCCGCTGAAACAACCTAGCCAATTTGATCCTGGATCAATCTTATCTGTGGAGTTCAACACACTAAATATTTGCTTCCATGTTGTTTATAATAATGAGAAAAGGACTGCACAAATCTCTGACTAACTTGCTTCTTGACTAAATGGATCAATGCTAGTCAGAACACCAATAAAACTACTGAAGGACAGAGAGCAGGTCTAGAAGACCAACAATGGCTTCTTCATTTACGAGCGAAGGTGCAGGAGTACAGTCCAGAAGAGTGTCATCTATAAAAAGGCAGCTCTTGCATTTGTACATCAAGAAGATCAAGCTCACTAGAAGACAAGACAGCAATTAATGTCATTTTCATCTTATCAACTAGGGCACCTACAAATGATTGAGACAGTGACATAAAGGTGTTCTTTCCTTGTCTGACTTCTCCATCTCTCCTACTGGATAGGTAAAAATGGCCATTAGCAGTCAATTTACAAAATATGCAGTATTTGCCTAAATGCAAACCAGACATCACCATTAAAAGAATAAATTGTGGCATACCTTGTGTCGAAAATGGAGTATCAAGTCTCGAGGGGATAAACCTAAAAATTAAATAATGTAAAATATTAATTTGGTCTTAACGTCTATGAACAAGTTTTCCTTTTGTACAAATATGGCACCATTGCAACTGGACTTGATTCTTCGTGTTTAATGTAGCTTAAAAGAAAAATGCACATGCACAAATATCTTGACTGTGAAACAAGTTAGTTTCTTAACCTGCATGCATGGACTAATGTAACATATTTCAACTACTTCTAAACGCTCAGTACACTAACTTATAAGCTAGAAATTATGTATTAATCTCCAGAGAAAGAAGTGTGTGTGTGTCTGTGTGTGTGTGTGTGTGTGTCTGTGTGTGTGTGTGTGTGTGTGTGTGTGTGTGTGTGTGTGTGTGTGTGTGTGTGTGTGTGTGTGTGTGTGTGTGTGTGTGTGTGTGTGTGTGTAGGCATAACAGCCAGACTTTGAGTAGACTAGATAGCTTTGTTACTGTACCTATCGGAAAAAATAAATACAATTTATATACATACCAGAACAGATTTGTAAGAATGATGCCCAGTTTCAGTATTATTTAGGGCTTGTGTCACAGGCTTTAGAACTGCTTGACAGAAAACTTCCATGCTGCCTGGAACTTTCTCCCTTACTATCATTAAAAATTGAACTTTTAATAGGACTAAGCTGGGGAAAAAAGTTAAAAAAGGCAAAGGAGAGGAGACAAGACTTCAGGCAAGATGCATTTTGGGTGGAAGATGTATGGAAGATATGTTACTGAAGATGGACCTTCTTCTTAGAGATCTATCATTATGGTAAGCATATAATTCATATTTAGTAAGATGATGGGCATCTTTGATAATCACTAGGACACCCTTCCAAGCTAATCCTCAGGGTTGTCCACCATGGAACATGCCATTGGTGATGGTACCCATAAGGAAAGCCTGGTCCTGGAAACAATGTGCAGTTAACAGTACAGGTGTTCAGGGAAGATTAGGCAGCAGCTGCCCAAATGTCATCATTTATGGCATTAGAGAAAACAGCATTAAGTAGCCACAGCGCTAGAAGAATTGCTTCCTGTGTGCTGCAAGAAAAAAACCTTCCACATTCATTGTGACAAAGTTAAATACAATTAGTACCTGGAAAGGGCTAGTTGAGAAATGTTCGAAACAAATTCAGACTTTGCAAAGGATACATACAAATGGTCATCCTTGTGGAAATGTTTAGTACTGCATATATAAAATCTAAACTGGGTGTAGATATCCACACAATGGAGAAGACACTCACCACAGTTAAATATCTAGAAAAAGCAGGTTAACTGACTGATGGTAGACTCAGTGGCAACTTCTGGCATAAAAGAGGGGTTTGTTCTAAGCCAACACCTTTTCCCAGAGAAAAAAATATTAAGGTACAGAGGTTTGACAGAAAAGGCTTACAATTCCAAAATTCTCTTGGCAGAAATAACCATGAAAAAAGAATGTGGTTACAGAAGAAAACTTCAGATATGCAGAACCAGCTGGCTCACAGCGTAGAGCTTTTCCAGCATAAAATAAATGTCCTCTAGATGAACAAGCTCTCAAACTGGAACACATAAGAAGGCTTTACAGACATTAAAAGAGGCAAAGGAAGATTAAGCCAGAATAAAAGTTGGAAATAGCAGCCAAATTAACTTTGATGAAAGAATAGCTAAGACCAGAATCAAAAATTTCAAATAGGTACATTGATGTATAATAGACTTACAACCAATTTGGCCCTTAAAAACCTTGCCATGAAAGGCTTATAACATATATATATATATATATATATATATATATATATATATATATATATATATATATATATACACGTACACACACACATATATATATATATATATAAAACCCACAAATCTGATTCATATAGAGGGTGATTTAATGAGTGGCTCTGTCCATCAGAGACAGAGGCACCAAACCAGGAATTAATTTCAGATTGCCCATCCACTGGTCCAAGTTGCACTTAAGTTAGGGAGGAGCTCTGCTTCACATGGATGGAAAGTCTGTTCCAGAGAAAGGGAATTCTCTGAGAAACATATCCTTCTCTCCAGCATGTCTTACTTATGTCACAAGCAAAATGTAGGTTTTTGATCTAGTAGTTCTGATGCAGTTTGTTCTGCAGATCAGCAAAAGGATCATCAACATAGGGTCCAGGGATGCCCTGTATGCCAGGCAAAAATCATCTCTCAGTAGTCTGCATGATGTACAGTAAAGAGACAAGGCTTTGAGGCGAGCAGCATCGGACATTTTGTTTACTCCATGTATTCTTATTGTAAGGAAGCTTATGGACGTTCTAATTTCTGCATGTGTCAGGTCAAGTACATACCAAAGTGGGCATTATACTCTATGATGGGCCTGATGAGGGCAGAGTACAGTGGTACGATGACCTCTCTGGACCTAGATGCCATGTCTATACTTGTAAGCTGAGCAACATAGAAGGATTTTCTTACTACCTTGGACACATGCTGTCTTACTATCTACATGAGTTCCCAGATTTTGTGGGGTGTTTATTGATGATGTAGTTACCCAGAGTGACACAGCAAAATGACTAGGGGGCAAAAATGGACCTATTCCTTTGATGGATGACTAAGCAAACAAACAAGTTCATTTGTTTCAGAAATTCTTTTAAGTAGGCAACCTCTTAGAAGAGAAAATTGCGTCTACTACTTTTTCTGAAAAGAACGGACTGCTAACTTCTAATGACAATGGGGAAGTCATGTTGTCAACTTTGGGCAGCACAGATCTGAGGATGACTTACATAAAGGATAAAAAAGCTATGTCTTGAAAGATCAGAATGCACTGGCTTCTTCAGAAAAAAAATACAAGAGAATGACTTCTTTGGCTTTCAGAAGTCTGGTTTTCTGGATGCACCTTACTATAAGAAAAAAATGCAAGAAAGTGCGAAGCAGTTCAACTGGCCATTTAAAAGTTTCAGCAGTCTTGGTCTAATGCCTCCTCCCCAAAATAGGAAAATCACTGAATAGAATTTGGGACAACTGGTGCCTGTTGAAGATGCAAACAGATAAAGCAGTTTGCTTCAAAGACTAAAAATCCTTCATATCAATGAGGAACTCAAGGATAACACTTGGGGCATCAGGAAACTGACAGTTGAGCCTGTTTGCCAAAGAACCAGTCCCTCCTGGGATGTTACTATCAAAAAAGCTGTATGAACTGCCACACTTTCACATATTCTAGACACAGCAGAAATGAATTTGTCTTCCCTGATTTCTGTACCACCAGACAACAGCTATGCTTTCTGACTGAACATAGAGGTTTACAGGTGTGTACCCAATATAAAAGATTTTGCGTAAATGTAAGATCTTAGTTAGCAACAACTGCCCATATCTAATTGTGTCACAGGTGAAATCCCTGTCAAGAATTTACGGTTTCCCATCCAGGCAACACTTAAACAGGGTCACAGAGGGGCTCTGTTTGATGTGGGATGGTAGCCTATTCCAGAGGAGTGGCAACCACTGAGAGACCATCAGTTTCTCCATCAGGGCCTACTTATGTCGCAGGCCAATTTAAGGTGCCTGGAGTGGGTGACCCTTGCCCATTTGACTTGTGGATGTGCAGCATTTCCATTAGGTTTGGATCCAAGACTGCTCTGTAGGCCAGGCACAATCTCCTCTAAGTAGTCTGTCCAATACTGAGTACAGTGACAGTGACTTCAGTGTGTTAATGTAGGACGTGCTGGAGACCCTGAATTTTCTTGGTTAAAAATCTTTGAGGTCTCTCAAGTTGCTGCAGGTGCCTGGTAAGGTACATATCAAAGGGAGTGATGTACTTAAATTACTGCCCTGATGAGGTTAGAGCACAGGGGAGTTATGCCCTCTTTCCATCTTGAGGCAATGCCTTGCTAATGAGGTGTGCAATGTAGACTGCCTAACTTATCACAATAGACACATGGTTGTCAAAGTTTAGGCTCCAGTCAAGTTGCTTTCCTAAGTCTCTCACTACTGAGTTGTTACATAGGATATTATTTGTATGATAGTCTGCAGAGATATAGTTTTTACAAAGGGGATGATGATGCATTTTTTAGCACTGGGTTTGGCTCCATGGCTTTGGCACCAATCACTGATTTGTGTAAGTCCCTCAAATATACTGACATTGTTTGGGGATTCAATTATTGCATGTAATTTGCAGTCGTCACCAAACTTAAGTTTGCTGTATGTATCATGTATGTACATATGTGGATGAGCATAAAAATGAAAATAAAATCCAAAAACATTGTTTGAAATATGTTCTATCAACAGTGGTTAAATCTTTAAAAGGTTACTGTGTGAAAGAGATTATCTTTCTGATTCAATGTATGCTGTAATGAAAGTGGCTATAGAAGCAAGATATGAGAAGTTTCAGCCCATTTTGAATTCAGTTATAAACTGAAGAGGAAGGTAGATAGTAAAGAGGTTAGTCTGAGATTTCCATTACCCATTTCCTATGATATGGGTTCTAGTCAAAACATTTTAATTAAAAACTGGTGTATAATCCAGGGGAATAAAGATGTCTGTAATGTGGTAGGGGCAGCACTTTTTTTTTGTTATAAAAGACTTGCATGTTAAAAACCTTTTCTTGAGGTTGAACAGGTTAGAAATGTTTACACAGGCAAGAACAGAATGTCAAAATGTGGGCATTGCAAGTTTTGCAAAAATATTAAAGTATGCAACAAATTTAGTCTCGCACACATCGGTTTGAAAATTAAAATCAGTGGGTATTTATAATTGTGCACCTAGCAACATTGTCTACTGTGGTTTATGTAAAGGGTGTGAAGTATTTTGCATCAGTAAAACCACCAGACAATTATCTAATCGTACAAAATATCACTGCCAAGTCATTAGAAGTAAAGATCTAAAAAATGCCTTGGCAAAAATAGAAGTTATGTTCTTACCATAACGTTCCATGTTAGTTGTCTTCTTCTCGCCTTCTTTCTTGCTGGATGGGTTGACTCCGACTCGGCCACTCTAAAAGCTCGAGAGTTGGTTCCACCGGCTCGAGGCTCCCCTTATATCCCACAATGCTAGGCGGTATTACCTCAGATCTCGTTTGTAAGCTAGGCCCAGCCAATAATAAATCCAGAACTACTGGAAAAGGATAAATCCACCTCTATAACAGGAAAGGAGGAAGGAGACCTGAAACCTGATGAAGGATTATATGCATGGAATAGCATATACACATATACAATAGAGGTGGTAGAAAGAGAGGTCACAATCAAACTCCTCTAGGTCTGTCCAGGCTAGGGGGAAGGAGGGTGGGACGCAAGAAAGAAGGCGAGAAGAAGACAACTAACATGGAACGTTATGGTAAGAACATAACTTCTATATGCTAAGTTGTCTATCTCGCCTTCACTCTTGCTGGATGGGACTGCGTCCCTAGCACCTTGTCCCGGGTGGCCTATCGGAACAGACTCTTGAGTACAGTGGAACCAAAATTAGCTCTATGTCTAGAAGCTAAGTCCAACTTGTAATGAGAAATGAAAGTGTGAGGAGTAGCCCATGTAGCTGCTGCACAAATGGTATCAATAGGCAGCCTGTCTTGGAAGGCTATAGAAGTAGCCAAAGCTCTAGTCGAATGAGCCTTAGGTTTGTTAGGCAACTTTTGGTGTCTAATTTCATAGACAAAGGAAATCAGGGATGTTAGCCATCTGGAGAGTGATACCTTCGAAACTAAAAGGCCCTTTCTGCCTTCTGCATAAGAGACAAACAACTGGCCAGTTTTTCTGATCTGTTTGGTCCTATCCAAATAATACCTTAATTGACGATGAACATCTAGCCAATGCAATTTTTGTTCAGATCTGTTAGAAAAGTTAGGAAAAAACACAGGGAAGTCAATGTTTTGATTTAGATTTGCCGCAGAGGCTACTTTAGGTAAAAAGGATGGATTGGTTCGCAAGGATACCCTATCCTGATGAAACAACAGATACGGTGGTTGACAGCTGAGTGCATGAAGCTCTGAGACCCTTCTAGCTGAAGTAATGGCTATCAGAAAGAGAGTCTTCCAGGATAGCAATTTCATTGAACAGGAAGCTGCAGGTTCAAAAGGGGGAAGAATCAAAGAAGCGAGAACTAAATTAAGGTCCCAAGAAGGAGGAGGATTTCTTACAGGAGGCTTAAGAAGAAAAACTCCCTTCAAGAAAGGTTTGCAAAGCTTGTGAGACATGATGGCAGAATCTGAGATGCCCACATGAAAGTTAGATATAGCTGCCAATTGAACTTTAAGAGTAGAAGGAGATGAACCTGCATGGAATAGTTCAGCTAGAAAATCAAGGACTATTCGGATGGTAGCAGTGAAAGGATCTATGTCCCTTCCTTGAGCCCAATAGGCGAAACGTTTCCACTTACTAAGATAAATCTTCCGAGTGGAAGATTTATGGGAAGCTATCAAAATATCTCGAACAGAGTGAGATATTTGAGGAAGCCTGGCTAAGGTTGGAATTGGAGGAACCAAGCAGTGAGGTTCAGAGAGGGGAGGGAGCGATGTAACTGACCCGACTGATGGATCAAAAGATCTGGAACTAGGTCCAGATGCCAGGGTTGCTCCAACAGAAATTGATGTAGAAAGGGGAACCAAACTTGTCGAGGCCAGTAAGGAGCAATGAGGATCAATGAGGCCTTCTGAGCGATAGCTTTCTGTATCACTTGCGAGATTAGTGGGAAGGGAGGGAATGCATACAGAAGTCCCCGGGGCCAAACTTGGACTAGAGCGTCTCTGCTGGGCTGGCCTGGTAACGGGAAGAGGGTGAAATAATCTTTGCACTTGCTGTTTTGGGGAGTAGCAAAAAGGTCGCAGCAAGGCTGACCCCACTTGAGAAAAATTTTCTCCAAGATAGAATCTTTCAGAGACCACTCGTGAGGCATGAGGATAGCTCTGCTCAACTTGTCCGCAATAAGATTGGACTTCCCGGGGATGTTCCTTGCTATCAGAAACCGCTGAGAAGAAATCGCCCATTTCCACAGTCTGAGTGCTTCTCGACATAGGGGGTAGGACCTGGTTCCACCTTGTTTGTTGATATACCACACTACAGACATGTTGTCCGTGTGAATTGCTATCGTTCCCAAGGGAAGAGAGTCTTGAAGGGCTTGCAACGCTAAAAGCACTGCTCTCATCTCTAGAACATTTATATGCAAGTGGCGTTCGTCTGGTTGCAATATGCCCTGGACTGTTCTGCCCTGATAATGCCCCCCCCACCCGATCAGGGAGGCGTCCGTTGTCAGAGTAGCAACCGGGGGGGGGGCAAAGGGTCTTCCTAGGAAGAGCTGGGGGAAGAAATCCACCAAAGAAGATGATTCTTGCATACTTGCGTAATCACAATGGTGTGGGACATCGGAAGTTGTTGGTACGACCATTGTGTGAAGAGCATCCATTGAAGGATTCTCATGTGAAATCTGGCTAATAGATGTAGAGGGATAGCAGCCGCCATAATCCCTAGTACTTTTAGAACTAATCTGACTTTGACTCTGTTGCTGTGGAAGAGAAGGGAGACCAGTTTGTGTATGTCTGCTATCCTTTGGTCTGTGAGTCTCGCAGACATGTTGACTGTGTCTAGATTTGCGCCTATGAAGGTAATAACACGACAAGGCGACAAAACAGACTTTTCGCAATTTATTGAGATACCTAACTTTTGAAAAATGCGAAAGGTGTAGTCTCTGGCAAGTAGAAGAAGATGCTTGGTAGGAGCTGTGAGGAGCCAGTCGTCTAAGTATGGAAACACCTGGAATCCTTGACGTCTCAGGTGAGAAGCTACCACTGCCATGCATTTGGTAAACACCGGGGCAGTGGTGAGTCCAAAGGGCAGGGCTCTGAATTGAAAGTGACTGGTTCCCAGCCTGAAGTGGAGGAATCTCCTGGAGCGTCTGTTCATTTTATATGATAGTACGCATCCTGGAGGTCTATAGAGCACATCCAGTTTTCCTTTCCCAATAGGGGTAGGATGGATTGTAGTGTGACCATCCGAAATCTTGTTTTCTTGACAGACTTGTTCAAGATACTGAGATCCAAAATGGGTCTCCAGTCCCCTGTTTTCTTTGGAACCAAAAAGAACTTGGAGTAGATTCCGGATCCTTGCTGGTCTGCTGGCACTGGCTGAATGGCTCTTTTTGCAAGCAACTTTGATATTTCCAACGCTGCTTGATCCCTTTGAGCGGGTGGAACATCTGGAAGGGATTTTTTTGATTGATTTGGAATGCGAAAGAATGGAATGGAATAGCCTTCGGAAATGATGGACTGTACCCACTTGTCTTGAGTTAGGGATCACCAGGCTTCTGGGTACAGTGATAATCTTCCCCCGACTGCCTCCGAAGGTGGACAGTCGGGCAACACCTCAGGGATACTGGAAGGGCTTATCGGAAAAGGTTTCTCGATT
Source organism: Protopterus annectens (assembly GCF_019279795.1). Lineage (NCBI taxonomy): Eukaryota > Metazoa > Chordata > Ceratodontiformes > Protopteridae > Protopterus > Protopterus annectens. The sequence goes on from NC_056731.1 coordinate 394,606,621, forward strand.
GCCCTGGTTCTGCGGACCCCCCCTGCCTCTACGGCGACGTCTACCATTATTGTTCCCCCCTCTGCCTCTAGAGGGGAACCGACTCTGTGCGTCAGGCAAAGTCCCTTGAGATTGTTTGCGGAACCACATCTTTCCACTTTTCTGGCCTTTGGGGTAAGGTCTAGAAGGAGTAGAAAAACGGACTCCGATGGCAGAAAGAGTTTTGCCATCTGTCTCGCACCTTGTCAAGGTTTCTTTCACTTGAGGACCAAAAAGGGACGATCCATCAAACGGAGAATTAGTGAAAGACGTTTTAAAGGGGTCCGCAAAATTGCACAGCTACATCCAGGCATGACGGCGTAAGGCCACACCTGTCCCTGCGGCTCTGCTCGCTCCATCAGCCGCATATGAAAGAAGGCGCATGGAGGAGTTAGCTATAGAATTTAGGGTAGCCAGCTGAGTGTTCATCTTATCCTGAAAACCCGCAGCTGTAGGATCCTTTAACATCTCACTCGCTTCCTTGATCAAGTCTCTTTGAAGACGAGTGAAATGACAGAGGTAGTTCAGCGAACGCATGGCAAAGGTCGCTGACGAAAACATCCACTTCCCGTACCTGTCCATAGACCTAGATTCCTTGTTAGGAGGATGGACAGGCACTGAAGGATCAGCTAG
>NC_056731.1:394612271-394692271 GCF_019279795.1 Protopterus annectens
AATAGGGTAGAAATAAAAGAAAAACAAATATGGTCAAGAAGTAACAAAAATGATTTAGCGTAGCTGGCAAAGATTAAAGTACTGCAGATTAAGGGGGATCTCACAGAACAAGAAGAGGTGCAAATGCAGAATGCTAAAGAGAAAAATTAAGGGAGTATCTGGATAATATGGACAAGTTTAGAATGACTGCTGTTAAGCTACTGTTTTTGATAATAATTCCAGAGCACAAAAACCTTTAGCATATTGACTTAGGGAACACAAAATAGAAAGGGTTGCTGCTAAACTTGGGGAGCCTATTACAAGAAAACTAAACCAGAGATAGTGTATCGGTATTATAAACATTTTGGAAATGTTCTGACATTTTTTATAAAGCAGGGAAATGTTGAAATCAAGAAAAAGCATAAGTGTAAATATTTATGGAAGCCTTCACTATGCCAAGGTCTGAGGAAGATGTAGATAGTACAGTTGTGTACACTTACCATAAATGTAGATGTCTGAGTATATTCACTGCTGCAATCATCACATTTGGGTTATCTGCTTGCAGTAGCCTTCAGTCGGCCTGATTACCAAAGTCTTGGGTCCTGCGTCAGTTGCTGTCTCATCTTTCATGAAGTCAGGTAGTCAAGGGTATAAAGCATGTGGCCGAAGCCATAACATCAGTTTTTCTTGCCCCAGATGTCAGGTGCCCCCATAATGGGAAGCAAATATATATAGAAGGTTTGTTTGCGTCTTTCGGCTTTTCCCGGTTAGGGGTCGCCACAGCGGAACTCCGGTCCGCTAATGATTGGCAGTAGATTTTTACGTGCCGAGTTGCCAGCCCTGATGCACAACCTTCAACGAAGGTACGGCCATTCACGCATGTCTATACACAGAAGACGCTCTAGCCGAGAATTGAACAGGACAACGTCTTACTGTGAGGCGACAACGCTACCGCAGCACCACTCCAATAAAAAAGCAAATACACCAAGAAGCTTTAAGCATAGTAAACAAGAATAGAGGTATAGCCAATAGAAGCCAGGGGGCTGGAGGGAGGGAGGGTAACTAGGACTGCAACAGTGAATACACTCGAACATCTACATTTATGGTAAGTGTACACAACTGTACTATGTTCTTCATGTTTCACTGTTGCAGTCATCTCATTTGGGTAGATTCCCAAAGCTAAGGATGGGATGAGGAAATTAGATAGCATTAGGACCAGCAAGACTGCAGTGGTAAAGCCAGCTCTGGATTTAGAGAAAATTGGCAAATGGTAATGCTTGGTGAAGGTATGTACAGAACTCCAGGTAGCAGCTTCTAGAATGTCCCTGGTAGGGAAACCTCTAAGAAAGGCTGTAGAGGTAGATGCAGCCCTGGTTGAATGTGGTCTTATCACCTGTGGGGTATGTTTTCCATGGTGCTTATAGCAAAAATGAATGCAATGGCCTATTCATTTAGAAATGGTTTGCTTTGAAATGGCCTTCCCCTCTGCCCCTGCAGCAAATGAAACCAGCAGCTGTTCAGATTTCCTGAGAGGTTTAGTCCTGTCCAAGTACAATTTAAGTTGTCTGTGCACATCTAAGGAGTGCAGTATTCGTTCCTCTTTGTTCTGTGGACTGATTAAGGGCCACACTGGACACCACCTTGGGCATGAAGGAGGGACTGGTCCTGAGGGACACCCTGTCTGCATGAAAGATAATGAAAGGCTCCACTGCCATGAGGGCATGTAATTCAGGCAACCTTCTAGCTGAAGTGATGGCTAAAAGGAAGGCTGTTTTCCAAGAAAGGAATTTCAACTCTGCATTTGCCACTGGCTCAAAAGGAGGTAGAGTGAGTTTTTCCAATACAAAGTTAAGGTCCCAGGCTGGAGTAGGGGCTCTCCTAGGTGGTCTTATGTTTTTGGCCCCTCTGCGGAACTGCTTCAGCACTGGATGAGAGAAGAGGGGTGGTTCTGTGTTGTAATGAGTTGAAATGGTTGAGCTATGAATTTTGATGGTGGAAAAGGAAAGAACCTTGTGAAGCATCTCAGTTAAGTATTGAAGAATCTGAGGTAAATTGGGCGTTGCTGTGGCCATCCCCTGAGTTTGGTTCCAGGAACAGAATCTTTTCCATTTTTCAGCTTAAGATTTTCTAGTACTAGGCCTCCTTGCCTCCAGAATGACATCCAACACTTGCTTACTGAGGGATGGTAACAGAGCAATCAGGTAATTAGCCAGGCTGCAAGGTTCAGGGTTTGGAGCTGTGGGTGCAGAATCTGGCCCTCCTGCTGGGACAGCAGGGCAGTGGTCTGAGGCAGGTGCAATGGTGCCAGCAGTGACACACTACCCAAAAGGGGTACCAGTGTTGGCGTGGCCAGTCTGGTGCAATTAATATCGTCCTTGGTTTGTCCTGTTTGATCTTTAGTAGCACCTTGGAGATGAGAGGTAGAGGGGGAAAAGCTGATAGATTTTTCCAGGTGAAGGACAGGGCATCCACTTTCCTAGCTTGTTTGTGGGGAGTCCTTGTGCAGAATTTGTCCAATTGGTAGTTCTGTGGGGAGGCAAACAGGTCTATCTCTGAGATCACCCATTTGTTTCTCAACATGTTGAATATCTTTGGTTCCAGTTTCCACTTGTGTGAGTCCATGAGGTTTCTGCTTAGTTTGTCTGCCAGTGTATTTAGCTCTCCTGGTAGGAACTGAGCCTATAGGTGCACTTGGTAGCTCAAGGCTGCATTCCACAGAGCCATGGCTAGTCTGCAGAGAGGGTATGAGTGGGTTCCCCCCTGCTTGTTTATGTACCACATAACCATGGTGTTGTCCGTCTTTACCATTAATTGTCCTGGAAGAATTTTGTCCTTGAATGCTGTCAGAGCATTCTGTACAGCTAACATTTCTTTTTGATTGATATGCAGGTGCATTTGACTTGGGTTCCATTTGCCCTGAATGCACTTCCCTGCCAAGTGAGCCCCCCCATGCATAGTCTGTTGTTGGCAGGGGGTAGAGTGAATGTCAGTCCCTTGTTTTGGTGGCAGGCCTCTGCCCACCAAAGGAACTCTGTCTTTAGACAAGGGATGATAGGAATCATTGATTGCAGGTACTGAGAATGTTGACACTATAGGCTTTTTAGATACCATTGTAGTTTCCTCATATGCAGTCTTGCATATGGAATTAGGAGAATGCAGGAGGCCATGAAACCTAGGGCTTGGGTATTTTCCTTGCAGATAGCTACGTCTTTGTGGCCAGTAGTTTGAAATAGGCTGGCAAATGAACTTGTTTCTCTGGTGTGAGGAAAGCCATTTGGGAAGTTGTGTTCAAGCTTGCTCCCAGGAATACAATTTGTTTGCAGGGTACAAGATGAGATTTCTTTTCGTTTATGATGTACCCCAGAGAAGTTAGCAATTTCTGTACAAACGCCAGATGATTCAGTACTATGTCCTGGCTTTCTGCCTGAACTAGACAATCGTCCAGGTATGGGTATATTTGAATATTTCTTTGCCTGCAAAATGCAAAGACTGCAGCTAGGCACTTTGTGAATACGCTGGGCAAAGTAGATTAGCCAAAGGGCAGTGCAGAGAACTGATAGTGCATGTAGCCTGCTTTGAAGCAGAGGTATCTTCTGCAAAATTCTCTTATTGGGATGTGCAGGTAGGTTTCCCTTAAATCCAGTGTTGCCAACCAGGCATCCTCGCCTAGCATAGGAAGCAGATGGTGAAGAGTTAACATCTTGAATTTTGGGACCACCAAAAATGTTTTTAGGATAGAGAGGTCCAGGATAGGATGAAAGGAGTTGTCTTTTCTGGGCACCAGAAAAAGTCTTGAGTAGAAACCTTGTCCCCTTTCCTCTTCTGGGACAGGTTGAATAGCCATGATACTTAAGAGAGAGAGAACTTTGTTTTGAGCCTCTGCCCACTGACTTGGGGGTAGATCTGGCCAACCGTTTGGGGTTGGTAAGGAGTGGAAGTGGAATCTGTATCCTTGGGAAACTATGTTTAAAACCCATTTGTCCTGGGTAATGGGTTCCCAATTTTTTGCCTGCAGGTCAATCTTTCCCCCTAAAGGAACAGTCAGTTGTGCAGGGCTTGGAAGATTTAAAGTTATGTCATTGAGACAGTTTACCATAGGGGGGAGTCTTAACACTCCCTGCTTAGGAAGTGGGAGCCCCCCACTGCTTAGTCCTGTGAGTACCCTGGGACTGAAGCCTGGGTGTTCTGCTGATTCTGTGTTTGGACTGAGAAGGTCTGGAAGAGGCAAGAAAGGACCAATTTGTAGAGAGCCAATGCCTACTAAATCTGGGAGGCTGTACTTGCAGGAAATCTTTAACAGTTTGCATAGATTTAGCTTTTTCCTCCATCTTTTTAAGTACTTCTACTGCTTTGTTGCCAAACAGGCAGTCTTGGTTTAAGGGAGCATCCAGCAATTTAGCTTTAACATGATCTGGCAAGGATTGCTCCTTAAGCCAAGCATGCCTTCTAAGTACAGACCCAGCGACAGCAGCCCTGCAAGAATCCTCTAGTGAATCAAAACCACATTGCAAAGTGTGTTTTCCAACTTGTTCAGCAGAATGCATTAAATCCTGTAAATCTTTATTTTCAGCAATCTCGGGAATCAACATCAATTTCTGTTTAAGCAATCCAATAATATGCTGCTGATACTTTGAAACTGGCAGTTTAAGGCCCTGATGGCCAAGGTTGCAGAAATGTATACCTTCTTACCCCATCTATCTAGCGCCCTGGAATCTCTATCAGCAGGGGTAGGATTTTTGGCAGCAGTAGCCTTAATGCCCTTGGGTCCCTGTGAAATGGTCTCAAGATCCGCAGTATGATTTTTAAAAAGGAACTTGCGAGAGTCAGGAACCCTGTCATATCTATCAGGATTTCTGGGAGCAGGAGGTAAAGAGTCAGGGGCCAAGCTAGATTCCGAAAAGGCATCATCAACAATGTCCAGTACAGGGGGGATAGCTAAAGGCCTGTGTTGGGGCATAGCTAAAGGCCTGTGTTGGGGCAGGAGTAAGAAATCCCTAGGCCTCTTTTTAAAGTCAGAGTAATCCTGGCTTTCCCAGCTAAAATGCTCCCTAAGAGTATACAAGGTTTCACCAAAAGAGAAATCCTCTGGAGGGGAAGCAGAGGGAATAGAGTCGTCTGCATCAGAATCCTCACAGGTAGATAAGGGTAAATCCTGGACATCAGAGGAAACAGAAATTTCAGAATCCTGATCAGAAGAATCGTAAGTAAACTCAGTCCTAGGTCTCTTAGAGGGGGAAGGTTGGCTTCTCCTGATTAAAGTAATAAGGTCTTCAGCCATTCTTATCATTTGTTTTGTAGGCATAGAGGCCTGACCATGCGATCTGGGCATCGGTTTTCTAGGCACGGATCGAGTTTTAGGTCTTGAAGATGAAGATGGCGTTGGTTTAATATGCAAGTCAGTAGGCCTGAATACACCCTCAGAAGCCGGTGCCTGCACAGTGGCTCCGGACCCATCCAAGGTAGAGACATCTGCAGGTTCCACAGTTGAAGCATCTCGCGGCATACCGGACTCCGAATGGGTCTCAGTAGAGGCCTGCAAATATGAAGTAGTGGGTATCAAGGGCTGCGAAAGTGCCTCACTGAGTACAGGCAAACTGGCGACTAGTTTAGAAGTGTCGTCAGCAGCTTTGGACCTATGCAGTCTGTCTCTCTCTTTATCTTTGCGTTTTTTTCAGAATGTCGGTAGTCAGGTGGCTTACCGAAGCCATATCTGGGTAATTGAACCGAGTACCAAAATATTTAGAAGCATAAATATACCAATGAGGAATAGTTTGTTGTTTAAATAAGGCACAAAACCGACAGCGAGGTATGTCGTGGTCAGGGCCTAGGCAAAGAATACAGTACGAATGAAAATCTTTATGAGGTATTTGCTTTTCACAAGAAATACAATTACTGACTTTTACTGACATTGGTTTAGAGCAAGAAAAAGCTTCCCCAATGGGGTACTTAGCTTAGTTGAAGACTTCGGTTCTGAAACTCGCAAACGAAAACTTCAGGAGTCGGCCAAATGGCTCTTACAAACTGCTTCTGCTTCGGGCACCGCACAGCAAGAAAGACTGATGTAATGGCATTGGCTGCATGCTTTATACCCCTGACTACCTGACATCATGGAAGATGAGACAACAACCGATGCAGGACCCAAGACTTTGATAATCAGGCCGACTGAGGGCTACTGCAAGCAGATAACCCAAATGTGATGACTGTAACAGTGAAACATGAAGAACATCTACAATTAACAGTTAAGATATGAAGAGATTAGATAAAATGGTGATATATAATCAATCTACAGGAAAGTTTCCAGGAATAGATACCCAGTAAAAAACGGACCAGTGCAGAGTATGACACAAACCAGTAACCAACAACAACACTGTGTGTGACTGGAAACCAAGAACAGTCAAGAAATGGTAAAAAGTTTTAATAATGACGCAGTTTAAGTCAATCCATAAAACGGAGCAGCAATCCACAACAAAATGTGTGTAATAAATATGCCTCCAATAAAACGTAGCAATAATCCACAGATAAAAATGCAAATCCACAGTCAAGTGCTTTCGTCCTTCCTGGACTTCTTCAGAACTGTGATTTGTGCTAGAAACCACCATTTTAAAAAACATTCAAACCAATCATATTGAAAGTATAATTAATTATGCTAATGAAATTTTTAAAGAGCTAAAAATTCTAATATATATTTTATAATTTCTGTGCCCTATATTTTAATTCAGGCTTCAGAGAAATAAAATCATTTAATCCTGGTGCTACGTTAGAATTGTAAAGCATCTGCCACTTCATTTCAGCCCTTTCCAGCTTGTTCTTCCAGTCATCACCCCTAATATCCTTTGGCAACACTTCTAAAATACCAAAATGGAATGTGTGATTGGGGTTAATTTTAATATGTCGGTATAATGCATTATTTTCGTCTTGCCTTTTATGATAGAGGTGCTCATAAATCCTCTTTTTCAGCATCCTCTCAGTTTTCCCTATATAAAACCCTGAGCAATCCTGACATATAGCAACATAAAGTACCCCTCTTGTATTGCAGGTACCAGTTACTAACAATTTCGAAACCTGCCCTTTCAATATAAGCTACAGGTGAAATTATAATGTACCTGCAATAGTCACATGCACCACACCTTCTGGTGCCTTTCACACAAACAACTGGCTTAGCAATAGGGTGTGCTAATAGAAATTTCACATTGTTGTTGGTCCGATATACAAATTTTGGCTCAGGTCCCACAACATCTAAAAATTCTCTGTTACCCTTAAATAATAACCAGTTCCTTTTAACAATGGTTTTGCTCTTTTCACTATTTTCACTGTATGTAACCACCATTGAATGAGAAAAATAATTCTTAGGTTCGGTGGACAATTCACCTCCACCTTGAAACCTGGAACCCAAAAGTGGCTTATACCTCAAACCCCATTCGCTTATGACTTGATGACAAATTGGTAAGACAAACTCATATGGATACCTCCTTTCCACAAACAACCAAATTTCCCATTTCTACTTTAGCAATTTCTAAGTTAGAACACATCCTTGCAATACGAACCATCTGGTCATTTACTATATTTCTCTTAATATATAATGGATGACTACTCTTATAATCTAAGTAATCATTAGAGAACATGGGTTTCCTGTACATCCTGGATTCAAAACAAGATTTATAAGAATTTATTTTTTTTCATTACTAAAAACACCCCAGTAAATTTAAAATATTCACATGAATTATTTATATAGTCTATAAAATTCTCATGTAGGTCATTTACTTTTCAAAGGTTGAAAATATCATCCAAAAATCTTAGGTAACTAATGCAGGAATCCACAAAAGGACTATTATGAATATATAGTTTTTCCCAACCAAACATGACCAGATTTGCGAACAAAGGTGCACAACTAATACCCATTGCAACACCACGAGTTTGTCTATAGAACTCACCATCAAAAAAGAAGTTATTTTTCAATACTAATTCCATTAAAGTCATTATGAAATTCACCATAGCATTGCTTAAGGAAGTTCTGTCCAACAACACTTCATGAAAAAATTCCAACCCTATCTCATGGGGGATGGAAGTGAATAAGTCCACTATGTCTATGGTAGAAAAACTTACATTTGCATCAAAAAACTCATTATTGATTTGACTTAGAAAATCCCAAAAATCCTTGAGAATATAGTCAATATGAGAGAGATTTTCTACTCGGTCTATACCTAGTGGATATGTAGAACTATTCTGACTAGCTATTATACGTCGATAAGAAGGGTCGGCTATATTTTTATGAGTTTTCGGAATACCAAATACAATTGGAATAGTTGGATTGTTATTACTAAGAAATTCAAAAATTCCCTCATTAATGACACCCTGGAACAGGGAAACCTCTAGTGTCAACTGGATCTTCCTGTGTGCAATATTAACTTCATTTTTAGATATATTTTCATATTTTCCTTCTTCCTGCAACAATGTGAAAATGTTTGCATTGTAATCCTCAGTTTTCACTATAACCATACCACCACCCCCTTGTCAGGTTTCATAAATCTTAACCTCTCATCCCTCCTTAACTCCTTTAGTAGTTCATTTTCTTCCTTAGATAAATTATTTTGCTTAGTTCTATTCTTTCCGTTTAGCTCAAAAATCTCTTGGGAACATATTTTTTCAAAATTAGCAATCAAAGGGTGAAGGGGGTGGGTTATACAGCTTTTTTTCTTTATTCTAATCATCTCTATTGTTTCAACACTGTCCTTAAACAAATATTGTAAATTAATTTTCCTAGTGAACATCTTAAACTCAGTCATAGTGTTCATAATATCATCCTTCTTCGTAGGTACAAATTTAACACCTTTACTTAGAAGTGAGAATTTTTTTTTATCACAATACCTGCGTAATTATAAATACTGAATCCTTGTTAGGACAAAAGTAACCCCCCAAAAGAACTTATAATATTACTACTGAAAGTAGTTTCCTGTAAACCTAATTGTAACTGTTCTTCCTCCTCTGGTATTGGTTCCTGTACGGATTCCCTCTGCCTCCACCCTGGGATCTAAAAAAACTTTGTTAGTACCCTTATAGTTATTCCTTTTATTTAGTAACCTTTCCGACCTTCTAATAGGTGGATACTCACTCTCCTATTCCATCTCCCTTTCACTTTCCCTTTGATAACCAACCTTGTCTTTCCTGTGGAATGGTCTTTCTAGATTCATTAACAGTTTCTTTAGTATTTTCTACATAAGATTTAGGAAAAGGGTAAGCCACATGGTTCCTATACTCATTCTAGTCTCTAATTTCCTTTTCTTCCTCTCTATATTTATTTCCACATCCTCCTCAACTTTGTCAAACAGAACATTATATTTCGTAACAGTATCAAAATGCAAATCATTTAAAATAAGATCATTACATTTTTCACTTTTTGTTAACAGTTCTTTTACTCTGTTATTAAGTCTAACAATTAACTTCATTAATTCAACACCAAGGCGATCGAACATTTCTAAAAGTTTGTCACATTCCTTTTGTCCTTTCTTTAAACCATTTGGAAACTTGTAAACACGTAGTCCCCTAGGTACTCTTTGTTTAGAAACACACTCGGAAAGGTACGTGCTGTCACACTGTAAATTACGTACCTTTAAGAGCATTTATTCTAGTTTGTTTAGTCTATTGTCCATAGTTTCTTCCCCTTTCGTTGAATAGTCCAAAATCATCATTAAACCAACCCTGTAATCTGTTTTTTAGAAACAATTTTAACTTGTTTCGTACATTTCTGCCCACAAGGAATAGATTCTGCAGGCAATGCTAACCCAGACGCTGGATAACCTCTCACGCTTTTTGTGTTCGTTCCTGATGATGTCTCACCACCTTCATGTACATAGCAACCCTCAGTGACGTCACTGCAAGGGATTCTCGGAGCTTGTAGTTTAGCTGCAACTTCTTGTAGCTGATTAACTTTTTCGGTTAGCTAGTAAATGTTGTTCCCAGCTAAATTCACTTCCTGTTCATTAGAGAAAGAAGCATTTGAAACTTCCTCCTTGAAAACGTTAGATAAACATGAATCTTCCATGTCCACAAAAATACAGGAACAGTTTACAGTTTGTTGAGCTTGGTTTTCAGTCTCTGGAATAACAACCAGTGAAAAAAACGGACCAGTGCAGAGTGTGACACAAACCAGTAACCAACAACAACACTCTGTGACTGGAAACCAAGAACAGTCAAGAAATGGTAAAAAGTTTTAATGATGACACAGTTTTAAGTCAATCCTTGACTGTTCTTGGTTTCCAGTCACACAGAGTGTTGTTGTTGGTTACTTTCCAGGAATAGATGGCATTCCTGTGCAAGTTTGGATGCTAGGAGAGAAGAAAGTGATAAACATCTGTTAGGTTGTACTTCACAATATTTAAAAGGAAGGGAAACACCAGTATCCTGGAAGAAAGCTGTGGTGGCTGAACTATCTGGACAGTAAGGATCCATCAGATCCAGCTTTGTATAGGGCCATTTCAATTTTAAATCATGATTATAAAGTGTTTATGTCTATAATAGCTACAAGAATGGCAAAGGTGTTGACAAAATTGATAGCTATGGATCAATGTAGTTTTATGAAGGGGAGGCAAGTTTTTGACAACTTTAAAGAACAGCGATACTCCATAAAGAAGCAGAATTTAAGAAAATACTGATGTTGCTGGTGGGTCTTGATACAGAGAAAGTATTTGACAGAGGAAGCTGGGATCTTATGAGCAGGGCAATTTAAGCATTTGCATTCCCTGACACAATAATAAGATTAATTAGGAGAATATATGAGAGATCAGAGGCAAAAACTGAAGTGACAGGGTTCCTTTCTGATAAGTTGTGCCTGAACAGATGAAGCAGGCACGGGTATCCTCCTCCCCCTATGTAACTTACATTATATTTATAGTGACTGGAAAATTAAATAAGAGACTCATGAATTCAAGGATATAACTGATACGGTAATCAAGAAAAGCTGTCTTTATTTGCAGACTATTTTATTTTGTACCTGATAAAGACAGAAAAAAGACAACTCAGTGTTGTGGAACATTCTGAGACAATTTCAAGTCTTTTCAGGATATAAAATCAATGAAGACATAGCAAATAGTGGACCTACACATGAATTGGTTCAGCAATACATACAGGGACATGATGAAATCAACTATTTAGGAGTATGGGTTAAAAAGGACTCTGTTATGGCAACTAAGGATATGAGGGAAGAGACTAAACAAAAGATAAATATGCAGAGTATTGGAAAGTTAGATGGGAGATAAGCAGTTTGGATTCAGATCAGGATACAACACAACTGACCCAATGTTTGCAGTGAGACAGATACTTGAGAAGAGGGTAAATATGAGGAAAAAGTCCAACTGGGCATTCCTAGACTAGGAGAAATCATATAACAAGGTCCCAATACAGTTGATTTAGCTAGTCCTGTCAGAGTCCCAGAAACATTGTTAGAATTAGTGCAAGCTATGTACAAGGACTCAATGACTCAAGTACACACAGTGTTTGATCTCACAGAGGGGTTCCCAGTGGGAGTGGGTGTGCATCTGGGTTCATCTCTGAGCCCACTGCTGTTCATATTGGTGATGGACTACATTAGCATTAGCAAACAGGTTGTAGGGGACAGAGCAACAAAGCTGCTGTATGCAGATGATGGGGCATTAACAGGCAAATTCTGAGCAAGAACGTCAGCAAAGGATAAGGGAATGCAATGGAAAACTGAAGAAGCATAGGATGAAAATGAATACAGATAACACAGCTGTAATGGCAGCAAATGGAGGAAGTCAGAAGCTGAGAACTGAGACAGAAGGGAAAATACTGGAACAGGTTAACAGCTTCAAGCATCTAGAAGGACCAAAGTGTAAAATTCAGGAATGCTTAAAGTCTACAGAAGTAAAACCAAAACATGCAAATGCAGCACCAACTGATCAGGACCGCTGCATGTACTACAGCGTGGTGGTCCTGATCAGTTGGTGCTGCATTTGCAAGTATCTAGGAGGGGGGGGGGGTTGAGGAAAGGGAAAGGAAGTCTAAATGAGATCAAAGCTAGAATGATCAGGGCTGAAATCAACTGGCACATAAAGTCAGGTGTAGTTCATGACAGAAAAGTGCCAAAAAAGCTGAAAAGTATGGTGTACAAAACAGTGGTGCAACCGGTACTACTGCTGCTGTTGTTTGTCTTTCGGCTTTTTCCCGGTAAGGGGTCGCCACAGCGGAACTCCGGTCCGCTAATGATTGGCAGTAGATTTTTTACGAAACGCCGAGGTGCCAGCTCAACGCCCAACCTTCAACGAAGGCACTCCCATTTATGCACGCATGTCTTTTGAACGCTACCCAACCGCAGGGAGGACATGCAGACTCCACACAGAAGGCACTCCCATGCCAAGCCGAGAATCGAACGGGAGAACCTCTTGCTGTGAGGTAACAACGCTACCGCCGTACCACCGCGGCAGCCGGTACTACTGTATGGTACAGAATCCTGGGCTGTAAAGGCACAGCAATTAAGGAAGCTAGAGGTCATTGAGATGAAATGCTTGTGATGGGTGGGACAGATGAAGAAATATGGACATCAGAGCAGAAACCAAAGTAAATCCTGTTGCAGAACAGGTGAAAGAGAACAGATTACTGTAGTTCAGGCACATATGCAGAAAAGAGAATCTGGTGAAGAAGACTTGGGACAGGCGGGAAAAAGGGAAAAGAAAATGAGAATATTCAGCAAAGAGGTGGATGGACTGTGTGAAAGATGATCTGAAACAGTCAGGCATGAGTGTCAAAGAAGCTAGGAGAGTGGCACTGAAGAGAGAGAGAGGGTGGAAACTGACATGTCATCCCAACTCCATGTAGAAAATGGGAAAAAGGGTGTTTGACGATGACCTAAACAAAGGTAATATAAAAACTGAGAAACTGGAAGCTCTTGTTTACAGATATGAATAGCAAGACACAAACAGTGAAAATGTTTTTATTCCCTTTAGTTTTATATACACAGGTCAGGTATATTTTAACAACCAGCGGAGAATTTTTGGATAGTAATTAATAAAAACTTGAAGGATATTAAGTGGGGGGGGGACAGGGTAATGGTCAAGTGGGATAAGTTGATCCTTCCAACAGAACAAGGTGATTTAGGATTACCTGATTTGAAGGAATATTTTAGAGTTATAATGCTTGCATATATAACACAAGCACAAAGCAATAATTCAAAATGGAAAGGGATGATGATGAAGTTGGTAGAAATTCAAGAAGTAAGGACACAGTGGGATTTTGGATGTAGAAGAATAGTCGCCATACAGAACATTAAATTTATAAAGTAGCAAAAAGTAGTCTAATAACTAAGCCAACGCAAGAATGGAGAAAGGAGATTCTGCCAATAGGGATGACTGCAATTAGGGTGCAGAGAATGGGCAAGAGGAGTCAGCAATTTACTGTAAAAACTAACAAAGGAACCAGGGTGCTGGGAGCAAATACCTACAGACAGAAAAGTAACAGAATGGGAAGTGACCAAGACATATGGAATGCAGGCTAGAGTGCCTTCCCTAAGCGATTTTGATATCAGAGTATAGGGAAAGGGATAGGGGAATCCTAAATGAAAGAACTGCTTTGGTAGAGTTTTTAACTGAATCTAGAATAAAAGCTGCTGTTAAAATGGGATAATTTGCATATAAAATATTGCATAATAACTATAAAATCAAACAGAGGAGGATAAAAAAAAGAATAAGAGAGATCAGATAAACAATTCACAAAGACACAATTGGAGGACATATGTATGGCTCCCAAATATGCAGGGATTTTGCTTAGAAGTGTTTACCTAGGTATTTTTTATACTCCAAGCAGACTCCAAAATATTTTTTTCCTTGGACAGATAGCAGATGTTGGAGGATGATGGGGAAGAAAGAGGTAACTGGGAATATATGTTTAGGGAGTTTAATGAGTTGGTGGACTTCAAAATGTTCCTGCAGAGTATTCTATCAGACATATTTAGTGAGCAAATTGGTATAACTAAGGAAATTATATTTTCTTTTTAGCTGGGATACAGGATCTGAATCACCTGGACATTGTAAGGCCATTTTAAGTTTAATTATGGTGTCTGCCCCCAAAAAAAAAAAAAAAACTAGAAAAATGGAACTCAAAGTTTAAACTAATTGTATATGAAGTATTGATTATTATAGAAAAGATAAAGGAACCAGAAGTGGGATGATTAGAAAATGGTAGGAGCAAATGACATTAAAAAAACTAGAAATTGTGGGAACAATACATATGAAGAGGGGTGAAGTTTATCACAAGGCAGGAATTAATCAATAAAAAATAAAAGAATACATGTAATGTATAATGTTTGCAACTGAGAATATGTTAATACGTTTTTTTATTATATATGTTTACCTATGTCGTAAGTGATAATTCAATAAAGGTGTTAAAAATAAAAAAAATAAGACCATGAGGCCTGCAGCAATGGCAGATAAGACACCAAGTACTGAAGTAGTCAGAATTTATGTTGTTGCTGAAAATGTAGGCACCCATTCTGAAAATGAAACCAAGATATCGAAGGTCAAGTTCAAGGGCCAAGTAAAAGCTATAATTGCTGATGCTGGAGAAATTGACAAGCTAATGTCAACAAAATTAGGGTTGACATGGAATCTGTTGATGTCCAACAAAAGTGTTGCTTGGTCAGGAGTCAAAAAAGCTGATGCAGGCACACTTGCTAGTGCTAGTCATCTTGGGACTGGCACTGAACTGGTAGGTGGCATTGAGGAAGAAGTTATGGTCCATGCTTGGAATAGGTAGGTAGCAATGGGAGGTCTATTTCCAAGTGAAAGATGGATGGGAAAGAGCCCCAAGACGTTCTGCTGTGCAACGTAAAGACTTCCTCAAATGTCCACAGAAAAAGTCAATAACAGCTGGAAGGGGTGAATGCCTCAGTATCAAAGTTTTGTCAATATCTGATTTCTCTATAAACATTTGACTCAGTAGCCAGAGAGTCATCAGGCAAAGGAGCCTTAAATCTTAACAACACATTCAGTTTTCTTCTTTTTTTAATTCTTTTTATTTGGTTTTAAAGCTGTAAATAAACAAAGCTCTGTGTAAGAATATCCAAGTGAAATTTTCCAATATAATGAAGATGTACTTTTGTCTGTATATTTTAATATTATTTCCTTGTATTCTTTAGAGAAGTCTTCATTATTAATGTTTGAGGAATAGTTCCAAATAGGAATTCTCCAAATATGTGAAACCTAACTTAAGAATTTTATAAATTTAGACAAATGCAATTTACTTTTCATTGCATTATTATTATTGATCAAGAATTCCAATAATTTGGGGAAATATTTTTTTATCTAGGTTAAATACTATAATCATCTCGGTTTTCACAAAGTTTTATTTATTTATTTGTTTGTTGATGGGAGAATCCACTGGGTTGTACAGACCCATTTTCAGTGGAGGCCCACGGACAAAAGCCCCACAAGAAGTTACATTAATAATGTAGTCTCTAAATATTTGTAAAATTAACCATTTCTCAGAATCTTGATTGTATTTGGATCTTAAATTTTCAACAGAATATATATCAGTACCATTTAAGAATTGATACCAATAAATTAAGTTACTTTATTTCAATACTAGCATCTTGTTGAAGTAATGAGTTTCTAAGCAGCCATATGTATATGCAATTGGAAACACAGAAAATATTAATTCTTTAATACAATGGTTACAATATGTGGACTTTCGGAAAGAGCAAGTAATGTTTTTTAAATAGGGAATTTGAAAAGAGGGTGTAATTTAATGTATGCAAAAATATTTTAATAACCAGATAAAACTATTAGGAACTATTTGTTTATGACTGGTTGTGACAAATTTATTATTTACTAAATATTCTTGACGTATTTGTTTCCATTATGAATCATAAGATACATTTATCCATAACGCTATAACTTTTACAATTGCTGAAGTAGCACAGAATTGAATATCAGGGAATCCTATTCCACCATTATCCCAATGTTTTCTATGCCGGTCAATGGAATCTCTTGGTTTATTATGATGCCACAAAATTTTAAAAAAGAATAATTCATTTATCTTCTTCTTCATTTTTTTTGGTGGAGATAGCACTAAAAATTGTAAGACAAACAATATTTTAGGGAGAATTCCCATCTTAATAACCATTAATCATTCTTCCATGGCAAAGAAGAATTTGTTCTAATTTGTGACTAAACAAAATTTTATTAACAACCTGTTGAAAGGTTATTACTATTAGACATAGTGGTTATAACAAGGTATTTCATTTGATTCCTATTTCAATTGAAGCCAGAATATTTTGACATGATTTTTTTATTTTTTTTATTAATTAATAATGTACTTGTTTTATTATGATTAAATCTTAAGTCTGAGAGTCCTTCAATCTGACTCACAGATCCAATTACTTGTTCTAATGAATTATCTATATTTCAAACTCTTGTTGGCAAAATATCATCAGTAAAGAGGTGAATCTTTAGTTCAAAATCTTCTTTTATTTTGATACCATTAATGTTCTTATTGAATCTATCCGCGGTGGTGGTGCTGCGGTAGCGTTGTCTCCTCACAGTAAGATGCTGTCCGTTTCGACTCTCAGCTAGAGCGTCTTCTGCGTGAAGACGTGCGTGAATGGGCGTTCCTTCATTGAAGGTTGTGCCTCAGGGCTGGCAACTCGGTACATAAAAATCAACTGCCAATCATTAGCGGACCAGAGTTCCGCTGTGGCGACCCCTAACCGGGAAAAGCCGAAAGACACAACAACAACAATGTTCTTATTGAATCTAATACTATAAGCAAAGGGTTCTATAGCTAATGCAAAAAGTAAAGGTGATAATAGATAGCCTTGTTTTGTGCCTTCTTGTAATTAAAAGAAATCAGACAGAAAACAACCAATTTTTAACATAACTACAAGAGTTACTGTATAACTTAGAAATTAATGCAATTGGCTCAGGTGAGAAATTATACAGCAAGTGTTTTAAACAGGTACAGTGGATATAAATAGTGTACACACCCCTGTTAAAATGCCAGGTTTTTGTGATATAAAAAAATTAGACCACAATAAATCATTTCAAAACTTTTCCCACCTTTAATGTGACCTATAACCTGTACAATTCAATTGAAAAACAAAAAAAATATATAAAATAAAAAAATGTACAATACGCTGGTTGCATAAGTGTGCACACCCTTAAACTAATACTTTGTTAAAGCACCTTTTGATTAAATTACAACATTCAGTCTTCTTGGGTACACACCTGTCAAAAATTAACCCCAAATAAAGTTCAGCTGTCCTAGTAGGATTTTCCTGGCATTTACTCAGTTGCCTGCTACAGCAAAAGCCATGGTTCACAGAGAGGTTACAAAGCATCAAAGGGATCTCATTGTTGAAAGGTAGTCAGGAGAAGGGTACAAAAAAAAATTCCACAGCATCGGATATACTATGGAACACAGTAAAAAGTGGAGAAAATATGGGACAACAGTGACATTGCAAAGAACTGGACGCCCCTCCAAAATTGATGAAAAAGACAAGAAGAAAACTGGTCAGGGAGGCCATCAAGAGACCTACAGCAACACTGAAGGAGGTGCAAGAATTTCTGCCAAGTACTGGTTGTGTACTACATGTGACAACAATCTCCCATATTCTCCATATGTCTGGGCTATAGGGTAGGGTTGCAAGACGGAAGCCTTTTCTTACACAGAAAAACATTCAGGCCTGGCTAAAATTTGCAAAACAATACATAAAGTCTCCCAAAAGCATGTGGGAAAATGTGTTATGGTCGGATGAGACCACGGTTGAACTTTTTGGCCACAATTCCAAAAGGTACGTTTGCCGCAAAAACAACAGTTTGCATCACCAAAAGAACACCATCCCCATGGTGAAGCATGATGGTAGTGGCAGTATCATGCTTTGGGGTTGCTTTTATTCACCTCAAACTGGGGCTTTAATCAAGGTGGAGGGAATTATGAACAGTTCCAAATACCTGTCACTTTCAGCCCAAAACCTTCAGGCGTCTGCTAGAAAGCTGAAGATGAAGAGGAATTTCACCCTTCAACATGACAATGACCCAAGCATGCATCCAAATCAACAAAAAAATGACTTCACCAGAAGAAAATTAAAGTTTTGGAATGGCCCAGCCAGAGCGCAGACCTAAATCCAATAGAAAATCTGTGGTGTGACCTGAAGATGGCTGTGCACAAGAGATGCCCTTGCAATCTGACAGATTTGGAGCACTTTTACAAGGAAGAGTGGGCAAACATTGTCAAGTCAAGATGTGCCATGCTGATAGACTTCTACCCAAAAAGACTGAATGCTGTAATTAAATCAAAAAGTGCTTCAGCAAAGTATTAGTTTAAGGGTGTGCACATTTATGCAACCAGCGTATTGTACATTTTTTGCTTTTTATATTTTTCCCCCTAACAGATTTGTTTTTCAATTAAATTGTAGGGGTTATAGGTCACATTAAAGCAGGGAAAAGTTTTGAAATTATTTATTGCGGCCTCTTTTTTTGTATTACAAAAACCTGGCATTTTAACAGGGGTGTGCACACTTTTTATATCCACTATACGAGCAACTGACTGAGTCAAAAGCCTTATCTAAATTGAGACCAATGACAAAAAGTTCTTTTTTATTTGCATAGTCTATTAATTTAATGTATTCTTATTATATTATCTTGTATTTGTCTATTTAAAATAAACTCAGTTTGATAATTGTTAATTAGTTTAGTTATAATTAGATTAATTATGTTAGATAAAATGGACAAGAACATCTGTAGTCCACATTTAAAAGTGAAATGGGTCTGTATGGTGAGCACTTTGTAGTATCCTTATCTCATTTTAAAATCGGTGATATAAGGGAATATTTCCATGATGGGGAGACTTAAGCAGTTGTTTTTATTTCTCTATAGAAATGATATAACCTCAAAACATTCTACCATGGAATAACATAGTCCTAGTTTGCTGAAAAAGACAAACTACCTTTCAAACTCTCCATTTGACCAATGACATTTAGCTCATACTTCTGATTCCTATCAATGTGTCTCATACTTTTAGTATGCATCATCTTAAAAAAGCCCATCAGTGGGTTACTATGAATAACAAAAGTTAATCAGGTGTTCAGACCAAAATGAATATCTCTAAAATCATACATCCCTGTACCTCACATTATTTCCCTGGTCTACTATAGGGAGGAAAGTCAGCTGTTATTTTCATATTTATTAATTTCTAGGTCAGATGATTTCTATTTTTTCTATTTTATTTACTATGTGTAAAGTTTTTCTACTTTATTTACTATGTGTAAAGTTGTTCACAGGATCAAAAGTTCATAAATTAGTACCAGCTTAACTGCCCTTGTCGGCCATTCCAAGCCTAGCCAATTACCCCATGTGAGAATCAAACTTTGCACCTTCTGCCTAGAGGGTGAACACCTTTACCACTAGGTCAACCTCAGACCCTTGTAGACATTTTTATATTCTTTATATACATATTTACTTATTCTGATCTCTATTTCTGCTTGTATACTATGCCTTGTACTATTACTATATTCCTAGGTTTTATAGTTTATCTATAATCCTCGTGTAGACCATCATATAATAGAACATTTGCCCTTATATAGTTGATACTCTTTAATCTAGTGCTATTGTTAAAATCAGCCCTACCTTTTTCCCTAAATGTTATGTCTAATAGTATCTGAACAAACATTTGAAAAATCTTCCGTTTTTTTCTAAGATATTAAGTTTTGCTATCATTAAAAAAGACAACAACAGAGAAAGAATCCTATTTTTTTTTTTTTTTTATCAAAGGTGTTTTTCTATAGGGTACAATATATAAACTATCCTTTTAGTATACTGCAAGCGTTCAGAACTATTTAATAACTGACAGTGGTTTAGAATGCAATTCACTGTCTTTTGCTTATTACCTAACTTGTATTAATTAACATCTTAGCATATGATTCAAAATATTATGACTATATACTTTTAGACAGGAAGTAGTAACCTGGACAGTTCTTAGAATTTTCACAACTGCAGCATCACAAAAAGGCTCATTATACTAATTAAGGTGCTTCAAGGTGGTGCTCATGACAAGGGCTTGCAAATGAACAGTTTATCAGCTACAATTCACACAAAAATGTTCATGAGTGAACTCAGGCCACCTGCATTTGATACATCAATCCCTCAAACCCTTCCAGACCACTGAAAACAAAGAAAAAAAATTATGTTAACCACTAAAATGCCACTGTATTTAAATAAATATTTAATTATGTAAGCATTGTTTGTATAAGATGTTCAATATAAAGCAGACTGTTATGTTTTAAAGGAGACATAGCATATAAACTTCATTAAAAGAATGACATTTCTGTGTGATCCAGGTTTAACTTGTAAAAGTGTGAATGTTACTCAAATTATTTGATAACATTCCAATAATAACTTTTATATATGCAAGAAACTTCATTTATTTATAGTTTGTTTACAACATAGCATAACTTTCCTGGGTGCTGCTGCAGGTCAAGTTTACTATCAGTAGCAAGCATTCAGAACTATGTAATAACTAAATCAGCCCTATTTTCCCTAAATGTTACGGCTAATAGTATCTGAACAAACATCTGAAAAATCTTCCTTTTTAAAAGTCAAACTTTCCATAACAAACTGTTTTAAGATATTATTTTTTATCATTAAAAAGAGACAATAACAGCGAAACACAATCCTATTTTTTTTTTATCAGAAGTGTCTTTCTATAGGCTATAGTATATAAACTATCCTTTTAGTATACTGCAAACATTCAGAACTATTTAATAACTAGTGATGGTTTACAATCAGACCTCCCAACCGTTCCGAATTACTTGGTTTTTACCGTGTTTTGGGGTCCAAACGAAGGGTTGCCACGATTCCAAAGTGGCACCCCTTCCTTTCCAATTTTTTTTTGCTTTTTTAAAATTTTTGTGCTGTCGGAGCCGACAACATCACGTGCGCAATGACGTCAGCTCCGTCAGGCTACCAGCCAGTCGAAATTGAGCTCAAGGAGCTCACATCATCATTTCCGACTGGCGGGAATGGGGAACAGCAGAGGAACTTGTGAGCAGTGCTGAAACGGCAGGAATGGGGAACAGAAGAGCTTGTGTGCAGGCCAGGAAGATGAAATAGCAGTTCGCCGAGCCGGGAACTACTCAGGGCAGGGTTTGCGAGCAGGGATTAATGGCAGCAACAACAGAGGAATGTGAACTACTCAGGGTAAGGAAGTAAGTGTGTGTGTGTGTGTGTGTGTGTGTGTGTGTGTGTGTGTGTGTGTGTGTGTGTGTATGTATGTATGTATGTGCCTGTGTGTGTCTGTGTGTGTAAATGCCCCCATATAATACACTTGGTGGCTAGAGGTATTCAGGCTCAAACCCTGTACCTTTGGTACAGGGTAAAAAGAGCCTACTATCCCTAGCCACCACCATTTCTGAGTGAGTTGAGAGCTATGATGAGAAGTGAGAACATTTTTTTTCTGCTAACAGTTGAAAGTTATGCTCTGAGCTTTGTCCAGATTTTTTTTTGTACTAAGAGTTGAGCTATGATGAGATGTACGAACATTTTTTTTGTGCTAAGAGTTTAGAGCTATGATAACAAGTGAGCACACAATTTGTATTCCCCCATTATTGTTTTTGTGTTAACAGTTCAGAGATATGGTGAGTGAGAACTGAATTTGTATTCCCCCATTATTGGCTTTGCTGTTTGTCCATGTTTTTTGTGTTGAGGTTAAGAGCTATGTTGAGAAGTGAGAAATGAATTCACTAAATGATGGCTATTAAGTTTCAGTCTTCCTATTTTTCAGGCAGCTGCTGATTTGGCATAGTGGTATGTTGTTCTGACTGTAGTGCATAGAGTCCTGGGTTCAAAACCTGCCAGTGAAATGCATGATGGTAACACAACATTTTATTCTAGTAACTTTACAAAATTATACAAGCACTGTTTAAAATGTGTCCCTGGTTTTCGACCTTTTGTCCCCCCCCCAAAAAAAAAAAAAAAAATGAAATTGAAAATAAGTGCGAGATGCTGTGCAAGATGCCTATGGCTTACACTACTGTCATTCTATTTATAGTGTGGGTGTGGAAGCAAACTTTTATGATGGAAAAGTTCTGAATTGGGCAGTTTTGTCATTATTGGTTCATGTGTTTTGTTTCATTGCCTACAGTACAGATTACTGGTAAAATGTTCAAACAATAAATTTAAAATGCGCTCTAACATGTGTGTTGTATTATACAAGGAATATAATTTAATAAAGTCAGGAAGGTGTATAAAGAAAAGAACACATGTATGTTTCTTGTTTTGTGTGCAAGGGGCCAATAATTTGAAAACAGCCCAAAGGTAATCTTTATCCACAACTGGCCAGATGCATTTTCTTTGGATGTGGTGTGGGTTTCAATGCTGTTTCAATGAATGAGAGTTTTAAGGGCAAAGAAGTTTTAATGTCAAGCCTATTTTCATTGTGAGACAGTATTGCTTTGTTTACCAGATGATGTCTTTTAGTGTTTCTGCACTGTTGTGCTGTAAAATGTAAAAGTAAAATCCACATCATTGTAGAAGTAAAGCAGTATGCATACATTAGTGTTTATGGTAAATGGGACGAAATAGCCAGGGTAACGGGACATTGGAATGGCTGCAGGGGGACTCTGGCGCCATGTTTTGGTTGTCTGTTCTTCAGTTTGCGTTGGAAAGTTGGTATCCCACAATTCCATTAGAGTAGGTGGGGTTACATAATTATGTATGCAAATTAGATGTTAATCAGCATACAGATTTGTACCTATTTTTCATGGGCCTTGTCCAGATTTTTGATCCAGGTTGAGAGGTATGTTTACAATGCAATTCACAGTCTTGCTTATTACCTAACTTGTATTAATTAACATCTTAGCATATGATTCAAAATATTATGACTATATACTTTTAGACAGGAAGTAGTAACCTGGACAGTTCTTAGAATTTTCACAACTGCAGCATCACAAAAGTGCTCATTACTCTAAATGCTTCAAGGTGGTGCTCATGACAAGGGCTTGCAAATGAACAGTTTATCAGCTACAATTCACATAAAAATGTTCATGAGTGAATCCAAACCACCTGCATTTGATACATCAATCACTCAAACCCCTCCAGACCACTGAAAAAAAGCAACAAAAAATTATTTTAACCACTAAAATGCCACTGTATTTAAATAAATATTTAATTATGTAAGCATTGTTTGTATAAGATATTCAATATAAAGCAGACTGTTATGTTTTAAAGGAGACATAGCATATAAACTTCATTAAAAGAATGACATTTCTGTGTGATCCAGGTTTAACTTGTAAAAGTGTGAATGTTACTCAAATTATTTGATAACATTCCAATAATAACTTTTATATATGCAAGAAACTTCATTTATTTATAGTTTGTTTACAACATAGCATAACTTTCCTGGGTGCTGCTGCAGGTCAAGTTTACTATCAGTAGCAAGCATTCAGAACTATGTAATAACTAAATCAGCCCTATTTTCCCTAAATGTTACGGCTAATAGTATCTGAACAAACATCTGAAAAATCTTCCTTTTTAAAAGTCAAACTTTCCATAACAAACTGTTTTAAGATATTATTTTTTATCATTAAAAAGAGACAATAACAGCGAAACACAATCCTATTTTTTTTTTTATCAGAAGTGTCTTTCTATAGGCTATAGTATATAAACTATCCTTTTAGTATACTGCAAACATTCAGAACTATTTAATAACTAGTGATGGTTTACAATCAGACCTCCCAACCGTTCCGAATTACTTGTTTTTTACCGTGTTTTGGGGTCCAAACGAAGGGTTGCCACGATTCCAAAGTGGCACCCCTTCCTTTCCAATTTTTTTTTGCTTTTTTAAAATTTTTGTGCTGTCGGAGCCGACAACATCACGTGCGCAATGACGTCAGCTCCGTCAGGCTACCAGCCAGTCGAAATTGAGCTCAAGGAGCTCACATCATCATTTCCGACTGGCGGGAATGGGGAACAGCAGAGGAACTTGTGAGCAGTGCTGAAACGGCAGGAATGGGGAACAGAAGAGCTTGTGTGCAGGCCAGGAAGATGAAATAGCAGTTCGCCGAGCCGGGAACTACTCAGGGCAGGGTTTGCGAGCAGGGATTAATGGCAGCAACAACAGAGGAATGTGAACTACTCAGGGTAAGGAAGTAAGTGTGTGTGTGTGTGTGTGTGTGTGTGTGTGTGTGTGTGTGTGTGTGTGTGTGTGTGTGTGTGTGTATGTATGTATGTGCCTGTGTGTGTCTGTGTGTGTAAATGCCCCCATATAATACACTTGGTGGCTAGAGGTATTCAGGCTCAAACCCTGTACCTTTGGTACAGGGTAAAAAGAGCCTACTATCCCTAGCCACCACCATTTCTGAGTGAGTTGAGAGCTATGATGAGAAGTGAGAACATTTTTTTTCTGCTAACAGTTGAAAGTTATGCTCTGAGCTTTGTCCAGATTTTTTTGTACTAAGAGTTGAGCTATGATGAGATGTACGAACATTTTTTTGTGCTAAGAGTTTAGAGCTATGATAACAAGTGAGCACACAATTTGTATTCCCCCATTATTGTTTTTGTGTTAACAGTTCAGAGATATGGTGAGTGAGAACTGAATTTGTATTCCCCCATTATTGGCTTTGCTGTTTGTCCATGTTTTTTGTGTTGAGGTTAAGAGCTATGTTGAGAAGTGAGAAATGAATTCACTAAATGATGGCTATTAAGTTTCAGTCTTCCTATTTTTCAGGCAGCTGCTGATTTGGCATAGTGGTATGTTGTTCTGACTGTAGTGCATAGAGTCCTGGGTTCAAAACCTGCCAGTGAAATGCATGATGGTAACACAACATTTTATTCTAGTAACTTTACAAAATTATACAAGCACTGTTTAAAATGTGTCCCTGGTTTTTTACCTTTTGTCCCCCCCCCAAAAAAAAATGAAATTGAAAATAAATGCGAGATGCTGTGCAAGATGCCTGTGGCTTACACTACTGTCATTCTATTTATAGTGTGGGTGTGGAAGCAAACTTTATGATGGAAAAGTTCTGAATTGGGCAGTTTTGTCATTATTGGTTCATGTGTTTTGTTTCATTGCCTACAGTACAGATTACTGGTAAAATGTTCAAACAATAAATTTAAAATGCGCTCTAACATGTGTGTTGTATTATACAAGGAATATAATTTAATAAAGTCAGGAAGGTGTATAAAGAAAAGAACACATGTATGTTTCTTGTTTTGTGTGCAAGGGGCCAATAATTTGAAAACAGCCCAAAGGTAATCTTTATCCACTACTGGCCAGATGCATTTTCTTTGGATGTGGTGTGGGTTTCAATGCTGTTTCAATGAATGAGAGTTTTAAGGGCAAAGAAGTTTTAATGTCAAGCCTATTTTCATTGTGAGACAGTATTGCTTTGTTTACCAGATGATGTCTTTTAGTGTTTCTGCACTGTTGTGCTGTAAAATGTAAAAGTAAAATCCACATCATTGTAGAAGTAAAGCAGTATGCATACATTAGTGTTTATGGTAAATGGGACGAAATAGCCAGGGTAACGGGACATTGGAATGGCTGCAGGGGGACTCTGGCGCCATGTTTTGGTTGTCTGTTCTTCAGTTTGCGTTGGAAAGTTGGTATCCCACAATTCCATTAGAGTAGGTGGGGTTACATAATTATGTATGCAAATTAGATGTTAATCAGCATACAGATTTGTACCTATTTTTCATGGGCCTTGTCCAGATTTTTGATCCAGGTTGAGAGGTATGTTTACAATGCAATTCACAGTGCTTATCTAACTTGTCATATTTTTCGTCTTGGCATATGATTCGAAATATTATGATTATTTAGTTTTAGACAGGAAGAAGTAACCTGGACAGTTCTTGGAATTTTCAGAACTCCTCCACAGCATCACAGAAGTGCTCATGACTCTAAATCCTTTCAAGCTAGTATTCTTGATAAGGGCTTGAAAATGAGCAGCTCATCAGTTACAATTCACATAAAAACACTCACAAGTGAATCCAAACCACCTCTACATTACACATCAATCACTCAATTCCCTCCAAATCACTAAAAAAAGCAACAAAAAATTGAAGTATTTCAACCACTAAAAAGCAACTGTATTTAAACAAACAACATTTAATGATTCAGTAAGCACTATTTGTATGAGATATTTAATATAAAGCAGACTGTCATTTTTTAAAGGAGACATAGAATATAAACTTGCATTAAAAGAATGACAGTTATTTGTGATCCAGGTTTAACTTGTAAAAGTGTGAATGTTACTCTAATTATCTGATATCATTCCAACAATAACTTTTATATATGCAAAAAGCTAAATATCTTACACTTTGTTTATAACATAGCATGTCTTTCCTGGGTGCTACTGCATGTCAAGTATACTAACAGCAGCACACTAATGCTTTAGTGTCATTTGTTGCATATTATATTTAATAGTACATTACTCAACTATGCCAAGATATCAGAAAGTGAGCCACCTAACATGTTTCATCATAATAATGATTAACTTTTCATACAATGAATAGTATAACCTTTTAAAGTCTAAATGAAAATAAGTGGCTTTAATTTCATATATAACTAAAAGAATAAAACTTGAACATTTTAAAAAGGGAATTGGTAAACATTTAAAGTAGGGAACTAAATAAATAAATGATTTACCTTGTAAAATGTAATTTTCAGCACCTGTCCATAAGTATTCAAGCACTTCTTTAAATTAAGAATTCATAACCATGAAATACATTGATTTTCATTTGTCCTTCAGTTTTTTACTGTTTTGATTTCGTTGTCGCCTCACAGTAAGACGTTGTCCTGTTCGATTCTCAGTTAGAGCATCTTCTGTGTGGACAAATACGTGAATGGGCGTACCTTCGTTGAAGGCTGTGCGTCAGGGCAGGCAGCTCGGCACATAAAAATCTACTGCCAATCATTAGCGGACCGGAGTTCCGCTGTGGCGACCCCTAACCGGGAAAAGTCGAAAGACACAACATTAACCAACCAACTCTTGCTGCATTTCTCTTCAAAGAAGTTGACAGATTCCAGTCCATTTCTTCTGCTTTTTCTTGGATTTTATTTTTCTATAAAAAGTCCACTGCATCTTCCAAGGTGTTAAAAATCGTCTTTCCTTCTGTAACATGAATCCTTATTTTAGCTGGAAAAAAGACTTGCAATATAACATTGTTTTTCTTTAAGCTTCTAACAAGTGGTACACATGCTTTTCTCTCTGACATCACTAATTTTGGATAGTCATTGTCAAATCTTATAGCATTTTCTTTAATCTTAACTGGACACTTAGTCATTGCAGCTTTTAAGACTAAATCCTAATACTGACTTGAGAAAAATCTTATAATCACAGACCTTGTTGAAGGTGGGTATTTTTTAAAGATGAGTTGAAAAGTGATCTATGTGCCCTTTAAGTAAAAAGCTTCATAGAGGTTCAAAGTTTTAGGCAGCCAGGTATTAAGGAACTGAATCATACTGTCTCCCTCTTCTTTTTCAGGAATCCCGTAAATCCTGATGTTATTCCTTCTAAATCTGTTATCCAAGTCTCCTATTTTTTCATGGAATAAGTTGATTTGTTTCAGAAGAAATTCAGTGCTATTCTAACTTTTAAGTAATCTTCCATCAAAATCAGACATTGCCTCTTCTATACTTGAGAATTGTGAAGATTGTTGTTTAAGAGATTCACTCAGCACTGCAATTTGTTTTTTATATTACTCTCTAAAAGTATACATTTTGCTTTCTAACTAATCTGTCTTTACAGATAACTCATTTCCTTTTAGCTACAAAAATGCTGTTTTTTTCCTCATCATCTTGGCCACACCCACACAAGTGCTGTTTTCTGGTTACATTAATAATAATAATAGGGGATTCTGCTCATTTGCCTCTGACTTGGGGGAAACAAAATTTTGACTCGATTCTCAGTTGGAACTCCTCCTTCGAACTACTACTGGAAATGAAAGGTCTACTGATTTTTGCCTTTTAACCAAGTAACTAAGCAATAATTATAGAAGGCTTTCAAATGGAGAATAAAAAAGTCAGTTTCAAGCAAGAGGGTTCATTCAAGAGCCAGGAACCAATGGACTGAAGCTCTAAAGTATTTTTTTAATAAATAAAGCTGCAACCTTTGTTATGGTAGATTAAGAATACAGAAGTAAACTCACAGCAAATATCACATTTACAGGGAATGTGGGATTCCTTTAAGCAAAATTACTCACAAGATATATTTTAAAACTTATGAGAGTAATCTGTAAATTGCATTAGACTAGGTGCCTATCCTGTGGTAAAGAATTTTCACCCAGGGTACTAATGAAAACCTCACAGTGTGATGCTAAATAAGATTTGTCCAAACAATCATCACATTAAGAAAAAATAGCTAAAATAAATAAGCAGGAAACACTAACCTTAGCAGAGAAGACAAAGAGAAACTCTAAACAACATCAAACTTGAAAGTTCACATAGTATACAGATACTTCCCAAAGCACTAAATACTAAGTGTGAAAGATCACACCTAAAAATGTGACAGGCAAAAATTTAAAGCTAGGTCCTTTCTTCATTTGGCTGCTCCTGTTAGGGGTCGCCACAGCAGATCATCTGTTTCCATTTCTTCCTGTCCTCTGCATCTTGCTCTGCCACACCAACCACCTGCATGTCCTCTCTCACCACATCCATAAACCTTATCTTAGGCCTTCCTCTTTTCCTGTTACCTGGCAGCTTCATCCTTAGCATCTTTTTCCCAATATACACTGCATCCCTCCTCAGCACGTCCAAACCAAAGTAATCTTGCCTCTCTGGCTTTATCTCCAAACCTTCCAACCTGGGCTGACCCTCTAACATACTTATTCCTAATCCTGTCCACCCTCGTCACACCCAGTGCAAATCTTAACATCTTTAACTCTGCCACGTCCAGCTCTGACTCCTGCCTTTTTGTCAATGCCACTATCTCCAACCCATATAACATAGCTGGTCTCACTACCCTCTTGTAGACCTTCCCTTTCACTCTTACTGGTACTCTGTCACAAATCATTCCTGACACTTCTCTCCACCCATTGCATCCTGCCTGTACTCTGTTCTTCACCTCTCTTCTACACTCACCATCACTCTGAAAGTATAGTTGTGTACCTACCATAAATGTAGATGTTCGAGTGTATTCACTGTTGCAGTCATTACACTTCAGTTATCCTGCTGGCAGGCTACCCGAAGTCGGCCTGAATTCCACTGGTCCGGCGTCGGTTGCTGTCGCCTCCTCCCTGACGTCAGTGCGCCAGGGGTATAAAAGATGCAGCAGACGCCATTTTCTTCATTATTTCTTGCCCCAGATGTCAGGTGCCCCCAAAAGGGTAGGCTAAAAAATTCTGATCATAAAAAAGCATGCACATAAACTTCATCTACAAGCAAATACACCACATAGGTTGTATAGAATAGACAAGTACAGATAAGTCCTAGCAATGAAAGGGGGGATGGTAGGAGGGTAACCTGGACTGCAACAGTGAATACACTTGAACATCTACATATATGGTAGGTACACAACTGTACTATGTTCATCGTGTTTCACTGTTGCAGTCATTACACTTGGGTTGAATCCCAAAGCTGAGGTTGGGTGGCTGGTCCAAAATAGAATTAGGAGTGGCTATGAGGCCCTGCAGAACTGCAGTGGCAAAGCCTGCTCTGGATTTAGAGTAAAGAGGTAAGTGGTAGTGTTTTGTGAAAGTGTGCACTGAATTCCAGGTTGCCGCCTCCAAAATGTCCTTGGTTGGTACTCCTCTCAGGAAGGCTGCTGAAGTGGCTGCTGCTCTGGTAGAATGTGGCCTAATGCCCTTAGGCACTGATTTGCCATGTTGTGAATAGCAGAAACGAATGCAGTGGCCTATCCATTTTGAAATAGTCTGCTTTGAAATAGCTTTCCTTTGCGATCCTGCAGCATATGCCACTAAGAGTTGCTCAGTCTTTCTGACAGCTTTAGCCTTGTCCAAGTAAAAGCGTAGCTGTCTGTGTATGTCCAAAGAATGCAGAAGTCTCTACCCCTTATTCTGCAGATTTGGATAAAAGGTAGGCAAATGTATGGTTTGGTTAAGGGCCACACTGGACACTACCCAAGGCATAAATGTTGGGTTTGTCCTTAGAGAAACCCTGTCCAGATGGAAAATAATAAAAGGTTCCCCAGCCATTAGTGCCTGTAATTCTGAGACTCTTCTTGCTGAAGTTATTGCTAGGAGAAGAGCTGTTTTCCATGATAAGTATTTTATCTCAGCTGTATTGGCTGGCTCAAAAGGAGGCAGTGTGAGTTTTTCCAAGACAAAATTGAGGTCCCATGCAGGTATTGGGGCTCTCCTTGGAGGTCTTATGTTTTTGGCCCCTCTGAGATACTGTCTTAGCAGTGGATGAGAGAAAATAGGTGGGTCCGTATTGTAATGAGCTGAAATGGCAGAGGCATGGATCTTAACTGATGAGAAGGATAGGCCTTTGTCCAGCATCTCAGTTAGGTATTGTAAAATCTGAGGAATATTTGGAGCAAGTGTGTCAATTCCTTGTGCCAAGCACAGAATTTCTTCCATTTTTCTGCATAAGATTTTCTGGTGATGGGCCTCCTGGCCTCCAAAATAACATCCATAACTGCTTTAGAGAGAGGTGTGTTCTGAATGGTTACATTATCTGCCATGCAGCCAGACTTAGGGTTCTGAGTTGGCTGTGTAGGATCTGATTGTTTTGTTGGGTCAGCAAATGAGGAATTTGAGGTAATGTCCAGGCTGGGCCTTGAGACAAGCTCTTTAGGATTGGGTACCAGTGCTGGCGTGGCCAGTCTGGGGCAATCAGGATAATTTTTGGCTTTTCTTGTATGACCTTTAGGAGTGCCTTGGGGAGGAGAGGCAGAGGAGGAAGGCATATACTGAGAGGGCTTTCCAGCTGAATGAAAGGGAGTCCACTTTCCATGCGTGTTCGTGATAAGTCCGAGTGCAGAATCTTTGTAGCTGGCAGTTGTGAGGGGAGGCAAATAGATCTATGTCTGGGCATCCCCATTTCCCTGTTATCATTCTGAAGATTTGTGGATCTAGTTTCTACTCGTGAGGATCCATGAGGTTTCTGCTTAGTTCGTCTGCCAAGGTATTTGTCCTTCCTGGCAGGAATTGTGCTTGCAGGTGTAGTTGATAAGTCAATGCTGTGTCCCACAAAAGTCATGGCTTGTCTGCAGAGGGGGTAGGAATGTGTGCCTCCTTGCTTGTTTATGTACCACATGACTGTAGTATTGTCCATCTTTATCAGCAGGTGTTCTGGATGAAGTAGGTCCTTGAAGGCTGTCAGTGCATTCTGTACAGCTAACATCTCTTTTTGATTGATATGAAGATGCATTTGGCTTGTGGTCCATGTGCTCTGAATACATTTTCCTGTCATTTGTGCCCCCAGGCATAATCTGATGCATCTGTTGTTAATGTCTGCCTGGCTGTGGGTAAAGCGAATGGCTGTCCCTTTGTTGTGGTGAGAGGCCAGTGCCCACCATTGAAACTCCTGTTGCAGGCAGGGAATGAGAGTAATTAATGTTTCCAGGCTGTGGCAATGTTGAATCCAAACACTTTTTAGATACCATTGTAGTTTCCTCATATGCAGTCTTGCATATGGAATTAGTAGAATGCAGGATGCCATGTAGCCCAGAGACTGCAGATTTTTTCTTGCAGATAACTGGGTCTTTGTTGCCATGTTTTCAAAGTAAGAAGTCAGTTGCCTTTGTCTGGCATGAGATAAGCCATCTGGGCAGCTGTATTTAAGCTTGCACCTAGGAATATTATCTCTTGAGGGGATACTAGTTTTGATTTCTTTTCGTTTACTGTGTACCCTAGGCAAATTAGCAATCTTTTTACAAACGCCAGATGCTTTAGTAGAATGTCTTTGGTCTCTGCTTGAATAAGGCAGTCCAAGTAGGGAAATATTTGAATTCCTCTTTGTCTGCAAAATGCAATTACTGGTGCCAGGCATTTTGTGAAGACCCTGGGCGCAGTAGATAAGCCAAAGGGCAGTGCAGAGAATTGGTAGTGCATAGAGCCAGCTAATGAATCTGAGGTATCTACTGCAAGATTGTCTGATTGGGACATGCAGGTATGCCTCTTTGAGGTCCAAAGTTACAAGCCAAGCCTTCTTGCCCAGTCAACATTTTGAATTTTGGAACGTCCAGAAAAGTGTCTAGAATAGACAGGTCCAGAATTGGTCTCCAGGTTTTGTCCTTTCTTGGTACTAAGAAAAGTCTTGAGTAAAATCCTTGTCCCTGCTCTTGTTGTGGCACTGGCTGAATAGCCCTCATGTCCATGAGAGATGAAACTTGTCTTTGTGCCTCTGCCCATTGATTGTGTGGCAGGGTCTGGCATACCTTTTGCCTTTAGAAGGGTGTGAAAGTGGAACCTGTAGCCCTGGGAGACTATATTTAAGACCCATTTGTCCTGGGTGATCCTGTGCCAATTTTGTGAAAAAAGTGCTAGCTTTCCCCCTAAGGGAGCTGCCAAAAGATTAGTGCTTGGCCTTGGCAGAGGAAAGTCATTGGGACTGTTTCCTATAAGGCTGTGACTTGTCTTCTCCGCTTTTGGAGGTAGAAGCACCCCATTGTCTGGGCCTGTATGAGCCCTGGGGCTGTTGCCTGCCTCTAGGGCATCTGAATCTGCCTCTTTGTGGTCTGTCTGCCATTGGAAAGGACCAATTCTTAGAAGGCCAGTTCCTGCTAAACCTGGGTGGCTGTACCTGTAAGAAATCCTTTACTGTCTGCATAGATTTAGCTTTATCCTCCATTTTCTTCAACATCTCTACTGCCTTAACACCAAACAAAGTATCATTTTGTAATGGAGCATCCAATAATTTTGCTTTAAAATGATCAGGCAGATTCTGTTCCTTTAACCAAGCATGCCTTCTAATAACAGAACCTGTAACTGCGGCCCAGCACGAGGCCTCCAGTGAATCATAACCACATTGCAAAGTATGTTTTCCCACTTGTTCAGCTGCATGCAATAAACCCTGCAATTCTTTGTTCTCAGAACATTCAGAATTTGTCAACATTTTTTGTTTTAACAAAGACATTAAGTATTGCTGATATTTGAGCATATGAAACTGACAATTTAAAGCCCTTACAGCCAAGGCAGCAGAAGTGTAGACTTTTCCCCCATCTGTCCAGAGCCCTAGAATCTCTATCTGAGGGGACAGGGATATTAGCAAAAGCAGCCTTGACCCTTTTGGGACCCTGTGAGATAATTTCTGGGTCAGCAGCAGGGTTTTTATATAGAAATTTATGGGAATCTGGAACCCTGTAGTATCTGTCCGGCTTAACAGGTGCAGGAGGTAAAGAGTTTGGAGACAGGCCGAACTCTGAAAATATCATCTACTATGTCTAGAACAGGAGGAATTGCAAGGGGTCTGTGCTGAGGCAGTAACAGAAAGTCTCTAAGCCTTTTCTTAGAATCTGAATAATCCTGGCTCTCCCAGTGGAAATGCTCCCTCATGGTATGCAGGGTTTCCCCAAATGAGTAATCCTCAGGAGGAGAAGCTGAAGGAATAGAATCTTCAGCATCAGAATCCTCATAGGGAGGAATAGAATATCCCTGTTCTGAAGAGGAATCAGAGGAATCATATTCGGTATCTTGCCTAGGCCTCTTTTCAGGAGGGGGATGAGAACCCCTGATCAAAGTAATTAGATCTTCGGTCATTTTCAGCATCTGTTTCTTAGGTATAGAAGTCTGTCCTGGAGAATGCTGTACTTGTTTCCTTGTCTTTAAAACTGCTTTAGACTTTGTCTTGGATGCTGAAGTAGGCTTTATATAAAGTTGTGTAGGTCTGAAAACACCCTCAGAAGCTGATGCCTGCTCAGCGGCTCCGGACCCATCTGAGGGATAGATTTCCGAAGGGCCAATACCTTGAGTATCCAGAGGCCTAGTTGTCTCCACGTAGGAGTAGGAGGCTGCCTGTGGCTCTGAGGTAGCGGAAGTCAGGGGCTGCGAAAGCGCCTCACTGAGCACCGGCGAACCGGCGACTGGCCTAGAAGAGGCTTCGTCGGTTTTGGACCTTGGATGCTTGTCCTTTTCTTTATCTTTGCTCTTTTTATGAATTCCGGTTATCGGTTGTTCCGAAGGCATTATATAGTTAAACCTTCGGCCAAAGTAATGAAAAGCAAAATTGTACCGACGCTTTATAGTGCGTTGGTTAAATCTAGCACAAAACCGACAACTAGCAACATCGTGATCAGGGCCTAGGCAAGGAATGCAGTAAGAATGAAAATCCTTATGAGGTATTTGCTTCCCACAAAAAATACAATTGTTAACTTTTTCTGACATCAGTCTAGAGCAAGAAAAAAGCTTCCCAAATGGGGTACTTAGCTTTATTGAAGACTTCGGATCTGAAATTCAATTAGGAAAATCTCAGGAGTCGGCCGACCGGCACTTGCGAACTGCTTTTGCTTCGGGCACCGCGCGGCAAGAAAGATTGAAGAAAATGGCGTCGGCTGCATCTTTTATACCCCTGGCACACTGACGTCAGGGAAGAGGCAACAGCAACCGACGCCGGACCAGGACTTGAATTCAGGCCGACTGCGGGTAGCCTGTCAGCAGGATAACCCAAGTGTAATGACTGCAACAGTGAAACACGATGAACATCTGTTGATCGCAAATATTTAAACTCATCAACCTTCACCACCTCTACTCCCTGCATCCTCACCATTCCTCTATCCTTCCTCTCATTCACACACATATATTCTGTCTTAGTCCTGCTGACCTTCATTCCTCTTCTCTCTAGAGCATATCTCCACCTCTCCAGGGTCTCCTCCACCTGTTCCCTACTCTCACTACAGATCACAATGTCATCTGCAAACATCATAGTCCACGGAGACTCCTGTCTGATCTCGTCTGTCAACCTGTCCATCACCATTGCAAATAAGAAAGGGCTCAGGGCTGTCCCTTGATGTAATCCCACCTCCACCTTAAACGCATCCATCACTCCCACCGCAGATCTGTCCTCTGTCATGCTACCCTTGTACATATCCTGTACCACTCTTACATACTTCTCTGACACTCCCGACTTCCTCATACAATACCACAACTTCCCTCTAGCCACCCTGTCATATGTTTTCTCTTTCTCTAAGTCCACAAAAACACAATGCAACTCCTTCTGACCTTTTCTGTACTTCTTCATCAACACTCTCAGAACAAACATCGCATCTGTAGTGCTCTTTCCTGGCATGAAACCATACTGTTGATCACTAATCATCACCTCCCTTCTTAACCTAGCGTCCACTACTCTTTCCCATAACTTCATACTGTGACTGATCAAGTTAATCCCTCTGTAGTTACTACAGCTGGTAATATAATGGAATTGAGGGGCAAATCAGAGGCAGAGTCACAAAAGAAAAAAACATTCAATTATATAAAAGTGTGTACTCTCGACATTAATAAGAGAAAACAGAAACATGTATACAGAAGCATTTTCCATTATTCAAGTAACAGATTCAAAAAAATACACCAGAATCACACACATGTGGATGTACACACTTACATGAAGGTGCATTTACACTTAAATAATAACATGTATTCATGCAGAGATGGGCCCATTGTTGACTTATATTGTGAATATGAACAGATTTGAGCATATTAATTTATAATATAAAGACATTAAAAACTTCACTAAGCACAACATTCCTCTGACAAAGGAGTAAACACAATAAACTGACTTACCAAGGTACACTTGTGATCCATCCAAAGCTGCATTCCGTAAAGAACTATTCATGTGTTCATATAACTCCTGCAAAAAAACCAAATTAGAAGTCATTTTATTTTCTAATCTACATAGTACATCAGATTTGGATTTACAATTTCTCCCAGCATCAACAGTTATAGTGTTTTGGTAATGGGGAGGGGTGCAAAGATAATATGCATTTAAAATGCCAATCCAGTCATCTTCCATAGGTCAAATACAATACTGTGGAAATTTCTGGAGAAATTCTAAGATGATGCCCATAGTCTAAAACCTAGTACACAGTACAATATTCCAAGGCGGCCAGAATATAATGGCTTCTTACAATACTGACTGCAAGTCTATTAAAGATTGGTGCAAGGTATTAATTCCATGGAGATCTTTGTATAGGGCAAAGTGAATTTTTTCACTAAGCAATACATTATACAAAGAAAAAGGAATATTTCATAGAGTGAAGTAAATCAACACTAAAGCATCATGCCAGTCTCTGCTCCAAGGTCAGTTTTATGTCATTCAATTCTCATTTTCATTGTCCTCTGTGCTCTATGTAAGATGAAAGGAAATACCTCAGTGAGAATAAAATTAAAGCACTGAGGAAGAGGGACAATGGCTGGGACAAACCCAAAGAAAAACAGAACAAACAAGCCTTAAAAAGTTATAGACACAAAGAAGTTAGTTAAACAATAATGTGGAAAAGAAACAAGACAACTACACTTCAGTTTATGCAACATAAAACTGTTGTGGTTTATTTTTTTAACCAAATGTTACAAAACTTATAATATGGCTAATCAATTCACCATATATTGTTGTATGTTGGTTTATTCACAGTTTAAAATGCTACAAGGAGAATGGATAGTGCTGTAATTTACTTAACTGTCAAGCAATGCTTAGCCAATGAAAATGCTTTACCTAGCCATGAAAGACCAAATTATCTACCTAACTAAAATGTTACTCTACTCTGTTCAACAGTCACTGGCTCAATGATGTACTTCATCAGTTATGCAGAAAAAACAGCAAGCTTAGACAACTTATTTCTTAATTAGTATTTACTATTTTCCAGAATGTAAAAATTGGACGGCGCAGTGGTGCAGAGGTAGTGTTGTTGTCTCACAGCAAGAGGTTCTCCGGTTTGATTCTCAGAGTGCCTACTGTGCAAAGCCTACATGTCCTCCCTGTGTTTGTGTGGGTTTTCTCTGGGTATTCCAGATGTCCTTCAAGGATGCATCTGCAGTCCTAACATATGGGTTGTCCTGCCTCAGGCAGCCCTTCGGTCGGCCGGATTCCAAAGTCTGGGTCTGGCCTCGGCTGATGTCGCACTTCACCCGACGTCATAGCTGCTGTGAATTGGGTATAAAGGCATCAGCCGACGCCATTTTCCTCAGTCTTTCTTGCCGCGCGGTGCCCGAAGCAGAAGCTGTTCGCAAGTGCCGGTCGGTCAGATCCAGAGATTTCTACTACCGAAGACTTCTAAAAAGCCAAGTACCCCGTTGGGGACTCTTTCTTGCCTCAGCCGATGTCAGAAAAAGTAAATAATTGTTTAACTTGTGGGAAACAAATACCTCATAAGGATTTCCACTCTTACTGCCTTCCTTGCTTAGGCCCAGACCACGACGTATCAGCTTGTCTAGCCTGTGCTTCCTTCAACCGACGGACACTTAGACGTCGGTCGGAGTTTGCAGAGGAGTTTTTTGGTCCCGCTTTTGCTTACAAAATGCCGGAGACTCCGACTTCACATTTAACTAAAAAGCGTAAGGAAAAGGACCGACACTCGCGGTCCGCGGTTTCGGCTGAAACCACGGTTAAGCCAACCGCGAGTGTCTTGGTTTCAGCTGAAACAGAGTCCTCGGTTCTTCCTTCGGCCGAAAGCATACCTCCGACAGCCGAGGCCTCACACAGCTTGGCTGAATCTGCTACTGAAATTTCTCCGGCTGCAGCAGGCACCCAGGATTTATCAGATACTATTCCTTTAGACATATCTACTCCTGCACGTGGAGCTGCTAGGCCACGTGCATCTATGTCTATCAAGGCTTTCTCTAGGGCTAAAGCAGCTAAAACTTCTAAGGCCTTGCCTGCTAAAACCCCCTCACACAGGCCTACCTCTAGTTCCCAAATGCTCAGCCTGGCTGAGGATCTCATTTCTTTGATCAGGGGATCCCAACCTCACCCAGACAGGGCCTCTCAACCCCCTCCAGAGAAGAGGCCTAGAGCAGAGCCCCCGGATCCAGTTTCTACAGACTATTCCTCGGATGATTCAGAAAACTCAAATCCTCCAGAAGGCCCCTATTCTCCATATGAGGATTCTGATGCAGAAGATTCCATTCCTTCTGCCTCTCCTCCTGAGGAATTTTCTTTTGGGGAAACCTTACATGCTATGAGAGAGCAATTTCAATGGCAGGGCCAGGATTTTTCAGATTCAAGGAAAAGGCTAAGGACCTTTTTACATTTACCACAGCATAGGCCTTTAGCCATCCCTCCAGTACTTACAGTTGTGGATGATGCATTTAATGATGCCTGTACTGCCCCTGACTCTCTTCCCCCGGCCCCTGCTAAGCCCGACAGATATTATAGGGTCCCGGACACTCACTATCACTTGTATAAGGCTCCTATTGCAGATCCTGAAACCATTTCACAGGGCCCCAAAGCTGTAGCAGCTGCCTCTGCCAAAAAACCCCTCCCCTCTGAAAGAGAATCTAGAGCATTAGAGAGATGGGGTAAAAAAGTTTATACTTCTGCTACTCTTTCGGCTAGGGCCTTAAACTGTCAATTCCACATGATTCAGTATCAGGAATTTTTGTTAGACCAGCTAAATAAAAAACTGTCCTCTCCTGAACCTATAGACCGTAAATCCCTTCAGGATTTGGTACATAACACTCAGCAGGTCTATGATGCACTGGAGGCTTCCTTTAGATCAGCTATGACTGGAACAGTGATCAGAAGGCATGCATGGTTAAAAGAGCAATCCTTACCAGACCATGTAAAGTCAAAGCTCCTAGATGCTCCCATGGAGAAACAAAGTTTGTTTGGCTCCCCTGCACAGCAAGTGCTAAAGAAGGTGGAAGAAAAAGCAAAATCTATCCAAACAGTCAAGGATTTCTTACAGGTCCAGCCTCCGAGGTTTAGTAGAGATTGGCCTTCGAAGAATTGGTCCTTTCCAGACACCTCCAGAGCACAGAGAGGCAGAAATAGGCGCCCAAGAGGCAGAGGTCAATCCAGAGGTGCCTATAAGGGACGACAGTGGCAGCCTAACAACCAGAGAAGTACTGCCACAGATCCAGCTACTACCACTTCCACAGGACAGACACAATGACTTGACTCTGATACCGCCTACCAGGGAACAACTGGTAGCACCCTTAGGCGGAAAGCTAGCCTTATTTTCCATAAGCTGGCATTACATTACAGGAGACAAATGGATTTTACAGACAATAGACAAAGTCTACAGGTTTCACTTCCACACTCTACCAAAAAAGAGAGGAATGCCAAACCTACCTCCAAACCAAAAAACAAACGGTCTAGGACAAATCAACCACTTACTAAGGATGAGAGCTATAGAAAAGGTACCGCCTATGGAACAAGGACAAGGATTTTACTCCAGACTTTTCCTGGTACCAAGTAAAGAAAATCAATGGAGGCCTATTCTCGACCTGTCCGCTCTGAACACATACCTCATTGTTCCAAAATTCAAAATGCTGACCCTACAGCAACTTCTTCCCATGCTGGGCAAGGAGTCTTGGCTGGTGACTCTAGATCTCAAGGAGGCATACCTGCACGTCCCTATACGACCAGATTGCAGAAGATACCTCAGATTTCTTGCAGGATCAGAGCATTATCAATTCTCAGCATTGCCCTTTGGCTTATCTACTGCGCCCAGAGTATTCACGAAATGCCTGGCATCAGTAATTGCTCATTGCAGGCTTCAGGGAATTCAGATTTATCCATACCTGGACGACTGCCTAATACAAGCGGACAACAAGACCAAATTGACAGAAGATTTGGAAAAGGTTATACAACTACTGCAAGCCCTGGGATACACAGTCAACATGAAAAAGTCAAGACTGGTACCATCCCAAAGGATAACATTCTTGGGTGCAGAACTGGACACTTCAAATCAGATGGCATTTCTCACAGCAGAAAAGCAAAAGCAACTACCACTCTATTTCATGACATTAACAACAAAGAACCAGCTTACAGCAAGGAAAGCCCTGCAAGCCCTGGGTTACATGGCATCCTGCATAATATTGATTCCACATGCCAGGCTGCATATAAGGAAGTTGCAATGGTACCTAAGGAATATATGGTCTCAACACAAACACAGTCTAGAAGCCCAGATTCCAATAATTCCATGCCTGAAGCAAGAATTCCTGTGGTGGGCTCAGGCCTGTCAGTTGAACAGAGGACTGCCTTTCCACAAACCTCACCCAAGCCAGACTATCACCACGGACGCCTCAGACCTAGGCTGGGGGGCACACATGGTGGACAAGTGTATACAAGGCCTATGGACAAAAGACCAGCTGAACCTACACATAAATCAAAAAGAGATGCTGGCAGTGAAACAGGCAATTCAGACATTCAGACCGTTTCTTCAACAGGGTCATTTGCTGATAAGGACGGACAACACCACAGTCATGTGGTATATCAACAAACAGGGAGGCACACACTCATATCCTCTATGCCGGATGGCAATGGACCTGTGGAATGTGGCCCTGAACCTCAACATTCAGCTCCAGGCCATATTTGTGCCAGGAAAAGAAAATATACTAGCAGACACCTTAAGCAGAACTACCACGGATGCCCACGAATGGATGTTGCATCCAGACATCTTCAAATCCATTACAAAGAAATGGGGACTACCAGAAATAGACCTGTTCACATCCCCACACAACCACCAATTGAGGAAATTCTGCACAAGGACATACCACCCACTTGCTTGGAAGGTGGACTCCCTATCCTTCAGTTGGGAAAACCTGACAGCATATGCATTCCCACCTCTTCCTTTGATGCACAAAGTGCTACTGAAGATCAAAGAAGATCACCCAAGGATCATCCTGATAGCTCCAGACTGGCCGAGGCAGCATTGGTACCCGCTACTGAGGAGTATGTCTCGGACACACGCATGGCCTCTACCTCTAGTTCCTTTGCTGCTAACACAGAACAACTTCAAAATCCCACATCCAAACTTGAAAACACTACAGCTAGCTGCTTGGAATATTACATAAAACAAAATAACCCAGATTTATCTCAGAGGGTTAAAGACATTATCCTGGAGGCTCGCAGACCCTCCACAAGGAAGACTTATTCAGC
Organism: Protopterus annectens; assembly: GCF_019279795.1. Taxonomy (NCBI): domain Eukaryota; kingdom Metazoa; phylum Chordata; order Ceratodontiformes; family Protopteridae; genus Protopterus; species Protopterus annectens. The sequence goes on from NC_056731.1 coordinate 394,653,243, forward strand.
CAAATGGAAAAGATACTTCATTTGGAGTGCAGCAAAAGGAGAAGATGTTTCATTAGCAAACATAGCTAACATCCTGGAATATTTAGCAGAGCTTTTCCACAATGGCCTGTCATACTCCTCTATTAAGATTCATGCATCAGCAATTTCAGCAGAATACAACATGGATCCTCCAGTCTTCTCTCATCCTCTACTCAAGCAGTTTCTGAGAGGAATTAAAAATGTAAAACCTCCAAGGAAGCCACCTTTGCCTACATGGGATCTTAACTTTGTGCTGGAAAAGTTAACACTCCCCCCTTTCGAACCAGCAGCAACAGCAGAATTACAGTTCTTATCTTGGAAAACTGCTTTCCTACTTGCAATCACTTCAGCAAGAAGGGTTTCTGAATTACAGGCATTAATGGCAGTACAGCCCTTCCTTATCTTCCATCAGGATAGAGTGTCCTTGAGAACTAACCCTACTTTTATGCCAAAGGTGGTCTCCAGGGTATCATTGAACCAAGCAATCCACCTAACAACATTCTTCCCCAACCCACAGAACAGGGGGGAAAGACTACTACATACCTTGGATGTGCACAGGCAATTGCGCTACTATCTGGACAGAACCAAGAACAATAGAAAAACTGACCAGCTTCTGGTAGCATATGCAACAGGAATGGAAGGAAAAGCAATTTCAAAACAGACAATCTCAAAATGGATAGGAAATTGCATTAGATTTTGTTACTCCTTTCATGGAAAGACAACTCCAGAAAACATCAGACCTCACTCCACAAGGGCTACAGCCACTACTACAGCTTTCTTACGAGGAGTGGCTACCAAAGACATTTTAGAAGCTGCTACTTGGAGCTCCGTGCATACATTTGCCAAGCATTATAATCTACCTTTATACTCCAGATCCCGAGCAGGTTTTGCAACTGCTGTTTTGCAAGGGATCTTAACTACACCATAATCATCTTAGTGCCTCCTTCCCCCAGTTTGGCTATGGTATTCTACCCATATGTTAGGACTGCAGATGCATCCTTGAAGGACATAGTACAGTTTTGTACCTACCATAAATGTAGATGTCCGAGAGGTATGCATCTGCAGTCAGGATTACCCACCCTCCTTCCCCTCTGTGGTACTCCTAGGGTATTTGCCCATCTTGTAGCTAGCTGGGGGAATCTATTATTGTGTATTTGTTTGTATATATGTATATACATGTTTATTTTTGTTTGCTCTCTACTGTTTGGAATCATTTGCATTTATCCAAATTTAGCCTTCCTAGAGGGCACCTGGCATCTGGGGCAAGAAACACTGAGGAAAATGGCATTGGCTGATGCCTTTATACCCAATTCACAGCAGCTATGACGTCGGGTGAAGTGCGACATCAGCCGAGGCCAGACCCAGACTTTGGAATCCGGCCGACCGAAGGGCTGCCTGAGGCAGGACAACCCATATGTTAGGACTGCAGATGCATACCTCTCGGACATCTACATTTATGGTAGGTACAAAACTGTACTTTTCCTCCCATGTTACAAAGACATGCATCTGAAGTGTTTTTCCCTGAGCCTCTGCTGAAACTGGCTGCATTCCAAGTTGGACTTTCCTAGTAAACAAATTCAAAAAGGAAAAGGAAAAATATATTGGTGAACAGAAAGAAAAACAGCTCTAGAAAATGGACAAAAAGTCATCACCTTCCAGTACAGAGGAGAAAAATGACTAAAGCCATGAAAATATTTCACCATCTATGCTATTTTCTATTCAGAACACTGCATGCACACCTGTGTAATTTAAACAAGGTAAAATTATTCAAGATGATTTACAAAGACATTGACCTTTTTTTTAGAATTTACTTTCAATTAATCCAGTTATGGTACATTTTTTAGATTTAAGTATTACTTACAATAGCAAACGCACATTTGCTCTAGTACTTATAGGAAACCCAAGTTTATAAAAAAAATATATATATATATATATATTCTTCAAGTGCACATCTTAAAGGAAAATGTAATTAAAGGGATACTTGTCTAGACTGACTTCTGATAACATTTTGAACTAGAAATTGTAAAGTTAGTTGATATATTTATAGAGAAAAAAAATGAAGTCAAAATTAATAGAGGACATGCATGGTATCCAGTTTTTGATAAAAAATAACATTTATAATAAAATGAGATAATGGCAACAATAGTAAAAAAAATACCTTAGCTTTTCCAGTAATGTACAGTGTAGACAGTCAAAATATACAAAATAGTTTTATAGAAAACTGGAAAGTCATTTTAGGATGCCCTGAGTTGATTGAAAAATCAATCCCATGTCCAATTTTTGTAGGGAAGAAAGGACAAAATGTAAAGGGATTATTGGCATATGATATCCATAATCATTGATAAAGAATGTAATTCATTGGGAAAGAAAAAAATGGGTATTTGTGGTATGTGTAAAATGGTGAATGTTTATGAGACTTCAGTGTTATATTTTGGATATTTTTATAACACCATTTCTACGGAAAGGAACTTTAATTGTAATACCACTACAGCTGTATAAAGGGCATCTTGCATTTCTTTCTCCTGTTTTTCATATTGGCAAGACTAAGAGAAAGCCTTCTGACCACATCAAGGAGCATTTATGAGCAATCAGTGTAAAAGATGCAAATAATAATGGCCTATTTAAACATTCTTTGGTGTGGGGGGGGGGCATTTAAGAAGTTTACTTAATATCTTATAGAGCAAGTTGGTTTTGGTTGTAAAGTGGGTGATTTGGAGAACTTTCCTGAAATAGCAGATGTTAAATGGCAACTTGGATTACAGGCAAATTAATATCCAGGGCTTAATTTAGCTATAAATATTAAACTTATTTTAAAAGCAAAAAAATCTGTAAAAGTGTTTGATTATTTTTGTGATGTTTCTTTATGGTGAAGTTGGTGCAAGTCACATGATTTTTTTGTTATCTAATATTTAAACGATTATTTTCTGGTGTTTCACTCAGTTCTGAATAAATCATTGTTTATGAAGAAAACTCTTAACTGAGTTAACGGAATTGTTTTAATAAACTACTCTGATTTGGTACCTCTGTTTTTCCTTTTCTTGGTCATTGGTCTTTTTTTTTCTGTAAATAATCAGGAATGAACAAATGGAAATTTTTCACTCAGTTTAAAAGTATTTGGGAATTTTCTAACTACATTTATAAAATTATAACATTAAAATATGTCAAAGAAGTTCTAATGTTAGAAATGCAACAGTTTACTAAGGCCAAGCAAATCCAGAAAACAGAAGAGACCAGAAAGTCAGCAAAACCACCCAAGACACATTTGCGACCATCTTATTGTACTGCAAAAAAGAACAGAAGATTTGATTATACTGATTATACGATTTCAAACACTGGAAACCACTCTACAGAACAAAAACATGTCAATCATATCAGCATCAATATCTCTACAGAATCTACAAAATCCATCAATGGATGAAACAGGATAGGCTTACAACAGTCAAAACAGGTATTCTTAAGTAACACAAACTCTGTATTAAGGACTTTAGCAAACTGAATTCTCTAACAATACTTTTTTTTTTCCAAAGAGAAATTCCCAGTGAAGCTGAAAATGCTGGGAGTTACTGTTGTTCATTACACAGTGAGGAACAAATTAAATAAAAAAGTTATGTACTCACCATAATGTTCCACGTTTGTTGTCCATCTAGTCATTCATTCTTACTTGGGTGGGTTCGGAGACGATCCTCGACTCCAACTCGGCCAAATACACAGCTGGAAGTCTCAAACTTGGCTTGTGGCAGGTAGGTATCCCATGATGCAGTGGTGTAACTCTCCAGATCTTGTTTGCTGCTAACTTACTAATGAGTAATATACAAGACCATAAGACCCCAGTCAAGGAGCTCCTGTAAGGAGGAAAGATAACCACCAGGTTCTCTAGGAGTCCTCAGATGAGGGAAGGGTCATAAGAATGAATGGCGAGATGGACAACAAACATGGAACATTATGGTGAGTACATAACTTCTTTATGTTACGTTGTCCTATCTCGCCTTTATTCTTACTTGGGTGGGACAGCGTCCCTAGCACCTTTTCCCAGTATGGCTCACGAGAGTACACCTTTGAGCACAGTGGAACCAAAAGAAGCCCTGTCCCTGGAGGCCAAATCCACTTTGTAATGAGTGATAAACGTATGAGGATTGGCCCACATAGCTGCAGCACAAATATTGTCCATAAACATTCTGGCCTGAAAAGCAAATGACGTAGCTAATGCTCTAATTGAATGACCCCTAATTTTGAATGGCAGTTCTCTATTATTGGAGGTATAGATAAAAGTGATACAATTGAGAGCCAATTAGAAAGGGTAACTTTAGAAACTGGCATACCCTTTTTTGTCTCAGAGAAGGAGATGAATAATTTGATAGATTACTAAGCAAACAGAATCTGAGCTGTCTATGCACATCCAACTGAGGGAGTCTATGAAGAACATTGGAAGCTCAATGGATTGATTGATATTGGCTTGAGAGCAAACCTTAGGTACAAAGGCTGGATTGGTTCATAGTGATACCCTGTCCTTGTGAACGATCAGATATGGCAACTCTGAGACCCTTCTGGCAAATGTTACTGCTACTAGAAAAATGGTCTTCCAGGAAAGTAATTTGAGGTCACAAGATGAAGAAGCCTCGAACGGTGGCAATGTAAGTTGAGATGGGACAAAATTTACATCCCAAGGAGGAAGTGGTTCATTAAAAGGATGTCTAAATAAGGAAGCGCCTTTTAAAAATGATTTACACAACCTGTGTGACAGTAAATTAGGAGAATGGTCACCAATCTGGAAATTTGAAATTGCAGCCAGCTGGACTCTAATAGTTGCTGCAGCAGCACCTTGCTGAAAGAGTTCCACCAGAAATTCTAGAATGGATTGAATAGATGCAGAAAATGGGTCAATGTTTCTATTTTGAGCCCAGTGAGAAAATCTTTTCCACCTGCTAGTATATAGTCTTCTAGTAGAAACTTTATGAGAAGACATCAGTATGTGTTTGACTGCTGAAGTAACGTTTTGAAGCCTGACTAAATTGGGAACTTGGAAAGTGGAGCAGCCATGCTGTCAAGCTGAGGGTGTGGAGAGAAGGATGAAGTGCACCTGACATATGTGTCAGTAGGTCTGGAACTGGGTCCAGAATCCAAGGCTTCTCCTGAAGATGAGGACAAAGGCAGGGGAACCAAATCTGATGAGGCCAATGTGGGGCAATGAGAATCATTCTGCTTCCCAAGGATTTTGCTTTCTGGATGACTTTGGGTATGAGGGGAAATGGAGGAAAGACAAAGAAGTCCCGAGGGCCAATCGTGAACAAGTGCATCTCTCGGTGTCTCCCCTGGTGGAGGAATTAGGGTAAAGTAGCTGCTGCACTTGGCATTCATGGGAGTCACGAAAAGATTGCAGCAAGGCTGACCTTATTTCCAGAAGATCTCTTCCGCTATGCTCTGGTTCAGAGATCACTCATGAGGCATCAATATTGCCCTAATGAGCTTGTCGGCTATCTCGCTGGATTTCGTCAGGATGTGCATTGCTACTAGAAAGCACTGGGAAGAGATTGCCCATTGCCAAACTCTCAGGGCCTCGTGACAAAGTGGGCATGATTTGGTTCCTCCTTGTTTATGTACCAAACCACCGACATATTGTCTGATTGTATAGCAATTGTCCCTAGTGGAAGAGAGTCGTGGAGTGCTTGAAACGCAAGAAGCAATGCTCTCATCTCTGATATGCAAGTGGGCCTCGTGTTCCTGCCATATACCTTGGACCGTCCTTCCCAGATAATGTCCCCCCACCCTATCAGGTAAGCATCCGTAGTCACTGTAGCAACAGGTTGTCGTGGAGTAAAGGGTCTCCTGATGGTAACATGGTTGGACTGAATCCACCACCATAGGTCCTTTTTGCATGACTCTGTTATTCTGATCAGGTGGGACATTGGAATTTCTTGAAGTGACCATTGGGAGAACGGGAGCCATTGAAGGATTCTCATATGCATTCTGGCGAGAGGAACTAGTGTTATGGTTGAAGCCATTGTCCCTAGGAGTTTCAGAACTACTTTTGCCTTTTCTGTGTCCTTTGAAGAACATGAAGTATTTGCTGCCCGAGGGCTGAAATTCTGTCAGCTGGAAGATGTACCATCATGGAAACAGTGTCTAGGTTTGCACCTATGAAGGTAATATGTTGACAGGGCAACAAGGCAGATTTTTGTAAGTTGATTGCTACGCCTGAGTACAAATTTCCAAAGTCACATCCCTGGCTTGCTGGAGTAGATGCTTGGTGGTGGCAGTTAGGAGCCAGTCATCCAGACAGAGAAACACCTGGAATCCCAGGCGCCTCAAGTGAGCCGTGACTACTGCCATGCATTTGGTGAACATTCTGGGGGCTGTAGTGAAACCAAAGGGCAGTGCTCGGAATTGATAATGACTGGCTCCCAGCTGGAAGCGTAAGTGACTCCTAAATGCTCTGTCTATTTTTATGTGGTAGTACGCATCATGGAGGTCTATTGAGCACATCCAATCGTCTTTCCCTAAGAAGGGAAGTACTGACTGCAGTGTCACCATTTGGAACTTTGACTTTTTGACAGATTCATTTAACTTCCTGAGATCCAATATAGGTTTCCAGTTCCCTATTCTTTTTGGCACCAAAAAGAATCTTGAGTAAGTTCTGAAACCTGTTTAGTCTGTGGGGACTTCTTGGATGACTCTTTTGTCCAGCAACTTTCGGATTTCTATAGTTGCTTGCTCCCTTAGATTGGGTGGAACATCCCGGACTGTTCTGATTTTTGGGACAGGGTGGCAAAAGGGAAAGGAATATCCTCTGGATATTATACTTCGTACCCACTTGTCTCTTGTGATAGCTTGCCAGGCTTCTGGGTACAAATACAAACATCCCATGACTGCCTCCAGAGTAGAGCAGGCGGGCCTCCTTTCAGGAGCTCTGAGAGGAACGCCTGCAAAAGGAATCATGGTCACCCTGGTTTTGCGGACCCCCTCTGCCTCTAGGATGATGTCTACCATTGTTACCTCCCCCCTCTACCCCTGGGGAAGGATTCACCTTGTGCGTCTTGGAAAGTTCCCTGTGATCTTTTGAACCACATTTTCGTCTCTTCTGACCTTTAGAGGTAAGGTCTTGAAGGTACAGAAAAACGTACTCCAACGGCAGAGAGAGTTTTCCCTTCCTGCTCTCATCTGCTGAGTGTGTCTTTTACTTTAGGACCAAAGAGTGAGGTACCATCAAAGGGGACATTAGTAAAGGTAAACTTAAACGGCTCCGCAAAATTGCACAAGCCCATCCAGGGCTGCCTCCTCCAGGAAACTCCTGAACCCACCACCTTGCTCACTCCGTCTGCTGCATACGATATCAGTCTCATGGAGGAGCTGACGGTAGAATTTAAGATGAATAGCTGGGAGGAGACTTTCTCATTCACCCCCACAGCTAATGAATCTTGTAGAGCATCTCCAAGCTCTTTCCGGAGATTTCTTTGTAGCCTTGTAAAGTGAATGACGTAGTCTAGCGATCGCAGTGTAAAAGTCACTGATGAAAAGACATGCTTTCCATACCTGTCTATCATTCACGAATCTTTGCTCGGAGGATGAACAGATGAGGATGTCTCAAAGTTCCTTCTTGGTGGCTGCTGTCACCACCATAGCATCTATAGGTACACCCTTTGTGAGAAAATCTTTTCTGGTAGGGGCTGACAAAAACTTGTTTGACTTCTGTGGGACTGTTTCTATAGTGTCAGGTGGCTCCCATACCTTTCGACTGACCAAGTCCATTAGTTCATTGAAAGGCGGAGACACCCAGGAGGCTAAAGGTTGAGATCCAAAGTCCTTCCAGTACACAGACTCCTCATCAGAAGGGGTGATGGCTTTCCAGCAGCCTCTCTGCTTTAGGATCTCCATGATATCTGCAAATGAGATATCAGAGGACGACCGTGGGGGACCCTTCTGACTCCTCGAGGTCAGTATTTGAGCTGACGGACTCATCAGGGGAGTCTACATGCTTTCTCTTGCAAGTTCTCCTCCGAGGGGGCTCCTCAGAAGGGTATTCTGGGGAGGCCTCAGAAGAGAGGGGGTTCACCCAATGGGAGATTCTGAGCCTCTGGATCTCTGCTGTCCTGTGGATGGGGTGGTGCCGAGACAGTAGCCGGTGCCTTGGGGGTACGAATGCCGGTATCCCTATGTAGAGCTGTAGAGGGGGACAGCACACTTCTCATCAGCTAAAAAGCAGATCCCACAGGTTCCGAGGATGTCCCCAGCTCTGAGGAGATAGATGACATCCCCAGTTCCAGGGAAATCCGCTCCGAAGCCGATGTGGGAGCTAAGCTCACCTGCGCCGATCCACCAAGTGGTAGACTCAGAACCGAAGAAGTTTGGACCCGAGAGTCCCCCCAAGGCTGGCCGGAGAACCCCTGCTCCCAGACACTCCAGACGGCACAGAGAGAGTTAGAGCAGACTTAAGTTCTGTTATCTCCAGAAGGGGTCCCGGAACCTATGGTTTTACAGCAAATGGTACCAGGCACTCCAGCTCCGAGGAGCCAGCTTGGCTCGAAGGGAGGAACAACAGTGGATGCAAGAGTCTCAGGAGGCTCTGAGACCTGGTGGGTCGGTGCAGAGAACAATTTTGCTAGCACTGGCGAATTCAGGAGCCTGCGCACCACCCTCTCCACGTCATCATCAGATAGGCTCCTAGTGGACCTGGAGGATAGAGGACAACGAGATCTCTCCAAAATGGGAGACCTCAAAGTAGGGGAGACCAGCAGAATGTTAATGGAATGGCTCCGAGACATGGTATCTTCCGGCTCAGAAGACCTTGGGGCCAAAGAACCAGGTTTGTCAATAATGATGACCTTATTGGTTTCGAGGGCTGTGGAGCAGAGGAGGCAGATGGTTTAGAAAGTTTTGACAATTTTTCTGGAGGCTCAGACTGAGCCAAAGAGACAGGTGATGGCCTTTTGGATGGTTTGTCGTCCTTTGAAAAAGTGCACAGCTTCCTCAAAGGTTGGCTTTAAGAGTCCCTTGATAATCAATTTGTTTCTCCTCTCCTGTAACATACATGCACTAAAGGAGTAGCAGAAAGTACAATCCTCCTGTAAATGAATAGCCCCTAGACAGCATATGCAAATGACATGTCTGTCTGTAATTGACATTTTCTGTGTACATTTCTGACACTTTTTAACACTCTAAGGCTTTTGCTCTTTCTCCCTAGAGTCTTTAAACATGATAGAAGAACATTCCCAAAGGGATTACAAAGGCAACTAACTCAGAACACTGACTTATAACACACACTAATCTAATAAACTCTGCACATCTAAGTGAAAGATAAATTAGAAAACTAACTAACTCTGACAAAAAGGCAAGCACTAGGACCTCTAACTTAAACAAACCTAGATACCATGGAAGAACACACACGCAGACACCAATACTACCAGCTCTAACTAAAACGGGCAATTAGCTCTCTAATTTAAATGAGCTAAATGACCAACTGACTAACTAATTGCAAGAGTATACTAAACAACATATCACTACAATAAAATATGGGATACAATAAGGCCTGTGAAAAAAATGACGGCCAAACAACAGCAACCAACAGCAAAAGAGATAAAGTAAGCTACACTCTACATCTAACTATCTAATCCCACAAAAACACTATAAATGTAAGAATCCTAAAATTTTTAGCTAACTGAAAAAAGACAAAAACTAGCCAAGGTGAAGAAGAGCACATCCAACCTCAAAGTGGCAAATGAGATCTGGAGAGTTGCACCACTGCATCATGGGATACCTACCTGACACAAGCCAAGTTTGAGACTTCCAGCTGTGTATTCGGCCGAGTCGGAGCTGAGGATCGGCTCCGAACCCATCCAAGTAAGAATGAAGATGAGATAGGACAACATAACATCGAAAGTTATATATTTACTATAACTAGCTATCTGTGTTGTTCATTTTTATTCTTCCTCAATAGATCGATTACGGATCTGATCCCTGGATCTGAGTCAGCCACATACTTCAGACTTTGGATCAAACTCCTCCTTCTACCCATAAATACCTTAAGTCCATCCTCAATACTTCAAATAGAGTCTGTTGCCATAATGTCCCCATTAACAAGCTAAAGAAAAGGATAGATTAAAGAAAAGGACTCAAACCTGGACCTATAAATTTCAATAAGAAAAACCAACAGGTCATTCCAGAAGATTACAAAAGGGGGGTGGATGGGGTGAGATGAGGAAGAATGGAAATGGACAACACAGATGCATAGTTATGGTGACATGGTACATATCTTTCAAACCTGATGTCGTCCTTTTCATTCTCTCAAAATGAATGGAACAGAGTCCCCAGCTATGCGAATCTTGAAAGACCCTCATGGAATGATATTCAGGAGAAAGTACAGTTTTGTACCTACCATAAATGTAGATGTCCGAGAGGTATGCATCTGCAGTCCTAACATATGGGTTGTCCTGCCTCAGGCAGCCCTTCGGTCGGCCGGATTCCAAAGTCTGGGTCTGGCCTCGGCTGATGTCGCACTTCACCCGACGTCATAGCTGCTGTGTATTGGGTATAAAGGCATCAGCCGACGCCATTTTCCTCAGTGTTTCTTGCCCCAGATGCCAGGTGCCCTCTAGGAAGGCTAAATTTGGATAAATGCAAATGATTCCAAACAGTAGAGAGCAAACAATATATATAAATGTATATACATATATACAAACAAATACACCATAATAGATTCCCCCAGCTAGCTACAAGATAGGTAAATACCCTAGGAGTACCACAGAGGGGAAGGAGGGCGGGTAATCCTGACTGCAGATGCATACCTCTCGGACATCTACATTTATGGTAGGTACAAAACTGTACTATGTCCTTCAAGGATGCATCTGCAGTCCTAACATATGGGTAGAATACCATAGCCAAACTGGGGGAGGAGGCACTAAGATAAAGATGGTGTAGTTAAGATCCCTTGCAAAACAGCAGTTGCAAAACCTGCTCAGGATCTGGAGTATAAAGGAAGATTATAAAGCTTAGCAAATGTATGCACGGAGCTCCAAGTAGCAGCTTCTAAAATGTCTTTGGTAGCCACTCCTCGTAGGAAAGCTGTAGTGGTGGCTGTAGCCCTTGTGGAGTGAGGCCTGATATTTTCTGGAGTTGTCTTTCCATGAAAAGAGTAGCAAAATCTAATGCAATTGCCTATCCATTTTGAGATTGTCTGTTTTGAAATTGCTTTTCCTTGCATTCCTGTTGCATATGCTACCAGAAGCTGGTCAGTTTTTCTGTTGGTCTTAGTTCTGTCCAGATAGTAGCGTAATTGCCTGTGCACATCCAAAATATGTAGTAGTCTTTCCCCCCTGTTCTGTGGGTTGGGGAAGAATGTTGGTAAGTGAATTGCTTGGTTCAATGATACTCTTGAGACCACTTTTGGCATAAAAGTAGGGTTAGTTCTCAAAGACACTCTATCCTGATGGAAGATAAGGAAGGGCTGTACTGCCATTAATGCCTGTAACTCAGAAACCCTTCTTGCTGAAGTGATTGCAAGCAGGAAAGCAGTTTTCCAAGATAAGAACTGTAATTCTGCTGTTGCTGCTGGTTCGAAAGGGGGAAGTGTTAACTTTTCCAGCACAAAGTTAAGGTCCCATGTAGGCAAAGGTGGCTTCCTTGGAGGCTTTACATTTTTAATTCCTCTCAGAAACTGCCTGAGTAGAGGATGAGAGAAGACTGGAGGATCCATGTTGTATTCTGCTGAAATTGCTGATGCATGAATCTTAATGGAGGAGTAAGACAGGCTATTGTGGAAAAGTTCTGCTAAGTATTCCAGTATGTTAGCTATGTTTGCTAATGATACATTTTCTCCTTTTGCTGCACTCCAAATGAGGTATCTTTTCCATTTGGCTGAATAAGTCTTCCTTGTGGAGGGTCTGCGAGCCTCCAGGATAATGTCTTTAACCCTCTGAGATAAATCTGGGTTATTTTGTTTTATGTAATATTCCAAGCAGCTAGCTGTAGTGTTTTCAAGTTTGGATGTAGGGTCTTGTAGTTGTTCTGTGTTAGAAGTAATGGACATAGAGGTATAGGCCATGTGTGTGTCCGAGACATGCTCCTCAGTAGCGGGTACCAATGCTGCCTCGGCCAATCTGGAGCTATCAGGATTATCCTTGGGTGATCTTCTTTGATCTTCAGTAGGACTTTGTACATCAAAGGAAGAGGTGGGAATGCATATGCTGTCAGGTTTTCCCAACTGAAGGATAGGGAGTCCACCTTCCAAGCAAGTGAGTGGTATGTTCTTGTGCAGAATTTCTTTAATTGGTGGTTGTGTGGGGATGCGAACAGGTCTATTTCTGGTAGTCCCCATTTCTTTGTAATTAGTTTGAAGATATCTGGATGCAGCATCCATTCGTGAGCATCCGTGGTAGTTCTGCTTAAGGTGTCTGCTAGTGAATTTTCTTTTCCTGGCACAAATTCGGCCTGGAGTTGAATGTTGAGGTTCAGGGCCAAGTTCCACAAGTCCATTGCCATCTGGCATAGAGTATATGAGTGTGTACCTCCCTGTTTGTTGATGTACCACATGACTGTGGTGTTGTCCATCCTTATCAGCAAGTGACCTTGTTGAAGAAATGGTCTGAATGTCTGGATTGCATGTTTCACTGCCAGCATCTCCTTTTGATTTATGTGTAGATTCAGCTGGTCTTGTGTCCATAGGCCTTGTATGCACTTGTCCACCATGTGCGCCCCCCAGCCTAGGTCTGAGGCGTCCGTGGTGATGATCTGGCTTGGATGAGGTTTGTGGAAAGGCAATCCTCTGTTTGACTGACAGGCCTGAGCCCACCACAGGAATTCTTGCTTCAGGCATGGAATTATTGGAATCTGGGCTTCTAGACTGTGCTTGTGTTGAGACCATACATTCCTTAGGTACCATTGCAACTTTCTCATATGCAGCCTGGAATGCGGAATCAATATTATGCAGGATGCCATGTAACCCAGGGCTTGCAGGACTTTCCTTGCGGTAAGCTGGGTCTGTGTTGTTAATGCCATGAAATAGAGTGGTAGTTGCTTTTGTTTTTCTTCTGTGAGAAATGCCATCTGATTTGATGTGTCCAGTTCTGCACCCAAGAATGTTATCCTTTGGGATGGTACCAGCCTTGACTTTTTCATGTTGACTGTGTATCCCAAGGCTTGCAGCAGTTGTATAACCTTTTCCAAATCTTTTGTTAATTTGGTCTTGTTGTCCGCTTGTATTAGGCAGTCGTCCAGGTATGGGTAAATCTGAATTCCCTGAAGCCTGCAATGAGCAATTACTGATGCCAGGCATTTCGTGAATACTCTGGGCGCAGTAGATAAGCCAAAGGGCAATGCTGAGAATTGATAATGCTCTGATCCTGCAAGAAATCTGAGGTGCCTTCTGCAATCTGGTCGTATAGGGACGTGCAGGTATGCCTCCTTGAGATCTAGAGTCACCAGCCAAGACTCCTTGCCCAGCATGGGAAGAAGTTGCTGTAGGGTCAGCATTTTGAATTTTGGAACAATGAGGTATGTGTTCAGAGCGGACAGGTCGAGAATAGGTCTCCATTGATTTTCTTTTCTTGGTACAAGGAAAAGTCTGGAGTAAAATCCTTGTCCTTGTTCCATAGACGGTACCTTTTCTATAGCTCTCATCCTTAGTAGTTGGTTGATTTGTCTTAGAGAGTTTGTTTTTTGGCTTGGTGGAAGGTTTGGCATTCCTTTCTTTTTTGGTAGAGTGTGGAAGTGAAACCTGTAGCCTTTGTCTATTGTCTGTAAAATCCATTTGTCTCCTGTAATGTAATGCCAGTTTACGGAAAATAAGGCTAGCTTTCCGCCCAAGGGTGCTTCCTGTTGTTCCCTGGTAGGCGGCATCAGAGCCAAGTCATTGTGTCTGTCCTGTGGAAGTGGTTGTAGCTGAATCTGTGGCAGTACATCTCTGGTTATTAGGCTGCCACTGACGTCCCCTGTAGGTACCCCTGGATTGACCTCTGCCTCTTGGGCGCCTATTTCTGCCTCTCTGTGCTCTGGAGGTGTCTGGAAAGGACCAATTCTTCGAAGGCCAATTTCTACTAAACCTCGGAGATTGGACCTGTAAGAAATCCTTGACTGTTTGGACAGATTTTGCTTTTTCTTCCACCTTCTTTAACACCTGCTGTGCAGGGGAGCCAAACAAACTTTGTTTCTCCATAGGAGCATCTAGGAGCTTTGACTTAATATGGTCTGGTAAGGATTGCTCTTTTAACCAGGCATGCCTTCTAATCACTGTTCCAGTCATAGCTGATCTAAAGGAAGCCTCCAGTGCATCATAGCCACATTTTAAGGAATGGTTACTGACCTGCGGAGTGTTATGTACCAAATCCTGAAGGGACTTACGGTCTATAGGTTCAGGAGAGGACAGTTTTTTTTATTTAGCTGGTCTAACAAAAATTCCTGGTACTGAATCATGTGAAATTGACAGTTTAAGGCCCTGGCCGAAAGAGTAGCAGAAGTATAAACTTTTTTACCCCATCTCTCTAATGCTCTAGATTCTCTGTCAGAGGGGAGGGGGTTTTTGGCAGAGGCAGCTGCTACAGCTTTGGGGCCCTGAGAAATGGTTTCAGGATCTGCAATAGGAGCCTTATACAAATGGAAGTGTGTGTCCGGGACCCTGTAATATCTGTCGGGCTTGGCAGGGGCCGGAGGGAGAGAATCAGGGGCAGTACAGGCATCATTATATGCATCATCAACAACTGTTAGTACTGGAGGAATGGCTAAAGGCCTATGCTGTGGTAAATGTAAAAAGGTCCTTAGCCTTTTCCTTGAATCTGAAAAATCCTGGCCCTGCCATTGAAAATGTTCTCTCATAGCATGTAAGGTTTCCCCAAAAGAAAATTCTTCAGGAGGAGAGGCAGAAGGAATGGAGTCTTCTGCATCAGAATCCTCATAAGGAGAGTATGGGCCTTCCGGAGGGTCTGAGTTATCTGAGTCATCCGAGGAATAGTCTGTAGAAACAGGATCCGGGGGCTCAGTTCTAGGCCTCTTCGCTGGAGGGGGTTGAGAGGCCCTGTCTGGGTGAGGTTGGGATCCCCTTATCAAAGAAATGAGATCCTCAGCCAGGCTGAGCATTTGGGAACTAGAGGTAGGCCTGTGTGAGGGGGTTTTAGCAGGCAAGGCCTTAGAAGATTTAGCTACTTTAGCCCTGGAAAAAACCTTGATAGACATAGATGCAGGGGGCCTAGCAGCTCCACGCAGCTCCATGTGCAGGGGTAGATATGTCTAAAGGAATAGTTTCTGATAAGTCCTGGGTGCCTGCTACAGCAGGGATAATTTCAGTAGCAGATTCAGCCATGCTCCGTGAGGCCTCGGCTATCGGAGGCATGCTTTCGGCCGAAGGAAGAACCAAGGACACTGTTTCAGCCGAAACCGAGACACTCGCGGTTGGCTTAACCGTGGTTTCAGCCGAAACCGCGGACCGCGAGTGTCGGTCCTTTTCCTTACGCTTTTTAGCTAATTGTGAAGTCGGAGTCTCCGACGGCATTTTGTATGCAAAAGCAGGACCAAAAAACTCCTCTGCAAACTCCGACCAACGTCTAAGTGTCCGTCGGTTGAAGGAAGCACAGGCTAGACAAGCTGATACGTTGTGGTCTGGGCCTAAGCAAGGAAGGCAGTAAGAGTGGAAATCCTTATGAGGTATTTGTTTCCCACAAGTTAAACAATTATTTACTTTTTCTGACATCGGCTGAGGCAAGAAAGAGTCCCCAACGGGGTACTTAGCTTTTTAGAAGTCTTCGGTAGTAGAAATCTCTGGATCTGACCGACCGGCACTTGCGAACAGCTTCTGCTTCGGGCACCACGCGGCAAGAAAGACTGAGGAAAATGGCGTCGGCTGATGCCTTTATACCCAATACACAGCAGCTATGATGTCGGGTGAAGTGCGACATCAGCAGAGGCCAGACCCAGACTTTGGAATCCGGCCGACCGAAGGGTTGCCTGAGGCAGGACAACCCATATGTTAGGACTGCAGATGCATCCTTGAAGGACATCCGCTGAACCAAAGGCAGTGCTGCTTCTGGAGATTAGGTCCATTTTGTAATGAGTAATAAAGGTATGAGCATTGGACCATGTGGCTGCTGTGCAAATAACATCAATAGAAGTTCTTGACCAAAAAGCAGATGAAGTAGCCATAGATCTGGCTTTAGGCGGTCTTGATAAAAGAAAGCCTTGTTAGGAATAGATCAAAAAAATGCAATTAGTTATCCATTTAGCCAATGTAACTTTAGATACTAGATAAACCAGTTGATTTGTTGAGAAGGAAACAAACAGCTGGTCTGACTTTCTGATTTCTTTAGTTCTATGTAGGTAAAAAGATAATTGTCTGTGCGCATCCAGAAGATGTAGTATGTATTCTCCTTTGTTTGAAAAATTTGGAACGAAAACTGGTAAATTAATGGATTGGTTAATGTCAGACTCAAAAGCCACTTTAGGTAAGCAAGAAGGGTTTGTTCATAAAGTAACCCTGTCTTTACGGAAAATAATTTACAGAGTATTTGATGAAACAGCCTGGAGTTCAGAAATTCTTTTTGCATAAGTGATAGATACTAAAAACTCTTGTTTGCCATGGTAGATACTTTAAATCACTTTTGCTAATGTTCAAAGGGTTTTTGAGTCAGACCTTGTAGGACCACAGTCAAGTCCCAGGGAGGTGAAGGATCCTTTATTGGTAGTCTCAGGAGGAAAGTGCGTTTCAAGAAAGCTTTACATAACTTCAAATAAGCCAAAAATAATTTTTGTCTCCTGTATAAAAAATTTGATACAGCTGCCAACTGTAATTTAATTGAAGAAAGACTAGTGTCTTTTGAAAACAGCAGCCAGAAAATCAAGAACAGCAGAGTCAGGGGCAGTAAAAGGGTCAGCGTTGTTTCTTAATGCCCAAAGGGAAAATCTTTTCCATTTACTCTTGTAAAGATTTTTGGTGGAGGCTTTTTGCGAGGATAATAAAATGATACATACTGGGAAAGAAAGCCTGGGCTGTCTGGCTATTATTGGAAATGAAGAAACCATGCAGTTAGTTTGAAGGCTGGGATATTGGGATGACTCATCCCTGAGGGGTATGACAGAAGATCTGTAATTTGCTCTAGTATCCAGGGAGGAGAAATATGAGACCAAAGGAAGAAGAACCACAACTGGAGAGGCCAGAATGCAGCAATGAGGATGATCAAGCTCTTCAACAGAGTTGCTTTCTGTAGAAATTTGGGGATCAAAGGAAGTGGGGGATAAGAGTAAAGGAGACCGGACGTCCAAAAGTGGATTACAGCATCTCTCTGTGACTCATCAGGACAAAATACCTGCTGCACTTGTTGTTGTGGGGAGATGCCAATTGATCACAGTAAGGGTGGCCTCAATAACAAAAAATTTTCTCTGCCACTGACTGAGAGACAACTCCTGAGGCATCAGAATGGACCTGCTGAGTTTGATGGCTACTACACTGGATTTCCTCTAGAAATGTGCATTGCAACTAGAAAGTGGTTGGTTTGTCGCCCACTGCCACACGCTCCCAACAGAGAAGGTAAGACCAGGTTCACCTTTGTTTGCTGATGTACCAGACTACAGACATGTTGTTGGTCTGAACTGCAATAGTCTCTAGAGGAAGAGCATTCTGAAATGCCTGCAATGCTAAAAGGACTTCTTTCATCTTGATGATGTTGATATGCGAATTGTGCTCCTGGGGGGACCACGTGCCTTGGACCGTCCTTCCCAATTAATGCCCCACCCCACTGGGAGGAGTCCATAGTCACTGTGGCTATTGGGGTGAAAAAACAAAGGGCCGACCTATATAAATGTCATCTGACTGGATCCACCAGTGAATATGGTGTGTGCATATTGGTGTAAGCTTGCCTGGAAAAGATAGAGGTTGTCAAAGAATAGACCACTGAACACCTACAGTCTATTAAGGGACATGCATAAAGCAGCATGTTAAAGGGAGTAGGACTACTGCTGCTGTCACAGACCCTAAAGCTTGAAGAATTAGTCTGGCAGGAGGAGACGGATGGGACAGAATTTGATGAACTTGAGATTGGAGTGTGTCTATGCCGTGAGTAGGCAAACAGGCAATTTGTGTTGTTGTGTTCAGATGTGCACTAATCATCTGCAGGCTCTGTACCACTATCAGGCTTGATTTGGCCTTGTTGACTGTTATACCTAGTGAGTGACAAATCTGGAGCAAATAGTCCCTGGATTGTTTTAGGAGATGCATGGTGGGGCAGTGAGGAGCCAGCTGTCTATGTATGGAAAAACTCAGAATCCTTACAGTCTTAAGTAAGCTGCCACCATTGCCATACATTTGGTGAAAACCCTGTGGGCTGTGATGAGTCCAAAGGGCAGGGCTCCAAATAGGTAGTGACTGGCTCCCAGCCAAAAGTATAAGTGTATTCAGGGCAGTCTATCTATTTTGATCTGATAGTACACATCCTGAAGATCTATGGAGACCATCCAATTGTCCTTGTGTAGAAATGGCAGAATGGACTGGACCATGACCATTCAAAATTTTCACTTTTTCACATACTAATTTACTTGCTTGTCTTTTGGGCACTAAAAAGAAATGTGAGTAAGTCCCAAATCCTGTATGGTATGGTGGGACTTCCTGGACAACTCTTTTGTCTAGCAGCTTTTGAATTTCTTGTGCTGCTGCCTTCTTCTGACTGGATGGAATGTCAGGAAGCTTCTTTCTTTTGTAAATTAGGAGCTGGGAAAATGGTATGAAGTAACCGCTGGATATTATTTTTAGCACCTAGACATCTTTTGTTATAGCAGTCCAGGCATCTGGGAGCATGGCAGTGCATCCCATGACTGCCTCCAGGGGTAGGGAGTTGGGCAGCACTTCAGGAGTGTTAAAAAGGTTTATCTGGGAAGGAATCAAGAAAATCCTGATTTTGCCGGCCTCCTCTGTCTTGAGGGTGGAGTCTACCATTAGAACTGCATCCTTCACCTCTGAAGGAATTGTCTCCACAGGAATTCTGGAAAGGTCCCCGAGATTTGCAGAACCATATTTTCTTACCACCTCTCTGATTTCTACAGAAAGTTCGTTGAGGGGTAGGAAAAAGTACAGTTTTGTACCTACCATAAATGTAGATGTTCGAAGATCTACATTGCTGCAGTCCTTACATATGGGTAGTCCGCTGTCCTCGGTCGGCCCGAATACCAAAGTATTAGGCTGACGTCGTTCAAGGCGCTTAAAACTGACATCAGTACGTCAGGGTACAAAAGCGCATGACCGACGTCATATCCTCAGTCTTTTCTTGCCCCAGATGTCAGAAGGCCCTAAAAAGAAAGGGCAAAGCCAAAAAACAGCAAAAAACAACCAACCACCCCTGCACTAACCATATTTACAATATATACAACCCAAACCACACAACCACCTCTAAGTACAGAGGGGAAGGAGGGAGGGTAAATTGGACTGCAGCAATGTAGATCTTCGAACATCTACATTTATGGTAGGTACAAAACTGTACTATGTTCTTCATCTCACATTGCTGCAGTCCTTACATATGGGTAGAATCTCAAAGCAGAGGTAAGGGAGGATGGCAAAACTATAAAGCATTAGGAGCTGCCAAAATGCCCTGTAAAATTGCAGTGGCAAATCCAGCCCTAGATTTAGAGTAAAGTGGAAGGTGGTAATGCTTAGAGAAAGTATGCACTGAACTCCAAGTAGCTGCCTCCAAAATATCCTTAGTAGCCATCCCCCTTAAAAAGCTGTAGAAGTGGCAGTAGCCCTAGTGGAATGAGGCCTAATCCCAGTTGGAATTTCCTTACCATGATGGGAAAAACAGAAAGCAATACAAAAACCAATCCACTTAGAAATAGTTTGTTTTGAAACAGGTTTGCCCTGAGAACCCAAAGCAAATGAAACAAACAACTGCTGAGACTGCCTGAACCCTTTAGTTCTGTTCAAATAATATCGCAACTGTCTGTGTATATCCAAAGTGTGCAAAATCTTCTCCCCTTTATTTTGGGGGTTTGCATAAAAAGTAGGCAAATGAATAGTTTGGTTTAAAGCCACACTAGAAACCACTTTAGGCATAAAGGAAGGGTTAGTACCTAAAGACACCCTATCCTTGTGGAAAACTAAGAAAGGCTCAACCGCCATAAGGGCCTGTAATTCAGAAACCCTTCTTGCAGATGTGATGGCCAACAAAAAAGCAGTCTTCCATGATAAATATTTCAACTCGGCCGTCGCTGCAGGCTCAAAAGGTTATAGAGTGAGTTTCTCCAACACAAAATTGAGATCCCAAGTAGGAGTAGGAGCTCTACGTGGGGGTCTTATATTCTTTGCCCCTCTAAGGAATTGCTTAAACAAAGGATGAGAAAATAATGGTGGGTCACAGTCATAGTGAGCAGAAATTGCTGCAGCATGAACCTTTATAGAGGAGAAAGACAAACCTTTGTCCAATAACTCAGTAAGGTATTGAAGAGCAACACTTAAGTTAGGTTTAGAAACATCAAAGTCCTTAGCAGTACTCCAAATTAAAAATCTCCTCCATTTATCTGCGTAAACTTTCCTTGTACTAGGCCTTCTGGCCTCCAAAATAACATTCAAAACTTGTTGTGGAAGCCGAGACCCTCCAGGGTTTAAAACAGAATATGCCAGGCTGTTAGATGTAGAGAGTGAAGTTTGACATTGAGTAAATGACTGTTCTCCTGAGACAGCAGGTGTGGAATCGAAGGCAAAGGCCATGGAGGCTCCCGTACCAGACTTCTCAGTAATGGGTACCAGTGCTGTCGAGGCCAATCCGGATCTATTAAAATCATGGTTGGCTTGTCCTGTCTGACCTTCAGGAGTACCTTTGGGAGGAGAGGCAGTGGTGGAAAGGCATACACGTGAAGATTGCTCCAATTGAATGAGAGAGCATCCACTTTCCAAGCTGTGGGATGAAACCTTTTCGTGCAAAACTTTGGCAGCTGGTAATTGAGTGGAGAAGCGAACAGATCTATGTCTGGAGTTCCCCATAACACTGTCAATTTTTGAAATACATGAGGATCCAATTTCCACTCGTGGGGATCCATAATTTGTCTGCTCAACACATCTGCTAAGGAGTTCTGTGCTCCTGGCAGAAACCTTGCCTGAAGATTTAGCTGCAAACTGAGAGCAGTCTCCCACAAAATCATTGCTTGTCTGCATAGAGGATAAGAATGTGTCCCCCCTTGCTTGTTGATGTACCACATGACAGTTGTGTTGTCTGTTTGAATCAACACCTGCCCTGGAAGAAGTAAATCCTTGAAAGCTATCAATGCAAATTGGACTGCTAACATCTCCTTCAAGTTGATATGTAAATGTTGAAGTCTGGCAGGCCACGTGTCTTGCACCCATTTTCCATTTAGATGAGCTCCCCAAGCTTTGTCTGAGGCATCTGTCGTTAGAATCTGACTCGCCTCTGGTCGGGTCACAGAGAGTCCCTTGTTTAGGTGACATTCCTGAGCCCACCACAAAAATTCCTTTTGAATGCAAGGTATTATCTGAATGACAGTGTCCATATCTTGGCAGTGTTGCGTCCATACATTTTGAGATACCATTGTAGCTTCCTCATATGCAGTTTGGCATTGGGAAGTACCAGAATACAAGATGCCATGAACCCCAAGGCTTGAAGGACTGTCCTTGCAGTCAGCCTGGACTGACGAGACAATTGATGGAAATAAAGAGAAAGATTCTTTTGTTTGTCCGGGGTCAAAAGGCCATCTGGGATGCTGTATTCAGTCTCACACCCAGAAAGCACATGTCCTGAGAGGGTACTAGACTGGACTTTATTTCGTTCACAGAATACCCTAGGCATCTTAACACTGCCATCACATACTGTAAATGATGAAGAAGTTCGTCCTTTCCTTGAGCCAGAATCAGGCAATCGTCCAAATAAGGATAGATTTGTATTCCTCTTAGCCTGAAGAAAGCTACCACTGGAGCCAGAACCTTCGTGAACACTCTGGGCAGTAGATAAGCCAAAGGGCAATGCAGAGAACTGATAATGAAAAGTCCCAGCCCGAAAACGAAGATACTTCCTGCAACTGGGCCTGATAGGAACATGAAGGTAAGCTTCCTTGAGATCCAGAGTCACCATCCAGTGATCTTTGCCCAGCAGAGGTAAAAGCTGCTGTAACGTCAACATTTTGAACTTGGGAATGTCCAGATATGTGTTGAGGATAGATAAGTCCAAAATGGGTCTCCACGTGTCCCCTTTCTTTGGTACTAGAAACAGGCGAGAATAAAATCCTAGGCCCACTTCTGGCAGAGGAACCGGTTGTATAGCTCCTATTTGAAGTAGAAGAGAAATTTGGTTGTGAGCCTCTAGTCTTTGCTGAGGAGGAACGTCTGGCATGCCTTTGAAAGGAGGCAAGGTATGGAAATAAAACTTGTAACCTCGGTGTATGATATCCAGTACCCATTTGTCTTGGGTAATTAAAATCCAATTTTCCTTGAAAAGTGCCAACCTTCCTCCCAAAGGTGCTGCCAGGCAAGAGGGATCTGGCAGGTGGAAAAGTAGGTCATTGGGCCTGTTTACGAAAGGACTGGCCCCTACCCTCACTCGAAGATTGTGCAGGTGAACTCCCAGTTCTAGGCCTGAAGGAACTCTGAGCTCTGCCCCTACCACGTCTAGATCTACCCCTAGACTGAGAATCATAAGAAGGATACGTCCACCCCTTAGCAGGCCAATTCCTACTAAACTTTGGAGGCTGAACTTGCAAAAAATCCTTAACAGTCTGCATAGACTTAGCCTTGTCCTCCATTTTCTTCAAGACTGATTCCACAGGTGGACCAAACAACACTTCAGACTGCAAAGGAGCATCCAAAATCCTTGTCTTAACATGGTCAGAAAAATTCTGATCCTTCAGCCAGGCGTGCCTGCGAAGAACTGAACCAGTAGCAGCCACCCTAGACGAGGCCTGCACAGCATCAAAACCACATTGTAAAGAATGTTTACCAACCTGCTCAGAGACATGCACCAAATCTTGTAATTCTTTACACTCAATGCCTTCTGCCAGAGCATCCACCTTAGATTTCAATTGAGAAAGAAGAAAGTTTTGATATTTCAACATATGAAACTGGCAATTCAAAGCCCTCATTGCTAAGGTAGAAGAAGTATAGACCTTCTTTCCCCATCTATCCAAAGCTCTGGCCTCTTTATCTAGAGGAACCAGATTTTTTACAACAGAGGCCTTGACACCCTTGGGTCCCTGACTAATAGTTTCTGGGTCCACCCTAGGACTCTTAAAAAGATATTTATGAGCCTCAGGCACCCTGTAATACCTATCTGGTTTAACAGGCGCAGGAGGCAGAGAATCAGGATTAAGCGAAGCCTCTGAAAACACATCCTGCACAACATCCAGAACAGGTGGTATAGCTAAGGGCCTATGTTGAGGTAAAAGCAAAAATTCCCTAAGCCTTTTCCGAGAATCAGAGAAGTCTTGACCTTCCCACTTAAAATGTTCCCTCATGGAGTGAAGTGTCTCTGAAAAAGAAAAATCCTCTGGAGGAGAAGCAGAAGGAGTGGAATCTTCTGCATCAGAATCAGAATAAGGAGAGTACTCCTGCAAGTCTTCAGCCGAAGACTCTGAAACATCTGAAGCCTGTTCAAAACTTCCCAACTCTGGCTCCACCCTAGGCCTCTTATCAGGAGGGGGCAAAGAACCTCTAATCAGAGTAATCAAATCTTCTGCCATTTTAAGCATGTGCTTCTTAGGCACAGACCCTGCTGAACTAGGAGTGACACCAACAGAAGCTAAACCTGGCCTGCCCCTGGGAGAAGCCTTGGAAACAGAAGGAGAGGGCCTAACCACCCTGGGAAGGAAGGGGAGAACAGTAACCTGAGAAGCCCCTTCAGCCTGCCCTGCCTCAAGAGAGGCCACATCCTGCAAAATTAAAGTCTCCCCCTGAGACTCTAAAGAAGTCTCCGTTGGACCCACCGGTTCCACTGAAGCCTCTAAAGAAACGGCGTCCGGAACGGACGACTCATCTTGTCTGGGTTTAACTGTTTTGTCTTTGCGCTTCTTCGAGGAAGCGGGCGCCGGAGAATCCAACGGCATATTATAATTGCACCGCTTACCGAAGACCAGCCTAGCACAATCTAACCTTCGCTTAATAGTGCGCTTATTGAACCTAGCACAAAAGCGACACCCGACTACGTCGTGCTCAGGCCCCAAACAAGGAATGCACAAAGAATGATAATCCCTATGCGGTATCTGTTTCCCACAAGAAATACAATTATTTACTTTTTCTGACATCCGGTACTATACTGAGGCAAGAAAAAACCAAAATAAACCCCAACGGGGTACTTAGCCAACTTGGATTCGGTCTGAAACTCCGAACTCGAAAAATTTCAGAACGCCGAACGGCACTTGCAACGCTGCTTCTGCATCGGACCATGCGGCAAAAAAGACTGAGGATATGACGTCGGTCATGCGCTTTTGTACCCTGACGTACTGATGTCAGTTTTAAGCGCCTTGACCGACGTCAGCCTAATACTTTGGTATTCGGGCCGACCGAGGACAGCGGACTACCCATATGTAAGGACTGCAGCAATGTGAGATGAAGAACATCTTGAATTCTACAGCAGTCAGGGTCTTTCTTTCTTGTTTGCTGTGGGTAAGCGTTCCTTTCAAAGATGGACCAAACAAAGATGTTCCATGAAAGGGTGAATTGATGAAAGATGCCTTGAAAGGCTCCACAAAGTCACATAGTCACATCCAAACCTGTCTCATTACTGTAGTTCCTGAACCAGCTGCCTTTGAGATGCCTTTAGCTGTGTGAGAGATCAGCCTCATGGACACATTGGAAACAGACAGATGAGTGGCCAGCTGAGAAGATTATCTTTAGAAATCCTCTGCAGACATGGGATCAGATAGAGAATTTAACAGTTCTCTGGTTAAAGCTATCTGTAGCCTTGTAAAGTGTGCCAGATACATAAGGGACCTCAGACTGAAGGTCACTGAGGCAAAAACTCGCTTTCCAAATCTGACCAGTGCCCTAGACTCTGTTTTGTGGGTGGACAGAGGAGCTCTGTTCTGCTAGCTCTTTTTAAGTACCTGCTGCCACCACCATTACATCTACATGGACTCCTTTGTTCCAGTGGGGTTTATCTTTTGAGGGGGCTAGGAACTTGTCAAGTCCAAGTGGTATTGGGTCAAAGGAAATCCACTCCTTCCTTGCCTTGTGAGTGACTAGATTAACAAGCTCATTCACCAGGGGGTCATCACCCAAGATAGGGATGAGCCAGAACCAAAAGCTTCCAAAAATACTGATTCTTCTGAAGGATTATTAGAAGACCAACCAACTTTTTGTCTAATGATCTCTAATGTGTCTCCAAAGGAGCCATCATCAGGTGGTGATCTGGGGGACCCTTCTCCTTCCTTGAAATCAATATCTTCAGTGAGAGATTGCAATGGGGAATCTATGTGCTTCCTCTTGCACATTTCCTTCTGATGGACCTCCTTGGGGGGGGGGGATAATCAGAGGGAGGTGTCAGAAAAGAGGGAATAGTTCCTCGTTGGGAGTTAACTGGAAGCTAGATGGAACTGGCTGTCCCCTGTGGAATAGGTCTGATGGACTCAGAGCTTGGAATCGAGGAGGGAATAAGGGGAAGATCTGAAGGGAGACAGACCAGATCTCTAGAATGAGAAAAAGACCTTTCCACAACCTAGAAGGCAGACAGACTAAGAGAAGCTGTGGTCACCTTCACTGGAGTGTTCCAGTATGGGTAAATCATGACTCTGACCGGATCCATACCTGGAGGGGGGAACTGGACCTGAACTGTCCAGTACTAAAGCTCCAAGGGGCAAGGATGAATCCATCATCATTGGAGTACATCCCCACCCTACGGCTCCAGCTCTGAAGCTTTGGCTCCAGGACCCTTTCCGATCTGAAGGCAAAGAAGAAGAATAACTGTTCAGGGATGCTGTTGGAGTCAAGAACGCAATTCTCTTTGGAGCCGGCTCCGGAACTCTCAGATCTGTCAGATCCTGGAGCTCCAAAACCAAAGGACGGATCAGAAAAGGAGAAAAAAAACTGTGTGAGTAGTGGCAAGAAGACTCATGGATCCAATAGGGGATGGAGCCGAGATAACTCCCATCTGGATATGAGCTCTGAGGAACTTTCACATCATCCTATCCATGTCTGCTTTCCAAAGATTTCTGGAGGACCTGATGATGTAGTTGACAGGGTTCTAGAGTGCTTTTGGAGTTTGCATGATGAAAGAGGAATGGGGCCTAGGGGAGATCAAATCCAAAAGAAACTTGGGGGAACAAGCTCTAGGAGTGTGCAAAGTACTAGGCTTCAGATCTGACAGTTTTGGATTTGCAGGACTTGCTGATATGATAATGGTGTCCAATGGTTTAGGATTCTGAGTGCTCAATTTTGGGTCTGAAGAAGCTGAATCAGATTATTGTGAAACTTTAGGAGGTGGCTTCAAAAACGTCCTTGGAGACTTTGGCAGTGAATGCTTCCTATGCTTTTGAAGGAGCTTTAGTGGTCTTACTGGGGTTTGAGCCCCTGAAGAAGATATAAATTATGGATGAAGAAAACCCTTAAGAATAAGTGCACTGCTTCTGTCAGCTAAGGCTCTGAAATTGAACGCTGTACATACTGAGCAGTTTGCATTTAAATGAACTGCCCCTAAACAGCATAAGCACTCCTTGTGGGCATCCGAGTTAGGGATTTTTGTGTCCACAAGAAGTGCTATTTTTAAAACCTGTCTGCTTGTTGGCTATGACACTAAAAGGGAAAAAGTAGAAATACGAAAAGAGAAATAAAAGAAAAAAGTTATGTACACACTAACATTCCATCCGTATTGTCCATTTTCATTCTTCCTCAACCGATGGGTTTGGATCCGATGCCTCAGATCTGACTCGGCCATTACTACAGCTTGTGGTAATCAAAACCAACTCTTGAGCTTCTCCCTTGCCCACAATGCACCATTAAGTACCTTAGATATCCAGACAGAATATATCTGGACCTCAGGACAAAGTAACTGCCCACTTAAGACTACTCGCTCATCTAGGAGTTCAAAGGTAGGGGGGCTGGTGGGTGAGGAGTTGAGGAAGAATGAAAATGGACAACATAGATGGAACATTATGGTGAATACATAACTTCTTTATCTGATGTTGTCAATTTTCATTCTATCCTCAACCTATGGAAAAGAGTCCCCAGCTACCTTAGATTCTATGTGGATTCAAGGAAGAATGTTCCTCAGCACCATTGAACCAAATGATGCTCTACCCCTGGAGACCAGATCCAATTTGTAATGAGCAACAAAGGTATAAAAAAAAAATCCTGACCTGATGTCAATTTTCATTCCATCCTCACCCTGTGGGTTTGTTGCTGATCCCTCGAATCCGACTTGACCGTTACTATAGCTTGTGCTAACCAAAAAAACTCTGGAGCTTCTGCCTTACCCATAATGCACCCTTCCTAAGTACCTCAGATCTTGTTTGCTGCTATTCATGTTAAACATGGTGACCAGTGTTCTCGAGGAGATAAGTATGAGGAGTAGCCCAAATTGCTGCTGCACAAATGCCATCCATACAGGCTTTAGATTGAAAAAACGGATGAAGTTGCCATTGCTCTAGTAGAATGGGTTCCCAATGATTTTGGCAAGGCCATGCCCAAATAATTATAAATTAAAGTAATACAACTGGTATGCCATCTGCACAAGGTTACTCTGGTGACTGGTTTACCCAATTTAACATTTGAGAAGGAAACAAATAATTGGTCAGATTTCCTGAAACCTTTGGTTCTACAAAGGAAAATGCAATTGTCTGTGAACATCTAATAAATGTTAACAAGTATTCACCTCTGTTCTCAAAATTTGGAAAAAAATACAAGTAAATTGATGGACTGACTGATATTTGTCTCTGACACCTGAAGAAAGTGTCCTCTTAAATCTGTATGAAACACTGTACAAGTTCAGATAGTCTAAGCATGCATAATAAATTAACATTTTCATATTATTTCCACGGCACTTGTTCCAATTTACTCGTGCTAGTTTTCAGTTTCCATATTATTCCATACTTTAGCTTGGGTTTGATGTAATTTGCAAACAATAATTTTGTTTCTGATTTCCTAGACTTTATAAATCTTTATATAGCCTATAATTAACCAACTGGTTGATATGATTAGAAAAACTTGAAAGTTGGACCTACCCATATACACAGGCCCGCAACTTAATCTACAGTTTCAATCATCATGCGCTGTATTATTCACTCTTCAGTGTATGTCTCCCAAACTTCATATGCTTAGTTTTTGGTGTATTTAACAGCATACTATTATCCTGAGGCCAACTGATGGTGTATGTTAATATCCTCATTAATAAACCAAATCTAATACAGATCACTGTATAATGAATGGGTTCAAAGTCATGCAAGATAATGTCAGGTGTTTCTTAGCAGTACTCCTGGGGACTCCGTTCTACAGCTGCTGATAAATTTCATTTTGGATGACTAATTCTATACACATGCATATTATACATTAGCCTATTTTCATGACCATGTGCATAACTTAAATGGCTAAATAATTACTGTCTCAAGTAGTTGGCTGAAAGAAGGAAAGAAAATGAGCTTGCAAGAATCAAGGAGTATTTCATACCTAAGATATTTGCATTTCTTTTATTTTTGCAAATATCATAACATAATGAAACACTGATGTAACTACGACAGCACGGACATGTCAATGTTAATTTCTGGAAGGAATGCTAAACTCTGGTGTCACAGGGACAGCTGGTATACAGGTAATGAATGCAACAAGATCCAAATTGAAAGCACAGTATTCACCTGTATTTTCCCTTGCATGGTAGTGAAAGTGTGTTGCAAACTTAATATCTGCACAAATAATATGAACTAGAGACAGTCCGGATGGTGCTTTGTGAGATAAGATGAAAGTTTGCATAAAGTCAGGAAAAACTCTGTACTGATATCTGTACCTAAAATGCTCAGCTACATAAATATTTAGTTTTATGACTGCTAAATCATGCAAATCTGCACAATCAGCATACTTCAGTAAATACCTCCAAAAGAGAATGAGGCTAATGGAACTGTTTTACATCAAACATAATTGCAAATATGTACAAATAAAAATATTGATAGTATTTCTTTAACTGTAGTACATACCCCGTGCTAACTGTTGATGTTCATCGTACTTCACTGTTGCAGTCATCACACTTGGGTTTTCTGCCTGCAGGTAGTCCTCGGTCGGCCCGAATACCACAGACTTAGTATTTCTGCGTCGATTTCTGTCGCTTCAAGGCTGACATCAGGTCGTCACGGGTATAAAAACAGGAAGCCGACACCATTACATCAGTCTTTCTTGACGAGGAGCCCGAAGCAGAAGCAGTTCGCACGAGTGCTGGTCGGCCGCTACCTGAGTTTTCGTTTCCGAAGTGAATCATCCTAAAGTCTTCTAAAGCTACGTACCCCATTGGGGATCCTTTTTTCTTGCTCTAACCGATGTCAGAAAAAGTTAACAATTGTCTCGCCTGTGGAAAGCAAATACCACACCGAGATTACCATTCTTACTGCGTCACCTGTTTAGGCTCAGACCACGACGTACCTTGCTGTCGGTTTTGTGCTTTGTTCAATGCCCAAAGTATTCGTCGGGCCCTTATTGTCGCTAAATACTTTCACTCTCGATCTCTGTATTCTGAAATGGCTTTGGTAAGCCATCTGACTACCGATCTTCCAAAAAAATGTAAGGATAAAGACAGAGACAGACCGCACAGGCCCAAAACTGCCGATGACGCTTCCAGAAAGTTTTTAGGTATTCAGTGAGGCGCTTTCGCAGCCCCTGATGCCCACTTCGATGGATTTTCAGGCTGCTACCGAGACCTGTTCGGAGTCCGGTATGACATGAGACTCTTTTTGACTACGGAACCTGTGTATGTCTCCACCTTGGATAGGTCCAGAGCCGCTGTGCAGGCACCGGCTTCCGAGGAAGTTCTTCACATTATCAATATTCTACACAAACTGACTTCTTTCACATCTTCAGTTCTGTCTAAGACTACCGAGTTTCTAAGGCCAAGAGTATGAGCTACGCCTAAAAAACCTATGACCCAAACTCAAACACCTGCTTCCTTGCCACAACATCAAATGCTTAAAATGGCAGAAGACCTGATTTTGTTGATTAGGGGAAGCCAGCCTTCCCCTGCTAAACGAAAGAGAGACCTGTCCCCAGCAGCTTTAAATGACCAACAGGACGACGACTCTGACGTTTCTGAATATGAAGACATGCCTTTATCTGCTTATGAGGATTCTGATGCAGAGGACACCATTCCCTCTGCTTCCCCACCAGAGGATTTTTCTTTTGGGGAAACCCTACAAACTTTAAGAAAGCATTTCCACTGGGAATGCCAGGATTATCCTCAGTCCAAAAAGAGACTCAGAGAATTTTTAGATTTGCCACAACACAGACCTTTAGCTATCCCTTCTGTTCTGGATGTTGTGGATGATGTCTTTATGGAATCCAGTCTAATTCTGGATAATTTACCACCTGCTCCAAGGAAACCAGACAGGTACTAAAGAGTCCCTGGCTCTCACAAATTTCTTTTCAAAAATCCCACTACTGACCCAGAGGTCATTTCCCAGGGGCCTAAAGGTATAAAAGCAACTACAGCTAAGAATCCCACCCTTTCGGGCAGGGATTCCCAAGCTTTACACAGATGGGGTAAAAAAGTATACACCTCTGCAACTCTTGCCATTAGAGCATTGAATTGCCAGTTTCACATGCTGAAATACCAGCAACATATTATGGAACGTATTAAGCAAAAATTATCTACCTTTACAGACTGTGCAGAAAATAAAGAATTACAGGAGCTTTTGCATTCTGCAAGCCAAGTCAGCAGGCATACCTTGCAATGTGGCTTTGACGCCCTAGAAGCATCTTGCAGGGCAGCAGTCACTGGTTCTGTACTGAGAAGGCATGCTTGGCTTAAGGAGCAGACCTTGTCAGACCATGTCAAATCAAAATTACTACACATGCCTTTGCAGAAGGACAATCTGTTTGGCAACAAAGCAGAAGAGATTATAAAAAAGATGGAAGAAAAAGCTAAGTCTATGCAGACAGTCAAAGATTTTTTGCAAGTGCAGCCTCAAAGATTCAGTAGGCATTGCCCTCGAAACATTAGTCCTTTCCAGCCCCCTCAAACTAGAAACAGGGCAAACAGACCCCCAGATTACAGTCTCAGGGTATGCAGAGATCTAAGCAATGGAGTACCTCCACTTCTAAAACAGGGAGTGCTAAGTCACCCCCTTATGGAAAGAATTCACAATGTCTTCTCAACTCCACTCCTCACCTCTGCCCAATTGCTCGTGCCCCTAGGAGGAAAACTTGCCCATCATGCAAAAAACTGGACCTCCATCACCAAAGACCGATGGATCCTCAACATTGCATCCCAGGGGTACAAATTTTACTTCCACTGACTGGCAACCCCAAAAGGTTTCCCAGACCTTACTCCAAACCAGTGGGCAGAGACACAAAACCAAATTCAATCCCTCCTCTCCATAAGGGCAATTTAACCTGTTCCTGCAGAACAGACAGGGCAAGGGTTTTACTCAAGACTTTTCCTGGTACCAAGAAAAGAGGGCACTTGGTGCCCAATCCTAGATCTTTCCATTCTAAACACCTTCCTGGTGGTACCAAAATTCAAGATGCTCACCCTTCAGCAGCTTCTTCCTATGCTGTCCAAAGATGCCTGGTTAGCCACCCTAGACCTAAAAGACACCTATCTGCACATCCCTATCAGGGACTCATGCAGGAAATACCTATATTTCAGGGAAGGATCTATGCATTATCAGTTTTATGCACTTCCCTTCAGCTTATCCACTGCTCCCAGAGTCTTCACAAAATGCCTGGCTCTAGCCATTGCCTACTGCAGACAGAGAAAGATTCAAATTTACCCTTACTTGGACGATTGCCTGATTCAGGCAGACAGTCAGGAAAAGCTATTGCAGCACCTGACATTTGTAAAGAACCATCTAACTTCCCTGGGGTACACTATCAACTAAAAGAAATCGAAACTAGTCCCCAGTCAAAAGATTGTATTCCTGGGAGCAAACTTGGACACAGCATCCCAGATGGCATTCCTTACTCCAGAAAAATAAGCTTATCTAATAGGCTACTTCACTCAAATGGCCAACAGAACCCAGCTATCCACAAGGAAAATCCTGCAGGCTCTAGGGTTCATGGCCTTTTGCATTCTACTAATTCCATATGCCAGACTGCATATGAGGAAACTTTCGTGCCAACATTCTCAGGACCTGGAAACCATCATATCTTGTCTAAGGACAGAGTTTCTCTGGTGGGCAGCAGATAAGGGACTTCCCTTTACTCAATCCCATGCTGCCCAGACCCTAACCACAGATGCATCAAATTCTGCCTGGGGGGCACATCTGGATGACAAGTGCATTCAGGGCCACTGCAGCCCAAGTCAAATTCATCTGCACATCAACCAAAAAGAGATGCTAGCTGTTCAGCACACTCTGACAGCTTTCAGATCCCTACTCTCACCAGGACCCTTGCTAATAAAAACAGACAACACCACAGTTATGTGGCACATCAAGAAGCGGGGGGGGGGGGCACACTTACCCACTCTGCAGGCTAGCCATGGCCCTGTGGAACAAGGCTTTGGACATGCATATTCATCTGCAAGCTCAATTCCTGCCAGGCAAAAAAAACTTTCTGGCAGACAACAAGCAGAAATCTCCTAGGCCCACACGAGTGGCAATTAGACCCCAGCACACTCAGCCTTCTAACCCAGAAATGGGGAACCCCAAAGGTGGACCTTTTTTGCCTCCCCCTACAATCACCAGCTCAGCAAATTCTGCACCAGGACACCTCACAGCAGGGTCTGGAAAGTGGATGCCCTATCTTTCCAGTGGGTAAACCTCTCAATCTATGCATTTCCCCCTCTGCCTCTTCTCACAAGAATATTACTCAAGATAAGACAAGACAGACCAATACCCACTACTGCGCAGCCCGTCACCGGTGCCACTCAGGCACATAACCCAGATGCCAACCCTCCTCACTCAGCAGGAGGAACAGATCTTGCACCCCCAACTGCAAACCCTGAATCTTGCAGCCTGGATTATTCCTTGAATTCTCCCCCAATGATCAGCCTAGGCAAGCAAGTGTTGGACGTCATTCTTGAAGCCAGAAGACCCAGTACAAGGAAATCTTATACTGACAAGTGGAAAAGGTATTATTCCAGGATTCAATCTAAAGGAGAGGACACAGCACTGCCCTCCTTACCTCTAATCCTGGATTACCTAGCAGATCTACTCCACAGAGGCCTATCCTTCTCTTCTATTAAAATCCATGCCTCTGCCATCTCGGCTCATTACAACACTGAGCCACCTCTCTTCTCTCACCCTCTCATCAAACAATCCCTGAGAGGGGGAAAAGTACAGTTTTGTACCTACCATAAATGTAGATGTCTGATAGGTATGCATCTGCAGTCCTAACATATGGGTTGTCCTGCCTCAGGCAGCCCTTCGGTCGGCCGGATTCCAAAGTCTGGGTCTGGCCTCGGCTGATGTCGCTCTTCACCCGACGTCATAGCTGCTGTGTATTGGGTATAAAGGCATCAGCCAACGCCATTTTCCTCAGTGTTTCTTGCCCCAGATGCCAGGTGCCCTCTAGGAAGGCTAAATTTGGATAAATGCAAATAATTCCAAACAGTAGAGAGCAAACAATATAAGAATATACATATAGATATATACATATATACAAACAAATACACCATAATAGATTCCCCCAGCTAGCTAAAAGAGGGGTAAATACCCTAGGAATACCACAGAGGGGAAGGAGGGTGGGTAATCCTGACTGCAGATGCATACCTATCGGACATCTACATTTATGGTAGGTACAAAACTGTACTATGTCCTTCAAGGATGCATCTGCAGTCCTAACATATGGGTAGAATACCATAGCCAAACTGGGGGAGGAGGTACTAAGCTAAAGATGGTGTAGTTAAGATCCCTTGCAAAACAGCAGTTGCAAAACCTGCTCGGGATCTGGAGTATAAAGGAAGATTATAATGCTTGGCAAATGTATGCACGGAGCTCCAAGTAGCAGCTTCTAAAATGTCTTTGGTAGCCACTCCTCGTAGGAAAGCTGTAGTGGTGGCTGTAGCTCTTGTGGAGTGAGGCCTGATATTTTCCTGGAGTTGTCTTTCCATGAAAAGAGTAGCAAAATCTAATGCAATTTCCTATCCATTTTGAGATTGTCTGTTTTGAAATTGCTTTTCCTTGCATTCCTGTTGCATATGCTACCAGAAGCTGGTCAGTTTTCCTGTTGGTCTTAGTTCTGTCCAGATAGTAGCGTAATTGTCTGTGTACATCCAAGGTATGTAGTAGTCTTTCCCCCCTGTTCTGTGGGTTGTGGAAGAATGTAGATAAATGAATCGCTTGGTTCAATGATACTCTGGAGACCACTGTTGGCATAAAAGTAGGGTTAGTTCTCAGAGACACTCTATCCTGATGGAAGATAAGGAAGGGCTGTACTGCCATTAATGCCTGTAACTCAGATACCCTTCTAGCTGAAGTGATTGCAAGCAGGAAAGCGGTTTTCCAAGATAAGAACTGTAAGTCTGCTGTTGCTGCTGGTTCAAAAGGGGGAAGTGTTAACTTTTCCAGCACAAAGTTGAGATCCCATGTAGGCAAAGGTGGTTTCCTTGGAGGCTTTACATTTTTGATTCCTCTCAGGAACTGCCTGAGTAGAGGATGAGAGAAGACTGGAGGATCCATGTTGTATTCTGCTGAAATTGCTGATGCATGAATCTTAATGGAGGAGTAGGACAGGCCATTGTGGAACAGTTCTGCTAAGTATTCCAGAATGTTTGCTATGTTTGCCAATGATACATTTTCCCCTTTTGCTGCACTCCAAATGAGGTATCTTCCATTTGGTTGAATAAGTCTTCCTTGTGGAGGGTCTGCGAGCCTCCAGGATAATGTCCTTAACCCTCTGAGATAAATCTGGGTTATTTTGTTTTATGCAATATTCCAAGCAGCTAGCTGTAGTATTTTCAAGTTTGGATGTAGGATCTTGTAGTTGTTCTGTGTTAGAAGTAAAGGACATAGAGGTAGAGCCCATGCGTGTGTCCGAGACATGCTCCTCAGTAGCGGGTACCAATGTTGCCTCGGCCAGTCTGGAGCTATCAGGATTATCCTTGGCTGATCCTCTTTGATCTTCAGTAGGACTTTGATCTTCAGTAGGACTTTGTACATCAAAGGAAGAGGTGGGAATGCATATGCTGTCAGGTTTTTCCAGCTGAAGGAAAGGGAGTCCACCCTCCAAGCAAGTGGGTGGTATGCTCTTGTGCAGAATTTCTTCAACTGGTGGTTGTGTGGGGAGGCGAACAGGTCTATCTCTGGTAGTCCCCATTTCTTTGTTATGGTTTTGAAGATATCTGGATGCAGCACCCATTCGTGAGCATCCGTGGTAGTTCTGCTTAAGGTGTCTGCTAGTGAATTTTCTTTTCCTGGTACAAATCTGGCCTGGAGTTGAATGTTGAAGTTCAGGGCCACATTCCACAGATCCATTGCCATCTGGCATAGAGGATATGAGTGTGTACCTCCCTGTTTGTTGATGTACCACATGACTGTGGTGTTGTCCATCCTTATCAGCAGGTGACCTTGTTGAAGAAATGGTCTGAATGCCTGGATTGCATGTTTCACTGCCAGCATCTCCTTTTGATTTATGTGTAGATTCAGCTGGTCTTGTGTCCACAGGCCTTGTATACACTTGTCCACCATGTGCGCCCCCCAGCCTAGGTCTGAGGCGTCCGTGGTGATGGTCTGGCTTGGATGAGGTTTGTGGAAAGGCAATCCTCTGTTCAACTGACAGGCCTGAGCCCACCACAGGAATTCTTGTTTCAGGCATGGAATTATTGGAATCTGGGCTTCTAGACTGTGCTTGTGTTGAGACCATACATTCCTTAGGTACCATTGCAACTTTCTCATATGCAGTCTATATTATGCAGGATGCCATGTAACCCAGGGCTTGCAGGACTTTCCTTGCAGTAAGCTGAGTCTGTGTTGTTAATGTCATGAAATAGACTGGTAGTTGCTTTTGTTTTCTTCTGTGAGAAAGGCCATCTGAGTTGATGTGTCCAGTTCTGCACCCAAGAATGTTATCCTTTGGGATGGTACCAGTCTTGACTTTTGCATGTTGACTGTGTATCCCAAGGCTTGCAGCAGTTGTATAACCTTTTCCAAATCTTTTCTTAATTTTGTCTTGTTGTCCGCTTGTATTAGGCAGTCGTCCAGGTATGGGTAAATTTGAATTCCCTGAAGCCTGCAATGAGCAATTACTGATGCCAGGCATTTCGTGAATACTCTGGGCGCAGTAGATAAGCCCAAGGGCAATGCTGAGAATTGATAATGCTCTGATCCTGCAAGAAATCTGAGGTGTCTTCTGCAATCTGGTCGTATAGGGACGTGCAGGTATGCCTCCTTGAGATCTAGAGTCACCAGCCAAGACTCCTTGCCCAGCATGGGAAGAAGTTGCTGTAGGGTCAGCATTTAGAATTTTGGAACAAAGAGGTATGTGTTCAGAGCGGACAGGTCGAGAATAGGTCTCCACTGATTTTCTTTTCTTGGTACAAGGAAAAGTCTGGAGTAAAATCCTTGTCCTTGTTCCATAGGCGGTACCTTTTCTATAGCTCTCATCCTTAGTAGGTTGTTGATTTGTCTTAGAGCGTTTGTTTTTTGGCTTGGTGGTAGGTTTGGCATTCTTCTCTTTTTTGGTAGAGTGTGGAAGTGAAACCTGTAGCCTTTGTCTATTGTTTGTAAAGTCCATTTGTCTCCTGTAATGTAATGCCAGTTTACGGAAAATAAGGCTAGTTTTCCGCCCAAGGGTGCTTTCCAGTTGTTCCCTGGTAGGCGGAATCAGAGCCAAGTCATTGTGTCTGTCCTGTGGAAGTGGTTGTAGCTGAATCTGTGGCAGTACTTCTCTGGTTGTTAGGCTGCCACTGACATCCCCTGTAGGCACCCCTGGAATGACCTCTGCCTCTTGGGCGTCTATTTCTGCCTCTCTGTGCTCTGGAGGTGTCTGGAAAGGACTAATTCTTCGAAGGCCAATTTCTGCTAAACCTCGGAGGTTGGACCTGTAAGAAATCCTTGACTGTTTGGACAGATTTTGCTTTTTCTTCCACCTTCTTTAGAACCTGCTGTGCAGGGGAGCCAAACAAACTTTGTTTCTCCATAGGAGCATCTAGGAGTTTTGACTTAACATGGTCTGGTAAGGATTGTTCTTTTAACCAGGCATGCCTTCTAATCACTGTTCCAGTCATAGCTGATCTAAAGGAAGCCTCCAGTGCATCACAGCCACATTTTAAGAAATGGTTACTGACCTGCTGAGAGTTATGTACCAAATCCTGAAGGGACTTACGGTTTATAGGTTCAGGAGAGGACAGTTTTTTATTTAGCTGGTCTAACAAAAATTCCTGGTACTGAATCATGTGAAATTGACAGTTTAAGGCCCTGGCCGAAAGAGTAGCAGAAGTATAAACCTTTTTACCCCATCTCTCTAATGCTCTAGATTCCCTTTCAGAGGGGAGAGGGTTTTTGGCAGAGGCAGCTGCTACAGCTTTGGGGCCCTATGAAATGGTTTCAGGATCTGCAACAGGAGACTTATACAAATGGTAGTGTGTGTCCGGGACCCTGTAATATCTGTCAGGCTTGGCAGGGGCCGGAGGGAGAGAATCAGGGGCACTACAGGCATCATTATATGCATCATCAACAACTGTTAGTACTGGAGGAATGGCTAAAGGCCTATGCTGTGGTAAATGTAAAAAAGTCCTTAGCCTTTTCCTTGAATCTGAAAAATCCTGGCCCTGCCATTGAAAATGTTCCCTCATAGCATGTAAGGTTTCCCCAAAAGAAAATTCTTCAGGAGGAGAAGCAGAAGGAATGGAGTCTTCTGCACCAGAATCCTCATAAGGAGAATATGGGCCTTCCTGAGGGTCTGAAATATCTGAGTCATCCGAGGAATAGTCTGTAGAAACAGGTTCCGGGGGTTCAGTTCTAGGCCTCTTATCTGGAGGGGGTTGAGAGGCCCTGTCTGGGTGAGGTTGGGATCCCCTGATCAAAGAAATGAGATCCTCAGCCAGGCTGAGCATTTGGGAACTAGAGGTAGGCCTGTGTGAGGGAGTTTTAGCAGGTAAGGCCTCAGAAGATTTAGCTGCTTTAGCCCTGGAAAAGGCCTTGATAGACATAGATGCAGGGGGTCTAGCAGCTCCACGTGCAGGGGTAGTTATGTCTAAAGGAATAGTATCTGATAAATCCTGGGTGCCTGCTTCAGCAGGGGTAATTTCAGTAGCAGATTCAGCCATGCTCTGTGAGGCCTCGGCTATCAGAGGCATGCTTTCGGCCGAAGGAAGAACCGAGGACTCGGTTTCAGCCGAAACCGAGACACTCACGGTTGGCCTAACTGTGGTTTCAGCCGAAACCGCGGACAGCGAGTGTCGGTCCTTTTCCTTACGTTTTTTCGCTAATTGTGTAGTCGGAGTCTCCGACGGCATTTTGTATGCAAAAGCGGGACCAAAAAACTCCTCTGCAAACTCCGACCGACGTCTAAGCGTCCGTCGGTTGAAGGAAGCACAGGCTAGACAAGCTGATACGTCGTGGTCTGGGCCTAAACAAGGAAGGCAGTAAGAGTGGAAATCCTTATGAGGTATTTGTTTCCCACAAGTTAAACATTTACTTTGTCTGACATTGGCTGAGGCAAGAAAGAGTCCCCAACGGGTGCCAGCTTTTAGAAGTCTTCGGTAGTAGAAATCTCTGGATCTGACCGACCGGCACTTGCGAACAGCTTCTGCTTCGGGCACCACGCGGCAAGAAAGACTGAGGAAAATGGCATCGGCTGATGCCTTTATACCCAATACACAGCAGCTATGACGTCGGGTGAAGTGCGACATCAGCCGAGGCCAGACCCAGACTTTGGAATCCGGCCGACCGAAGGGCTGCCTGAGGCAGGACAACCCATATGTTAGGACTGCAGATGCATCCTTGAAGGACATCAACTTAAGGCCACCAAGGACAGCCCCATCCCTGCT
>NC_056731.1:394697271-394887271 GCF_019279795.1 Protopterus annectens
AAGTAGAAAATCTCTTCTATTTATATACGTAAGAGCTTCTAATATTGGGTTTTCTGGCCTCCTGCAGTACCCTTAGCATGACTAACAGAGTCAGATGTAAAGTTGATGGATGTGGACGAAGCAGAGATCCCTTGTCCTGTGTGAAAAGGTCCATCCTGCGAGGTAACTTGTGATGACTGCCCTTGGATAAATGCAGAAGAGGAGGGAACCAATGGCTAAAGGAAGTCACCAGCAAGATTTCCGGTTTGCCCTGCTTAATCTTGAGCAGAACCTTTTGAATGAGAGGACGGGGGAAGAATACATAAAGAAATATCCTCTTCCATGAAAAAGACAGGGTGTCCACCTTCCAAACCACAGGACCTGGGACTCTGGCACAAAAAAGGAAGTTTTCTGTTTAGAGGGGAGGCAAAAAGATCTAACAGAGGAGTACCCCACCGATGGACCAAGGCTAGACCAAGTCCAGAAACACATCCCTGTGAAGCATCCATTTATGGGATAGAATCATGGATCAGTGCGTCTGCCACAAAAATTTGAGTGGATGAAATGTAAACTGCTTTAAGAGTCACCTTGTACTGAACTGCCAAATTCCATGCCACCAAAGCCAATGTGCAAAAAAGATACGACTTTCTCCCACCCTGCTTGTTCGCATACCAGAAGACTGTGCTGTTGTCCGTAAATGCTCTCAGAGGTCCTGGATGAAACTCAGGATGGAAAGCCTGTAGAACTAGTATGGGGGCCCGCATTTCCTTGATATTGATATGCTCTTTCCTTTGAGAATGAGACCAGAGACCCTGCACCTTTTTTGATGCGAAGTTTGCCGCCCAACCTGTGTCTGAGGCATCTGTGGACAACTCTTGTGTTGGTTGAGACAGATGAAGAGGAATACCTGGATTCAGAGAAAATTGTTGAATCCACCAAAGAATCTTTGATTTCAGGCATGGGAGCAGAGGAAATACAAACTCCAGAGGATGAGCATGCTGCAGCCAAACTGATTTTAGGTACTTCCTCATGTTTAGTTTTGCCAGGGGTACCACAGATATTGTGGATGCCACAAAATCCCAGTAGCCTGAGAAACTCCCTGGCAGTTAGAGATGGAAGAGACAGAAGACTCTGCTAGAAGGAGGTGAGAGACAGAATCTTTTCTGGTGGAAAAAAAGCCATCATGAGATCTTTTCTTAGACTGCACCAGAGGAAAATGTGATCCTGAGAAGGGAAAAGAAATCATTTCTGAAATTTATTGTAAATCCAAACTTTTGCAGGAGAGGGATGGCAAAATGCAGACTTTGAAGTAACTGTTCTGGAAGAGGCGGCAGAAAAAGATCATCCAGGATATGCATATACCTGACTACTTCTGATCCTGCAATAAGCAATCACAGGGTCCAAACACTTTGCAAATACCATTGGGGCAGTGGACAGACCAAAGGGCAAGGTACAAAACTGAAAGTGCAAAGAAGCCACACAGAAATGTAAAAATGTCCTATAAAGAGGATGAATACGGATGTGAAGATAAGCATCCTTGATGGCCAGACAGGCCATGTAGGTCTGAGGAGGAATTAGAGGAAAGAAAGTCTGTAAAGACAGTGTACAGAAAGTAGAAACCTTTAGAAATGTGTTTAAATGGGAAAGGTCCAATGAGTCTCCAAGGACCTTCCCTTCTGGGCACAAGAAACATTCTTGAGTAAAACCCCCTTTCCCCTTTGGTCCATAGGAACATTTTGAATTGTTGCTTAAGTAAGTAAATCCTTTAAAACCAGTGAAAACAAATCCAGCTGGTTTGGAGGACGTTGAGGAATGCCCCTGAAAGGAGGAAGATTTTTCCAAGTCATGAAATATTCACACTGGATAATAGAGAGAACCCAGGAATCTTGAGTTATATTTGCCCAAACTGGAAGTGAGAGGGGACAGATGAAAACAAAGAGAAGTAAGATTTGGAAGAGGTTGGCAGTCACAGACTACCTGGCCTATCTGGAAAAGTCTGTTTAGGAGCAGGAAACTGAAAGACAAGCATTAGGTTGAGGAGGTCTTTAACACTTCTTAGCTGGAAAGGAGGAGGTGGAGAAACAGAAGGATGGATCTGTCTCTTAACAAAAGATGATTTAGAAGGAAAATGTCTGTGAAATTTAGGGACAGGTGACAAAAAATGTATTTCAAGTCCTAAATGTCCTTTCTTTTTTCTTGTAAGTACTTAAATAAGTCTGCAGCTGCAGTAGCAAAAACAGCATTGTTATCCACAGGAGCATCCATCAGTTTTGCTTTGATGTCATCTGGCAGGGGCTGAAGCCTCAACCAAGAATACCTTCTAAGGACTGAGCCAGAAGCAGCTGCTCTACATGATGCGTCTGCTCATAGGTTCATAGGTAGGTACTAAGCAATCTGCCAAAGGGCATTTATAAGCCTAGCCAGAGTGTGTCGGCTTTCGCCACCCCATTGATTAATTAACTGATCCTCTGTCAAGAAGAGCCAATGAAGTGATGGCAGTGGTGTATTTTCTGTTACCCATCCACTCGTCAAGGTTTCTCTTGAAGAGGGTTAGTGAGGGGCTCTGCCTAATGCAGTTAGGAATTTTGTTCCAAAGCATGGGAAGTCTCTGTGACAGGAATCTATCCCTCCAGCATGTTCTATTTATTGTTGTGGCAAGGTTTAGCTCACTAGAGTGAGTGGCTCGCAGTGACTTGGATTTCTTTAGGTGAAGCATGTCCATCAATTCTGAGTTGGACATGGCTTTATAAGTCAGGCAGAGATCACCTATGCATTTTTTGGCATTTAGCTTGAGACCATGACTTTGACACCAGGTGTCTGTCTCAGTAAGGCCCTTTTGGAGAATGTCCATATCAGCAGTAGAGTCAATTATGGCTCCCAGTTTGCAGTCATCGGCGAACTTGCTTAGCCATAGTCCTCCTGTGTTTGCCTGTACTTCTGAGAAGCATATGTCGAACAGTAGGGGTCCCAGGACCGAGCCTTGTGGGATGCCACTTGTGACTGGTTTAGAGTCGGACCTGGAGCCCACTATTCTTACCACGTGAGTTCTGTCTGTAAGCCAGCTGGCAACCCATCTCATGATGTAGGGGGTTTATGTTCAGGCTGGTGAGTTTTTCTACAATTCCCGAGTGGGGAATGGTGTCAAAAGCCTTGGCGAGGTCAAGGTAGGCTGTGTGAACCACCTTCCCCTCATCTATGGCCTTGGTGACTGTCTCGAAGAAGTCAACCAGGTTTAGTAGGCATGATCTGCCCTTAAAGCCTAATCATGCTGAGTCATAACTGCATCTGAGTGACAAGCCACTTGAGAAGAAGCTCTTAAAAGGGACATAACCTGATTTTTAATATCAGAATCTGGAAGCTATGAAGCAGCTTGAGAGGCCTGAGAAAGAATAGCCAAAGAATATCTGGACGTGTGTCTGATAGCTGATGGGATGGAAAGCTAAAGTGGTAGAAGTGTAAACCTTCTTCTCAAGTCTTTCCATAATCTTGCTCTCCTTATCTGAATGAAGAAGCTTAGAGGATGATGATAACCTAGAAGATTTGTCTGAAGCAATGGATACCACAGCAAGATCAGGTCAAAGGCATTTATAAAAAAAATCTACAATTGTCAGGCACATTATAAAATCTGTCAGGCCTTTTAGGTGCAGGAGCCTGAGAATCAGGAGCCTTAGAAGCAGAGAAAAAAGCATCCAAAAATGCTTGCAATGGGTGGAACAACAGAAGGAGAAGGAGATTCCACTTGTAGAAGATCATAATATATTTTTTGCACCTCAGAAACCTGAGAGCGGTCCCACTTAAAGAATTCGCTCATCTTGTTAACAGTTTCCCCAAAAGGTATTTCTTCACTGGAGAATCTGCACCATTGGATTATTTTCTCAGGGGAAGCATATTCTAAAGGAGATGTAATCTGAGTTGAATATGCCAATGAATCCTCATCAGATTAAGACTCATCCTGTGAAAACTCCTGTTCCCTAACCCTCCTAAACTGGAGAAGTACAGATGGGAGCAGAAACAGCCGAAGGAGGCTTAAGAGCCATTAGAGTCTTAATCAATCCCTGTGAAAAAGTATCTCAATCTGACTGATGCAACTTAGTACCCAGAAGATGCTTAGTTTTTTGTTTTTTTCCTAACATCCACCTCTGCTTGATGGCAAGTAGAAGGAGCATACGTAGGCCTACTTTCAACGACTGACACATCAGGAACTCTTCCCTTACAAGAATTTGATGCATGTCTCTGGGCCCTTCCA
Source organism: Protopterus annectens (assembly GCF_019279795.1). Taxonomy (NCBI): domain Eukaryota; kingdom Metazoa; phylum Chordata; order Ceratodontiformes; family Protopteridae; genus Protopterus; species Protopterus annectens. The sequence continues at coordinate 394,701,497 of NC_056731.1, forward strand.
ACACTAGAATGACAATCTTAATGGCTTCTGAGGTGGTACCCACAGAAGAACCGGACCCAACCTCCGAACATACTTCTGTGTCTTCACTAACCTCAAGGGATATGTCAGCAGAAGAAGATTCCGGCCTAGGCTTACTGACCTTTCTCTTCAAAGTCAGCTTGCCCGAAGGACTCAAAGAACCCTCCATAAAGTCCTTAGCTAGTCTTTTCAAACATTGGTTCTCTAAATAAAAACTTAAAGCCAAAAGACAATTTTGCAAAGTCTTTGGGACTGGCCTGGCAAAGAGCACAGAAACAATGGTCATGATTTGAGCCTAGAAAAAAAAAAAAGGCAAAGATTGTGACTGCCCTTAGGTGGAATTTGCCTTCCATACCTACACTTGCCCTTCCTGGATGACATGAAGTAAACAAAAAAGGCAGCAGCAATAAAAAATGTAAACCCCAACAGGGCACATATCTGAAAATTAGAAGCAGCAAATCAGAAACAGGCAGCAGACCGACGTATGTGTCAAGCGTTCCAAATGGCAGCAGAGACGTTCTGAGGATTGTACACCTGGACATCCTTTTTATGGGTGACATTCAAAAAGCCATACATGTGATGTCTCATGTATTTGCAGTAGCTAAAACCTGTTGTATGCTGGCAAGATGTCGGGTCACTTGGAGCGGAGGATCTCTCACATGTTAAGAATACTGAAACATTAAAATACAAGGACATCAATTCTTAAAAGTATTCTGCTGAAACTAATCAGTTGACACATCCTTTCTTACTCAAGGTCTTTGTGAAAGGCTTGTAATCCTTGTTGGCAGATGGTACAATCTGAAAATTCAGCCATGCCTTCAACAGGAGTGAGAATCAGAAAAAGGATGGTCCATCAACAGGAGGCAGCATCGGTGAGACAAAGAATATTTGCAGATGAACTGTGTTAGGCTGTGTGCTGCACCCAGAAACTGAATTTTGTGAATGGTGTACTCCTTTATATATTTAGCCTTCTTTATATATATATATATATATATATATATATATATATATTTTTTTTTTTTTTTTATTTAGCCATCTTTGACCAGTGACTATCTCTTTAAATATCCAATCCTAAAATTACACAGACACAGTCTGAGGCATGTGCTTAAAAATTACACAAAGGTGGGACCATCAATGGATCCCGGTAATTATAGATCCGTAAGTCTGACTAGCCTCATCTTTAAGGTTATGGAGTGCATTATTATGGAATTAATAAATAAGAACACAGGTAACCTACACTCTCTTGATCCAAGCCAGATAGGACCTGTCAAGGGCAAATCCTGTATGCTTAATCTGGTCTACTACTTCCAAAAGGTTAATGAAGCAAGGGATGAGGGGAACCCGCATATCGAGACCATGCATAGACATTCAATACCATCCTACACTCAGGTATTGTTGATGAACTCTCTTAGCTAAATGTTAATCCTTATATAATTCATTGCATAGCAAAGTGGCTCAGACACAGAACATAATAAATCAGGATAGGTGGCTCTACTGCCTCCCAAAGATTTGCCACTATTGGTGTTATCCCCAGATTTCAGTGCTTGGGCCGTTCCTCTTTAGCATGTACATCTTGGAGGTCAAAGCTAATATTAAGGGTTTATGGCTGGCTAAGTTTACAGATGCCTGTAAACTTGGTGCAGTCACCAACTCTCCAGAGGACACCAAGATCCTCTAAGAAGGCCTTCCCCAAACACATTTCTGGTATCATAACCACAGACTAAAACTACACGTTAAAAATGTATAACACTATATTTTGGCAAGCATGATATCCCCTATAACTATTACATTGACACACCCCTAAAAAATCAATCCTGTAGTTAGAAACATGGGAACCTATGTTGTCAACAAAATGTCCTTTGATCACATGAATCCACTACTGTAAGAAAGTTCTTTTCTAGTGTATAGCTTATTAGTAAGGGTATGTCGTCAAGGTCCAGAGACATGATCAATCCACTGCATTCAGCACTTATTAGACCTATCATGGAGTATAATACCCCTTTCGGTATGTACCTGCCCAAACAATTAACACAACTTGAATGAAAATCAAGGGCCTAAAAATAAAAAACTTCAAAGCCTTCTAAGTATCTTACTGGCTACTGAGGGGCGATCTACATACAGAGCCTTGTCAGTCCCAGTCCTCTCTGATCCACTGTACATCTGCATATCCCATAGTGGAATAACCACCTGCAAATGAAATCAATCTCATTTACAACAAAAATAGAATATGCGAGAGGGATAGATGTGTATCACATAGGTTCATAGGTTTATACTAGGCTATCTGCCCTAAGGCATTTATAAGCCTAGCCCAAAGTTATGTGGCTTATGCCACCCCTTATGTTAGAAATAATGTGCCCATTAGTTTGTTGTGCCTCTGTCCAGCAGTGACACAGAGATGATTCCCGGGGTAAACCTACAATCTCCCATCCACCGGTCAAGATTTCTCGAACAGAGCCAGCGAGGTGCTCTGCCTCACATGGACCAGGATTTTATTCCACAGCATGGGGAGTCTCTGGGTGAAAAATCTATCCCTCCAGCACCTCCTATTTATATCCGTGCTAAGGTTTAAGTCACTTGCTCTAGTGGTTCTGGTGGATTTGGATTTTTTGAGGTGGAGCATGTCCATTAATTCCGGGTTGTTCATGGCCTTGTATGTCAGGCACAGGTCACCTCTGAGCAGATGGTATGCAACTGAATAGAGTTGGAGTTTCTTCAGTCTGGCAGTATATGACAGGTTTTGGAGTCCCTTTATCCTTTTGGTGAGGAACTTTTGGGGTCTCTCCAATTGCTGCAGGTGTCGGGTGAGATACATCCCGAATGGGGCATTGTACTCGATCATTGGTCTGATAAGTGAAGAGTACAGGGGAACAATGACCTCACTTGATCTGGATGTGAATCCCTTCATGATCAGATGGGCAATGTAGAAGGTCTTTCGAACCACTTTAGCAACGTGAGTGTCAAACGAGAGGCCACCGTCAACCTGGGTACCCAGGTCCCTGATAACCTCTTCTGTGCTTAGTGGGTTGCCACCTATATGGTAGCTTGGGGTTACCTTGTTTTTCCCGAAGGGTATGACTATACACTTTTTGCGTTTAACTTCAGGCCATGGCTCTGGCACCAGCTATCAGTTTCCGTGAGACCCCTCTGAAGGATGTCTGTGTCCGATGTACTATCCACTATGGCACCCAGTTTGCAGTCATCCGCAAACTTTGTCAGCCATAGTCCTCCTATGTTTGCCTGTACTTCTGGGAAGTAGATGCCGAACAATAGAGGGCCAAGGACTGAGCCCTGTGGGACACCACTTGTAACCGGCTTGGAGTCTGACATGGCTCCAGCAACTCTAACTCTGTGGGTTCTGTCCTTTAGCCAGTTTGCAACCCATCTTGTGACATATGGGTTTACATTTAAGCTGGTAAGTTTCTCTATGATACCTGAGTGGGGTATTGTGTCAAAAGCTTTTGCAAGGTCAAGGTAGGCTGTATGGACTGTCTTTCCCTCATCAATGGCCTTGGTAACTGTTTTGAAGAAGTCGACCAAGTTCAAAAGGCAAGATCTGCCCTTGACAAAGCCAAACTGGGTTGGGTCCAAGGTCTGCAAGTCCCCTATGTCCTTGTTTATGAGTTCCATTATGATCCTCTCCATAGCTTTGCAGACCAGGCTTGTTAAGCTTATGGGGCGGTAATTACCAGGGTCCGTAGAGGCACCGCCTTTGTGGAGTGGGACTACAGTTGCCGTACGCCATTCCTTGGGCACATATCCTGTGGTAAGGCTAAGATTAAACAGCTGCCTTATGTGCGGGTTTAGTTCTTCATTGAGTTCATGTAGCACACAGCTGGGGACACCATCCGGTCCCATTGATGTTGTGTTTTTAGCTTTAGAGAGAGCAGCTTTCACCTGCGCATTTGAGATGTCTGGGAGGCTACACTCTGTTGGGATAGTTATCTCTCCTTTTGGGGGGGAGAGGGGGGTGAAGTTGGAATGGTCTTCCTCTCAACATAAATTCACCCCTACTTTACCACCCTTGTCTCTTTCCAATAGTGGAAAGAGCTCTGGGTTATTTGCACTTAAATTACAAGGGATATGCTTCTAAAGATCACCATTGATCAATAGCTTAGTAAGTACATATGAATCTAAAAATGTAGTAGTCTGGAAATCTGAATCATGAAGCCTTCTAGAAATGCTATATAACAGGTAGCACGACACAAGTTCAATTCCCTTCCTCCAGTTTCTCATTTCATTCACACTACACTGTTACTCTATCAATGAAGTCTCCACTACCCCTTCTTTTCACACCTTTCTCACCATTGTTCCACGGTTCCTTAACTTTCCCTCCCTTCTACCTTCTCTCCACTTGTACACCTTACTGTATATAGTAAATAACTATGGTGTATGCTGCATTTTGATTTTGACCCAGTTATGTAACGTCTTACAGTTGCTATAGTTTTGGGGGGTTTTTTTGCTATAGATGTCCTTGTACTGATAGTTGTAGTTTTAGTTAGAGTGTTGATTGCTTACTTGTAAAATTCATTTCATTACTGATTGCTATGCATATATTAACTTGAAAATGTTAACCTTGTTTTCTTCTGTCTACTGTACTCTCAGACTGAGCCTGAAAATGGTTGATTGGGATAAGTATTCCACCCTGGTTAACAAATGAAAATAAATAAAATATTAATTACTACTGCAGATGGACCTATAAATTGGGGGAAGCAAAGACAGTGGCTCAATTAGACTAGACTCTAACCCAGTTTAGAGAACTAGGAATCTAAATCCTAAATAATGGCATGTAAATGAACAGGAACAGTGCAATAACAGATGCTGACACTGTTTCCAATACACAGAGCCAAGCAGTAACCTGCTTAACCCCTGCAATACCACCAAAGGGTATACGTCTAAAATCATGCTGGCAAACTCACTCACAGGCAATCTTAAGAGTTTCAGCACTAAATCTCCTTTGAATCTGTCAACCTCATTAAATGTCTCTCAGTAAAAATCCACTGCCTCGAATGTTGTACACTCATAGGTAGGAATCAAAAATTATTTAAGATGTGATTTTGCAGAATGCAAGCCCTTCTATATCTCCTGCATAGGGCAAAGCATCACCTTAAACCCCTGCTGCTTTTACGTGTCAACTGGGAGACTGCCTAATCATAGAAAAAATGGAAGTAGTCCTTTGTATGTAGGTTGATTTTGCTCCATCCATAATTGCACATTCTCATTTTCAATAGGGCTTTCAATAAATGGGATGCTCAGAAAGAAGACATTGACAAACTGAGTTGTTCTACTCATCAAAGATGCCAATCTAGACCTCAACACCTTCCTACAGGATAATGAAGAGCAGGAAGATTTAAAAGCCACTACAAGCATTAAGGACTTGGAAGATCACCATGCAAAAACTCTTAAGTTTGATCATCAAAATAACTACAGTGTGCTTGTCCAATGTCCTCTCCATCTCTCAAATACTTGTAGAAATTGAACCTACTGATACTAGCAATTTGCACAATGATGCAAGCTTCAAGTTGTTCCCACTTCGTGTCTGGCAGTTTGACTGAAATGTTGGCATTGCTGCAAAGAAAAGTACAGTTATGTAAAATTTTACCATAACAGTATATGTCCTTCTTATCACTGTTGCAGTACTCCTTACATGAGGGATCTCCTGCCAAGGATAGCAGAACATCCGGCCAGTATACCAAAGTCTTTAGTATCTATAGGCATCATACATTACACGTATGCTCCCTGTGCAAGGTGTAGGGCCAAAAGGTGACGTATGGATCCACACACCAGAAATGAAAAACCCCAGGAAGAACAGAATGTATCTAGGGACCAGGAGGAACGTGCACATCCAGAAGGAGAACAGAGAGAAGAACCTCTCAGCCAGGAGGGCAAGGAGAACAGGATAGAGCAGAGGGGGCAGGAGGGAGGAAGTGAAGAGTGCAACAGTGAAGACAAGGACATCTACTGTTATAAGATCACAACTGTACTATGCCCTTCCATATCACTGTCACAGTATTCTTTATGTAAAGGAGAGTACAAAAGCTCAACAGGAAACCTGGGAGGAGGATGGCACCAAAGGACAGCTCTAGCCCTGGAAATAACATCCAACTTATAATGCTTGGTGAAGGTATGGACAGAAGACAAAGTGGCAGCCTCAAAAGGAGCCTGAGTCAATTTTTCAAGAACAAAACTGAGGTCCCAGAAAAGCAGAATACACTTCCTGGGAGGCCTGATATGAAGGATGCCTTTAAGAAACTGTTTCACCTCAAATCTGGAGGTCAGAGAAGGATTCAAGGGCAAACAAGCAGAACTTGCTGATGTGATATTTAACTGAAGAATATGCCAACCCAGCATGTATCACACAAAAAAGAGAGGATCAGGGGAACCTCCTCAGATACAGGATCCTGATGACGGGAAAGGCACCAGACAGAAAATCTCTTCCATTTGGAAAAATATGATTTTCTGATAGTGGGCTTCCTGGCCTCCTATAGGATCTGAAGCACATCCTCAGAAAAAATGTGCCTAAAAGGGAACAAAACTCATCACCCACAGCATCAGTAGAAGAGAGCACAGGTGAGGATAGATGAGACCCATTGTCTTGTATGTGAAGGTCTACCCAGTGAGATAACTTGTGGCGACTGCCCCTGACAAGTGAAAAAGGAGGAGGAACTAATGTTGTCTGGGCCAAAATGGAGTCAACAACACGATCTTGGAAGAGTCTTTCCCGATCTTGTGCAAGATTCTTGGAATCAGAGGAAGGGAAGGAGAGGCGTACAATCCCCTTCCAAGGAAAATAATGGGTGTCCACTTTTTAAGCCATAGGTCTTGGGACTCTGGAAGAGAAAAGAGGAAGTTGTCTGTTCAGAGTGGAAGCAAAAATATCCATCTGAGGAATAACCTATTGGTGGACAATAACCAGGAACACATCACTGTGAAGAATTTATTCATGAGCTTGTGCGCTGGAGCTGCTCAAAGAGTCTCTCACTAGATTGTGCTCTGAGGGAATGTAGACAGCCTGAAGAATCACTCGATAACTGACAAACTAGATACCAGACCTGAAGAGCGATCTGGCAAAGGAGGTAGGACCTTGTACCCCCCTGCTTATTGACATACCACATCACTTTGGTATTGTCTGTGAAAACTTTGAGGGGTCTAGGAGAAAACAGGATATGAAAAGCCTGAAGAGGTAGAAGCAGAGCCCTCATCTTCTTGATACTGATGCGTTCTGACCTCTGATGAAGAGGCCAGAGACCCTGAACCTTGAGAAAGCTTAAGGAAGCTTGCCACTCTCTGCCTGAGACATCTGTAAAGAGCTCGAGTCAGGACCAGAGATTGGAAAGGAAGCCCCAGTTTGCCATAAAGTTGATGAATCCACCACTAAAACTTGAGCTTGAGACAAAGAAGGAAGGGAACTAAGAAGTCCAGTGGCTGACAATGTTGAAGCCACACAACTTGGGGTACAACTGAAGCTTTCTGATATGGAGCCTAGTCAAAGGTGGCATGGGGATGGTGGAAGCCATAAACCTAAGGAAGCCGAGAAAGTCCCTGGCTCTGACTGAATCCAGAGGAAGAGGAGACTGGAAAGAGGAAATCAGAGAGAGGGCCTTGGCAGCAGGCATATATGCCAGCATACGGATGGTTTGGATCCTGCTATCAAAGAAAACATGATCCTGAGAAGGATTCAAGACTGAGTTTTGAATGTTTACGGTGAACCCCAGACTCTGTAGCAGGGAAACAGTAAACTGGACATCCTGCAGCAGAGCCTCAGGGGATTAAGCTTGAATGAGCAGATCGTCCAGATAAGGAAAGATCTGAACTCCTCTCATCCTGCAAAAAGCAATTAAAGGAGTGAGGTATTTGGTGAATACCGTTGGGGCAGTACACCGGCCAAAGGGCAAAGCAAAAAACTGAAAATGCAAGGAAAAAAACATATGAAGATATGCATCCTTGGGATCCAGAGAGACCAGAAAGGGCTGGGGAAGAAAAAGAAGTGGAAATAAAGTTTGAAAAGACAACACATCACCCAAAAAAAGGGGACCTTGAGAAAATTGTTGAGCTGAGAAAGGTCTGGTACTGGTCTCCAGCTGCTCTCCTTCCTGGGGACCAGAAACATTCTGGAATAAAAATCCTCCCATACTGGGCAGGGAACACAGCCTGAATGGTTCCATGGGCCAAGACAATGAAGCACCTCTGCAAAGAGGAAGCGGTTCTTGAGGAAGTTGAAGGATGCCCAGAAAGGGAGGAAGAGATTCCCAAACCATGAAATACCCCTGGCGGACAATGGACAGAACCCAAGAGTCTTCTGTGATCCTTACCCAATTTGAAAGGGACAAGGGAACCTGGCTAAAGGAAAAAGAAAACAAATATTCAAATGGAAGCTAGCCTGTCTTGAAAAGGAGGTTTTCAAGAAATAGAGATCTGTGTAGATTTAGCAGGAAATACATGTCTAGAAACATTTTACGCTTGGGCAGAGGGTCATACTATCTGTAAACAAAAGCAGATTTGTAAGGGAAATTCCTCTGAAACTTGGAAATAGGAGATTTGCCCTTATCCTGGAGAGATTTAAAAAGTTTATCAGCAGTAGTTCCAAAAATATTTTAATTATCCAAAGGAATAGCCAATAATTTGGCCTTAATATAATCAGGTAAAGCCTAAAGACAAAGCAAAGAGTAACACCTCATAACAATCAAATACAGCAGCCCTGAAAGAAGTATCAGCTGCATCATAACTTCACTTAATAGAGTGGTTGGCAACTTGAGAAGTGGAACCCAACAAGGAAAGGGCCGAAGCCCTCTCCTCAGAATCAGGAAGATCAGAAGTCACCTAAAAAAACTTGAGAAAGGCAAGGCTAAAACATACCTGGTCTTATGAGTCTGGTAATTAATAGCACTAAAAGACAGAGTGGCAGCAGTATAAACCTTTATGCCCAACCTTTCCACGGCCCTACTATCCTTATCCGAAGGAAGCAACTTGATAGAGGGTAACAGCTTGGAGGGTTTGTCAGAGGAGACTGACACCACAGAAGGATCAGTAGAAGGGCATTTATACAGAAATTCATAATCAGGCACTTTGTAGAATCTGTCAGGTTTCTTAGCAGCTGGGGGCTGTGAATTAGGGACTACAGATGTCGTTGAAAAGGTATCCAGGAGGGCAGTCAGAACTGGAGGAACAGTAGAAAGCTTGGGAGACTCCATCTGGAGGAGCTCATAATAACTCTTCTTGATATCAGAAACCTGAAACCAACCCCACCTAAAGAATTCATCATATGGGAAATAGTGTCCCCAAAGGTGAGCTCCTCTAAAAGGGAATCTGGACTAACAGAATCCTCTTCCTTCTGAGCACAGTCCAAGGAGTAAGAGATCTGAGAAGAGTAGGCTAATAACACTTCCCCCAAATCCTGATCACCATCAGAGGAATCCTGCTTCCAAGGTGTCTTAATAGGAGTGGAAGACGAGGGAGAATTAGGCACAGACACCTCTTCAGGAGGCTTTAAAGCCAGTAAAGTGTTAAACAACCTCTGAGTAAAATCCTGCTATTCTTATTAGGGATCCCTAACTGCAGAGTAAATATGCTTGGTTTTCTGTTTCTTTTTCTGTGGGATGTCCGCACAAAAAAACCTTAAGAAGGTCAGACCCTTGTTGACACTCAATAAGCTTAGTGGGGATCTCCTCCCTCACTAAGATCTGCAGAATCACCCTTGGTTCCTCAGATATAATCAGATGAGGTTTCCCCCTTAAAGTCTGGAGCAGAAATTTGGAAAGCCTCCGAAGATGTGAGAGAAGTCAGATCCATGCCAACATCTGACAGGGTCGTGGCAGAGGAATCTGAAATCTCAAAAGAGAGGTCCAGGTAAGGCTGGACAGCATCCATATCAGACCAGAGTTTTTTCTCCTTTTTCTTGGTCGATGACTGACCCTCATGATGGTAAGACTCTGCCATAGCACCCTGAACCAACAGCTTAAGATGTTGGTTGTCAAGGTAAAACAAGGAGGACAGGCAACTACATAGGGCCTTGGGGACAAACGCTTGGCATACAGAACACTGCATATGGCAGTGGGAAGCACCCAGACTGAAGAGACACTGGTTGTAACAATCTTTATGGGGAATCTGCCTCCCACACTGACATTTTCCCTTTCTGGATGACATGATACCAACAACACTAAAAATAAAACAGAAATATATGGAAGAACCCAAACGGGGCACTTATCTAAAAAATAGCTCGATAACCAGCAACGAAGAAAGGCTTTCAGACCAACATTCAATAATGGTGTTTGGACTGGCAGCAAAGACGTTATGAAGTGTGTGCACCTGTACATCACCTTTATGCCCTACACCTTGCTCGGGGAGCATACATGTGACATATAGTGACTGTAGATACTAAAGGCTTTGTTTTACTGACCGGACATTGGACTATCCTTGGCAGGAGATCCCTTATGTAAGGAATACTGCAACAGTGATATGGAAGGACATTGTTTAGTATACTGTGATACCATACAATACACAGGCAATACAAGAAAGGACGTTAACTTGTCACCTAGGTAAGGCATTAGACAAATACTGGCACTTTCCCCAAGAAAGAACTAAAAGTAGACAATCTAAACAATACACATGGGTAGAAAGAGCTGGAGACATCAGGTCAAACACATTCCTACAGATGCAGGAAACAAGCCTAGCAATGTAGGCCAAAAGTCATGGCCATTGCCTCTTTCGTGTTGGTACACAAATAAATGAGTCTTTGTGGGTTCTTTTTAAGCAGCTTTATTCTAAACAAACACATTACTGTAAAGCTTATTTGACTATGACTAAGTAACTTGTATACAAACTAACTGTTGTGATCATACATGTTTACACACTGGCTGCTGTTTCTAAACGGCACTAAGGATCGCACATGTCTGAAATATATATGTGCATGCACAGCCTCGCATGCTTCCTTAAAGACATAGCGCACACACTACACTCTGATCTACATCCTCCCTCTTTGAGAAATTGATCATGCAATTTATCATGAGCTATTTAGCATGCAGAAATCACAAATAATCTAGACTAAGTAAATATGTACATGCAATCAAGTCGACACTGCTGCGCATTTCACACTAGGCTTAGAAACCCGTCCATTTCGTGTGACATAAAATTGAGAATCAGTTTTAGCAACTGAAACAGTCTCTGCAAAATGGTTGACCTGTGGAATGTTTGAATTACTCTCTGGAGCAGAATCAGACTTTTGAACACATACTGGTCTGGAATCAATGTCTGACTCGGTCTTTGAGTTAGAATCTGCATCACAGATACAATGTTGTGATTGCAATGGTGATGAATCTTGAACAGGAAGAAGATGCCTGCAAGTCCTCCTATACTCTACACCCTCGAAGCTTACCCATTAAGATCTTGGCTTGGCACAGATGCCTGCTATCTGTCCTATTTGATCAAAGCCTTTTGTTGTCTGGATTCATGCCGTCTCTCCTTCCCTCAACGAACAAAGTTCTGCTCTTCAATTTTTCCCCTTAGAACTGTTCTACTTGCAATCTAAACAGCCTATACTCTATCTGAAAAGCTCAGCACTTGCTCCTAAAGCATTTTTTATACAGGTAAAGCACTCAAACAAAAGAAAGTACTTCATTCACCTAAATTCCCTTGAGTACCCATTTCCCTATAGGTCCTTTCTGACTCAAGTTACACAGCAATCTTTTTCAATATTTCTAGCATGTCGAAGGGTCAGTTGCTGGCATCCTCTCCTGTTCAGCTGGTGAATCTGGGAATCTTGAGGCAATGTTACAATTGCCTCATGTACACAGACAACCCTCTCCTCCTCCCAACAAATACAAATATATGCGAGAGATGCAACTATATAGCCAAACTGGAGGCTGAGCTCTCTCAATTCAGTACTGGCAAGACCAGTCAGGAGGAGAAGGTAACCACGCACACCACAAACCCAGTCTCACATAGAACTATCACAACTGCAAACCAAACACATAAACACACAAAAACATACTCGGAGGCGCTGATTAAAAATCTACCAAAACAACAGAGGCCTCCAAAGCAGACACCCAAGCAACCACCACCTCAAGACATAGCACATGCAACACATAGTTCACAAAGTCAGTGTGCTAAACAGTCACAGCCCTTAAGGCCAAACAACATGCCAGACACACTTGTAATAGGTGACTCCATAGTCAGACACACTGATGTCCCGCTCACCAGACTGAACAAGGAAAAGGTCACAGTAAGCTGCCTGTCGGGAGCTAGAATCGACCACATAACACAAGCACTCAGGTGACTCCACAGCAAGTACAAATATGACTCGGTCATTGTACATGCCGGTGTGAACGACCTGAGACGCAACTCCCTGGACTACGAAAAGAGACATAGAGGAGCTCTCTGATTATGTAGCCCAGGCCGGTATGACCCTGACCCTGAGCAGCATCTTACCCTCACCAAGAATGATGCCACAGTACAAAGACAAAATGATCAGTTTTAACAATTGGCTTAATTACTGGTGTCATTCTAAGGGGATCCAATGTCTGTCTGCTTGGGATGACATGCTTAACAAGCCACGCTGCTTCGCAAGGGATGGCTTGCACCTGTCACCCCTGGGCTTCTGGATATTGGCCAAGGCTCTTGCCACCCCCATAGTGCCTTGTTTAGGCAAGGCTCAAATGACAAACCTACCTCCCTAACACAAGTGGAAAAAAACTAAGAGTAATGCTGCTCAATGCCAGAAGTCTAAACCTCAAGATGCACGCCCTCTAAGCCCTCCTCAGTATGGAGAACATAGATGTCTGTGCAGTGACTGAAACCTGGTTCAAGGCTCCTGAGAGCACCCCAGCACTATCAGGTTTTACCTCATATCATGCTTTCCGGCCCCAAAACTTGGACCGAACCACAAAAGGATGGGGAGTATCCATATTCATCAAAGATATCCACACCTCCAGGTTAGTGGCAACGCACGAAGCATCAGAGACCATCCAGGTGCAACTAACCATAGGCAAAACTGCCTTACAGTTTGTAGCATGCTACAGACCACCCTCTCAAACTCAGGAACCCCACACAGCCTTCCTGAAGACACTGGGGAGTATCAATGTCTCTCCAAATACCATCATTTGGGAGACTGCAACTACCCAAACATAGACTGGGAACATTACTCAAGCCCCAACACCCTAGCCCAAAGGTTCCTAGAATTCATAAACTCATATGCAATGGAACAACTAGTCACCATTCCCACAAGAGGAGACAATATACTAGACCTGATCATCACAAACATGGGGACAAAATGCTCCACACCGGAAGTATATCCCTCTTTGGTAAGATCAGACCATAAAAGAAGAACTTCTCAAAAGCCAACTTCACACTTCTTAAGACTGAAGTGGTATCCTTCAAGGACCCTGGGCCAGTGGAAACCACAACCCACACTGCTGAATCCTTTGCAAATGCCTTCTACGGGCACCTTCAAGAATGCATGGATCATGCAATCCCAAATAAAACCAAGACCCATTCCCCCAAAGGCAGGTGCCCGGTCTGGTGGACCCCAGCCATAAACAAACTTTACAACAGGAGGAGGAAGCTACTACATGACAGAGCAAAATCCCCAAAAGGGAAGGCATCTCTGATCAGTACTAGCAAAAAACTACGATCACTCATAAAATCATCCAAGGCCAACTTTGAGAGAAAAATCGCAAAAGACACAAAAGACAATCACAAGGCCTTCTTTAGCTATGTTGAAAACTAAACTCTCAGATATGCTCAGAGTTAGTCCAAAATGACACAAAATACACTGAACCCACTGACATTGCCAACATTCTGGCAGACAGGTTCAGTGCAAATTTCTCCTCCCCAAAGGAGAAATAACTATCCCAGCAGAGTGTAGCCTCCCTAACATCTCAGATGCCCAGGTGAGAGCCGCCCTCTCTAAAGCTAAAAACACAGCATCAATGGGACTGGACGGTGTCCCGGGTTGTGTGCTACATGAACTCTAAGAGGAACTAAACCCACACATAAGGCTGCTGTTTAATCTTAGCCTTACTACAGGATACGTACCCAAAGAGTGGCGTACGGCAACAGTGTTCCCACTTCACAAAGGCGGTGCTTCTACGGACCCTGGAAATTACCGCCCCATAAGCTTGACGAGCCTGGTCTGCAAAGCTATGGAGAGGATCATTATGGAACTCATAAACAAAGACATTGGGGACCTACAGACATTGGATCCTACGCAATTTGGGTTTGTCATGGGCAGATCCTGCATTTTGAACTTGGTCGACTTTTTTGAAACAGTCACTAAGGCCATTGATGAGGGCAAGGCAGTTCACACAGCCTACCTTGACCTTGCAAAAGCCTTTGACACAATACCCCACTCGGGCATCATAGACAAACTCACCAACTTAAATGTAAACCCATATGTCACAAGATGGGTTGCAAACTGGCTCAAGGACAGAACCCACAGGGTCAGAGTTGCTGGAGCTATGTCAGACTCTAAGCCAGTCACAAGCGGTGTCCCACAGGGCTCAGTCCTGAGACCCCTCTTGTTCGGCATTTATTTTTCCGAGGTACAGGCAAACATAGGAGGATTGTGGCTGACAAAGTTCGCAGATGACTGCAAATTGGGCACCATAATTGATACTCCAGCGGACACAAACATCCTTCAGAGAGGCCTCATAGAAACAGATAATTGGTGCCAGGGCCATGGCCTTAAGCTGAACGCCTTTGGGAAAAACAAGGTACCCACAAATTATCACATACGTGGTAATCCATTAAGTACAGAAAAGATAATCAGGGACCTAGGGACCCAGGTTGACAGTAACCTCTCATTTGACACTCACATTGCCAAAGTGGTTAGGAAGACCTTCTATATTGCCCACCTTATCATGAAGGGTTTCACATCTAGATCAAGAGAGGTCATTGTGCCCCTGTAGTCTTCTCTTATCATGCCAATGATTGAGTACAATGCCCCATTTGGGATGTATCTCACCCGACACCTGCAGCAGTTGGAAAGACCCCAAAAGTTCCTCACCAAGAGGATAAAGGGTCTTAAACATATGTCATATGCTGCCCGACTGAAAAAACTCCAGCTCTATTCAGTCACATACCGCGTACCAAGAGGTGACCTGTGCCTGACGTACAAGGCCATGTCCAATCCAGAATTAATGGACATGCTCCACCTCAGAAAATCCAAATCCATCAGAGCCACGAGCAAGAGACTTAAACCTCAACACAGAAATAAATAGGACGTGCTGGAGGGACAGATTCATAACCCAGAGGCTCCCTACACTCTGGAATAGAATCCCAGTCCATGTTAGGCAGAGCCCCTCACTGATTCTATTCAAGAGAAATCTTGACGAGTGGATGGGAGATCGTAGGTTTACCCCGGGGGTCATCTCTGTGTCACTACTAGACAGAGGCACAGTAAACTAAACCCTAAAAGGGCGTAGTATTCTCATCCTAAGGGGTGGTGAAAGCCACACACACTCTGGCTAGCTTATAAATGCCCTAGGGCAGATAGCCTAGTACGAACCTATGAACCTATAATCTGCTCAATCTGTCATAACTAGATTTCTGGATATTACGCTTCTTCAACAACTGAGCCTTAATGGTTTTATTGTTCTTAGAGTTAGGGTTCAACACACTTGATGAAATAGGCAGCATAGTTCTAGTTTGTCTGAAAAGTAGTCTTTGAGCAGGTGAGCCAAGAATACTGTCATGAGGTTTGTTTCTGAGATTAAGTAAATTCAAGAATATATCGGTATTGTCATGCTTTGGCTTTTCAAGTAATTGCTTTGCACTCTGTACTACACTTTCAGCTAGACCATTGGATTGAGGAAATTCAGGACTACTAATGACATGTACAAAGTCCCATTCTCTCGCAAATGTCTGAAACAACTGGCTAGTAAACTGAGTACCACTGTCAGAATAAAGTTTGTGAGGACTACCATAAACTGAAAAATGACATTTAAGCTTAGTGATAACAGCTGTTGAGGTTAAGTTTGATAGGGGATTGATATCAAACCAATTTGAGTAAGAGTCTACCAAAACCAAATAGTGTTGATTATTCCATTCAAAGATATCAGTTGCAACAGTAGACCAAGGTAGTTCAGGTATTGGATTTAGCTGAAGTGGTTCCTTTTGCAAATGTGCTCTGGTACTATTACATATTGAGCAAGAATTTATTTATTTAACATTTGTTTACAGGGGAGGTCTGACTGGACAGAGCTGTCCATTTTCAGCAGAGGCCTGGGAGAAAAGCTCCAGAACAATTACTAACATACTATACATAAGACATTTACATGAGCATTGTGGTTTACACATTAACTTATAAAAATATAGCAGATAACATATGACTACATAAGATGTTTACATAAGCATAGTAGTTTAGACATACAATTAAAAGTACAGCCGGTAGTAACATACAATGGTTGTTCATACAGTATGTGTAATAGACAATCTTGAAGATGTACTGAAGATAAGACAAGACAGGAAAAAATAAAAGTAGGAGAATATAGACAAGTTCATACGAGGTGTATTGACATTTTTAAGGGAAAGCTTTTTAAGTTAGTCTATGGGAGAGTTAGTGGATATAGGTGGGACAGTGGGGAGTAGGCATCAGTGAGTAAGAAGAAAGGACACTATCAATGTCTTTTCTTAATGAAGGCCAAAATACTAGTTTTCTTGCCCTTTTCTTAGTGGATAATAAAAGTACAGTTGTGTACACTTACCATAAATGTAGATGTTAGAGTGTATTCACTGTTGCAGTCATTACATTTGGGTAATCTGCTGGCAGGTTGCCCTCAGTCGGCATGAATAACAAAATCTTGGGTTCTGCGTCGGTTGCTGTCTCCTCTTCCATGACGTCAGGTCATCAGGGGTATAAAACATGCAGCCAACGCCATTTTAATCAGTTTTTCTTGCCCCAGATGTCAGGTGCCCCCCAAATGGGGAGCAAAAATCTATCTATCTATATATCTACATATATTTATTTATATATATATATATATATATATATATATATATATATATATATATATATGCATGTATTTTAGAACACAAACATTTTACCTCCAACTAAAAGCAAATACACCACAAAGGCTTTTGAGCATAGTGAAGGAAAGGAGAGGTATAATAATAGAGAAGAAAGGGGGCTGGCGGGTGGGTAACCCGGACTGCAACAGTGAATACACTCTAACATCTACAATTATGGTAAGTGTACACAACTGTACTATGTTCTTCGTGTTTCACTGTTGCAGTCATTACATTTGGGTAGAATCCCAAAGCTATGGATGGGAGGATGGAATTATGCAGCATTAGTAAGGACAGTCTGTTTGGTAATAAGGCAGAAGAAGTTTTAAAAAAGATGAAAGACAAAAGCTAAATCTATGCAAACTGTAAAAGATTTCTTGCCCTTCTTTATAAGGCCCTGCAGGACAGCAGTGGCAAAGCATGCCCTGGATTTAGAAAAGAGAGGTAAATAATAACGTTTTGTGAACGTATGAACTGAGCTCCAAGTAGCAGCTTCTAGAATGTCTCTGGTAGGAACCCCTCTGAGAAAGGCTGCAGAAGTAGATGCAGCCCTGGTGGAATGGGATCTGATCCCCTTGGGGACAGGTTTACCATGGTGCGTGTAGCAGAAACAAATACAATGGCTTATCCATTTTGAAATAGTCTGCTTTGATATAGCCTTCCCCTCTGTCCCTGCAGCAAATGCCACCAGTAGTTGCTCAGACTTTCTTAGAGATTTTGTCCTGTTTAAGTAGAATCTTAGTTGTCTGTGTACATCCAATGAATGCAGAATCTGCTCCCCCTTGTTCTGCGGATTTGGGAAAAAAGTTGGCAGATGAATGGTCTGGTTAAGAGCCATAGTGGATACCACCTTAGGCATAAAAGAAGGATTGGTCCTGAGGGCCACCCTGTCCGGATAAAATATAATGAAAGGCTCCACTGCCATGAGAGCCTGTAGTTCTGAAATCCTTCTAGCTGAAGTGACTGCTAAAAGAAAGGCAGTCTTCCAAGAAAGAAATTTTATGTCTGCATTAGCAGCTGGTTCAAAAGGAGGTAGGGTTAGTTTTTCCAGCACAAAATTGAGGTCCCATGCAGGAGTCGGTGCTCTCCTGGGAGGTTTTAAATTTTTGGCCCCTCTGAGGTACTATTTTAGCAGGGGATGAGAAAAGAGAGGAGGCTCTGTGTTGTAATGAGCCGAGATGGCAGAGGCATGGATTTTTATATAAAAAAAAGATAGGCCCTTGTGAAGCATCTCAGTTAAACCTTGCAAAATCTGAGGAATATTGGGCAATGCTGTGTTTATTCCTTGTGCTTGGTTCCAGGCACAGAATCTCTTCCATTTATCAGCATAAGATTTTCTAGTACTACATCTTCTAGCCTCCAAAATGACATCCATCACAGGTGTACTGAGAGATGTGATTGGTGAAATTAGTTGAATAGCCATGCTGCAAGATTCAGAATTTGGAGCCGAGTATGCAGAATTTGATAGTTCTGCTGAGACAATAGAGGAGGTGTCTGAGGCAAGTACCACGGAGGAAGGTGTGACATATTCCTTAGAAGTGGATACCAGTGTTGGCGAGGCCAGTCTGGAACAATCAGAATCATTTTTGTTTTTTCCTGTCTGACTTTTAGTAAAACCTTGGAGAGCAGAGGCAGAGGGGGAAAGGCATAGACTGATAGGTTTTTCCAGCTGAAGGATAGAGCATCCACTTTCCAAGCTTTTTTGTGATGAAGTATGCTATCAATTGAACTTGTTTGTCTGGCGTGAGGTAAGCCATCTGGGCAGTTGTATTCAAGCTTGCACCCAGGAATGTAATTATTTGAGAGGGTACCAGTTGTGATTTTGTTTCATTTATGGTGTACCCTAGGCCTGTTAGAAGCCTTTTTACAAACGCCAGATGTTGTAGAAGAGTGTCGTTGTCCTCTGCCTGAATTAGACAATCGTCCAGATAAGGATAAATTTGAATGTTTCTTTGTCTGCAAAATGCAATTACTGGTGCCAGGCACTTTGTGAAGACCCTGGGCGCAGTAGATAAGCCAAAGGGCAGTACAGAGAACTGGCAATGCAAATAGCCTGCTTTGAAGCGGAGGTATCTTCTGCAAGATTCCCTGATTGGGATATGCAGGTAAGCCTCTTTTAAGTTTAGAGTTACCAACCAGGCATTCTTGCCTAGCATAGCAGTAGCTGTTGTAGACTCAGCATCTTGAATTTTGGAATGTCCAGGAAAGTATTTAGAATGGATAAGTCCAGAATTGGACACCATGACTTGTCTTTTCTGGGTACCAGGCAAAGTCTTGAATAAAAATCTTGTCCTTTTTCCTTTGCTGGTACTGGTTGAATAACCCCCATATCCATGAGGGGCATGACTTGTTTCTGGGCCTCTGCCCACTGATTTGGGGGCAGGTCTGGCCATCCGTTTGGAATTGCCAATGTGTGGAAATGAAATCTGTACCCCTGGGATATATTTAAGACCCACTGGTCCTGGATAATTAGATGCCAATTTTGAGCATGAAGTGCTAGTTTTCCCCCCAAAGGGGCTGCCAAAAGATAAGTGCTTGGAAATGGCAGAGGGAAGTCATTGAGACTGTTTACCGTAGGGTAGTGCTTTGCTACTTCCTGATTTGGAGGTGGAGGCACCCCATTGTTTTGTCCTGTAAGATCCTTGTGACTGAAACCTGAAGCCTTTGCAGTCTGACCTGAGCAGCTATGTTGGGTACTGGAAAGGACCAATTCTTAGTAGGCCAGTGTCTACTGAACCTGGGTGGCTGCACTTGCAAGAAATCTTTTACAGTTTGCATAGATTTAGCTTTGTCTTCCATCTTTTTTAAAACTTCTTCTGCCTTATTACCAAACAGACTGTCCTACTGTAAAGGAGCATCCAACAATTTAGTTTTAACACAATCAGGCAGATTTTGCTCCTTGAGCCAAGCATGCCTTCTTATCACAAATCCAGTTACGGCGGCCCTGCAAGAGGCCTCCAAGGAATCAAAACCACATTGCAAAGTATGCTTTCCAACTTGTTCAGCTGAATGCAATAAATCCTGTAACTCTATTTTCCACACAATCAGAAATCAACATCAATTTCTGTTTCAGTAAGCCCATGACATGCTGTTGATATTTAAGCATATGAAATTGACAGTTTAAAGCCCTGATTTCCAGGGTTGCAGACATATAAACCTTCTTACCCCATCTATCCAGCACCCTGGAGTCCCTATCAGAAGGGGTAGGATGTTTAGCTGTAGAAGCCTTAACACCCTTGGGACCCTGAGAAATAGTTTCAGGGTCAGCAGTAGGATTTTTGAAAAGAAACTTGTGGGAGTCAGGAACCCTGTAATATCTGTCTGGCTTACTAGGAGCCGGAGGCAGAGAATCAGGAGTCATACTAGATTCTGAGAAAACATCATCAACAATGTCTAAAACAGGAGATATAGCCAAAGGCCTATGCTGAGGAAGGAGAAGAAAATCCCCAAGCCTCTTTTTGGATTCTGAAAAGTCCTGACTCTCCCAATGAAAATGTTCCCTTAAGGTATGCAAAGTCTCTCCAAAGGAAAAATCCTCAGGAGGAGAAGCAGAAGGGATGGATTCTTCTGCATCAGAGTCCTCATACGGGAGGATAGAAAATTCCTGATCAGAAGAGGAATCAGAAGAAATGGAAACCTGATCTGAAGATTCATAATCAGTGCCTTGCCTAGGCCTCAGCAGGAGGGGGGTGGGGAACCCCTGATCAAGGTAATTAAATCCTCAGCAATTTTGATCATTTGTTTTTCAGGCATAAGAACCTGAGCATGTGGCTTATGAGTTGGTTTTTTAGACATAGTAGTTGGTTTTGGCCTTGTTTTTGATGATGGCGTCGGTTTAATATACAAATCTTTAGGCCTGAAAACACCCCTCAGAAGCCGGTGCCTGCTCAGCGGCTCCGGACCCATCCAAGGGAGAGACATCCATGGGTTCAATACTTGAAGAATGTCACGGCATACCGGACTCCGAATGGGTCTCGGTAGAGGCCTATGACTCAAAAGTAGCGGGCATCAGGGGCTGCGAAAATGCCTCACTGAGTACTGGCGAACCGGCGACTGGCTTAGGAGAAGCTTCATCATCGGTTTTGGGCCTCGACGGTCTGTCTCTGTACTTTTCTTTGCGTTTTTTGTGAATTCCGGTAGTCAGATTGCTAACAGATGACATTTCAGGATAGTTAAATCTTGAACCAAACTATTCAGAAGCAAAAATATACCAACACTTAATAGTACTTTGGTTAAATTTAGCACAAAACCGACAGCAAGGCACGTTGTGGTCAGGGCCTAGGCAAGGAATACAGTACAAATGAAAATCCTTATGAGGTATTTGCTTCCCACAAGTAATACAATTAACTTTTACCGACATCGGTAAGGAGCAAGAAAAAGTTTCCCCAACGGGGTACTTAGCTTTAGTTTGAAGACTTCGGTTCTGAAACTCGAAAACGAAAATTTCAGGAGTCGGCCGACCGGCACTTGCGAACTGGTTCTGCTTCGGGCACCGCGCGGCAAGAAAGACTGATTAAAATAGTGTCAGCTGCATGTTTTATACCCTGACGACCTGACATCATGGAAGAGGAGACGGCAACTGACGCAGGACACAAGACTTTGTTATTCAGGCCAACTGAGGGCAACCTCCCAGCAGATTACCTAAATGTAATGACTTCAACAGTGAAACACGAAGAACATCCTAGGTGGCCACGATGCAAAATC
The DNA here is from genome assembly GCF_019279795.1 of Protopterus annectens. Taxonomy (NCBI): domain Eukaryota; kingdom Metazoa; phylum Chordata; order Ceratodontiformes; family Protopteridae; genus Protopterus; species Protopterus annectens. The sequence goes on from NC_056731.1 coordinate 394,723,214, forward strand.
TGAATATATTCATGCTGTAATGAACCAGGAACAACAATTTTAGGACCTTTGAAAATAATATTATCTTCCATCAATGCTTTTATATTACGTGATCGAACAGTGAAATGTTCGAGCAAGTAATAATCGACCCCTAAATGTCGAAACGCCGTAATGTCGAATGGCACAAAAAACTCATAAAAACACCCAGACAAACTATAAAAATGCTCTAAGCTGCACCCCCCCCCACAGCCTCGCTACTTAAATATACCAACTCCGAGATCGCACTACAGTGCAATCAATGGAAAACTTACATGTCAGCAATGTACGGAGATCTCCACTGAACCATTCGACATTCCGATGGTTCGACATTTAGGGGTTGATTATTATGTGTTCAAACATTTCACTGTTCAATCACATGATACAGACCCTCCATCAACAACTCATCTCTGTAGGCAATATGACTGCACCTCAGGTGATGCACAAGATTGTTTTGACAGCCATCCAACATTGATGTAGTGACTGACCTTTTGTGGCACTAGATCAGTCAGTGTGAACTCTCAACTCATCAAGTCTAGTGGTGGAAAAATTACGCACTGACATTGTACTTCAAGGTGATCTAGAAAAAGTACCAGCCAGGTAAAGCAATTTACCTTTACTGTAGACCATTTTGAAACTGCACTTTTGCAATCTGAGCATCATTCTTTGTAATCTTGGTGGAGCAGAATGCATAGGTTTCTTTAGAATAGTAACTAGAGGCTGATGATCAGTTTCAGTTTGAATAACTCTACTATAAATATAACCGTGAAACTTGGAGCATGCAAAAACTATTGCTAGAAGCTCTTTCTCAATTTGAGAGTAATGCATCTCAGTTTGAGTAAGTTTCCTAGATGCATAAGCTACTGGTCTGCCCTCTTGTAAAATAACTGTACCAAGACCAAAATTAGAAGCATCACAGGATAGGGCAACTGGTTTATTCACATCATAGTACCTTAACGTGTGTGTGTGTGGGGGGGGGGGGGGGCGCAATTTTCTGCTTAAGGTAATCAAACACCTTCAAATGATGTTGCAACCATGATCATACAACATTTTTTTGTGTTGGGTCTCTTAACAGTGCTGTCAACTCACTGAAATCTGGTATAAACTTGCCCAAATAGTTGACCATACCCAGAAAACAGTGTAAACTTTGTACATTATCTGGTGCTGATATCTCTAAAATAGCCATTTGTTTGGTTGTGTCAGGTTTTAAGCCTGTACTTGTAGACAAATGTCCTACCTAGGTTACTTCTGGAAGTCTGAATTTGCACTTCAGAGGACGGAGTTTCAAATTTACTTCACGTGCTCCGTCTAGAACTTTCTTGAGGTTTCTGTCATGCTCTGCTTCACCACTGCCTCCAACTAGTAGATCGTCTACTATTATGGCACAAGGAAATCTGAAAAAATTTGTTTCATTGCACACTGAAAAACTTCACTTGCAGAATTTACTACAAATGGCATCCTTAGAAATCTGTATCTGCCAAATGGGGCACTAAAAGTAGTTAGAAATGAGGATTTAGGATCAAGCATCAATTGCCAAAATGAACTCTTTGCATCCAAAACAGGAAATACAGTGACATTTGGTATTAGAGCTGCAGTTTCCTCAACTGTGCGCATTGGATGATATAGCCTCTTTAATGCTTTGCTCAAATCTCTAGGGTCAATGCATATTCTGATTTCATCTGAGCCTTTCTTGTGAGTGGCCATCATGGACAACACCCATTCAGTTGGTTCTATGACTGGACAAATCACATCTTGCTGCACTATCTTATCAAACTTGAGCTTTGACTTAATCTTGCATAGCTATTGGAACTCTTCTTGCTGGTCTGACCACTGGAGTGACTTTGAGGTCTAATTTCATAGAATATACAACTGGCAGCTTGCCCAACTTGTCATAGAAAACATCAGCATATCTGAGAAAATGGCTTCTGCAAAACTTGAACTTGGAACCGCACTCACATGATGAACTTCTTTAGCAAAAAAAACAGATTCATTCAAAAGCTATCTTTGAGACCTAGTAAAGACTGCACTGGTCATGTGACTACAGATAATACTAAGTTGTAATAGTTCTCAGCCAACTACCAGGGAAGTATTACTGAACCTTCAGTTTGAATTTCTTCACTATGCAACAAGTCTCGCACTGATGGTTACACTGACTTGTTCGTTGGTTCTCACTTTTGAAAATGTACCTGCTACTATAACACGGCACTTTGATCCAGTGTCTACTTTTGCTCTGTGGATTTTCTATTGATCCGAACTGTGCAAAATACTTCACACCTTGTCAATAAGTTTACTGCATCCACTCTTTCTTCCAGCACTAATACACCATCTATCTAGAAAGCTGATTGTTTTGGCTCTACTTGATCAACTTGTTTTCTTGTATTACCTTTCTTTACAACTGTGTGAGGCTTACTTGATTTGCAAAACTTCTGAAAGTGGTTCCATTTCTCACACTTATGGCACTGCTGACCATATGGTAAACATTTCTTTCTTTTAGACTCATGGTTTGCACTACAATTTTGACAGTTAACAATAAAGCTAGACTTGAGTTTTGCTGACTCACGCTTGTATGGCATTGAGATGGCAGTGGAGCTTGAACTTCTCCTAGAACTTTCTGGAAAACACAGCACTTTCTTTGGAATTCCTCTGGTTGCTCTTTGCTTAGGCCTAACTTCTGCTTGCCACATACGACATACTGTCTACGTTTGCTCTGGAGCTTACTGAAACCATGCTTTTGTCACTTGTAAGCATGTTCGTGTGCTTTTCTGTCACCTCATGGATCTGACAAATTTCTATTGCTTTGCTTAATGTCAAATCACTGTCACAAAGCAAAATCTTCCTCACTGCAGCACTATTAATACCACATACAAGTCTATCCTTTATCAGCTCATCTTTCAAATCACCAAACCAACACATTTTAGCCTTGTTCCTCAAGTCAATTATATAAGCTGCAAATGTTTCCCCTGGCTTCTGAGTTCTTGTGTAAAACAAATGCCTCTCGAATGTAATTGTTTGTCTGGGGGTTGCACATTTCCCTGAACTTAAGCTTTAAACACTCTGGATCTTCTCTGGAATCATCTTGCACAACAATATGGCGGGCTGAACCTTCACCTTCATACACTGCTGGTGCATATACAAATGATCGCTCTTTTTCTATAGCCCCAGATCCTACTAGATTATGCAAAATAAATGTCCTTGTATGTGCATCTCTATCTACATAAGTTGCTTGTATAAAAATAAAGTACTCCTGTTCAAATATTCTCCAGTTTTCTGCAATATTCTGATCAAACACAAGTGGTTGTGGTTTTCGAAATCTGTCTGCCATATTAACACATACCAGTGAAGGGTCTTGCAAATGCGTACAAATATGCACATATCTATATCTATCTATCTATCTATTTATATATATATATATATATATATATATATATATATATATATATACACACACACACACACACATGTGTGCATACGTAACTGGCATGAACACTAAACTTGGCTAATGCTCTTCTGCTTTATATCTGCACTTTCTTTCTTTGCGCTTATCGGTATTGTGTGAAAGATTAACCATGTAATGCTTTCAATTAACTGGATTTTGCGAAATAAACCTCTCGGGCTTCTCTATGCTTCATTGAACTTGGCGAAATACCTTTTAAATTTCTTAATGCTTCACTGTGCTTTACGAAATAGCTTCTTAAGTTTCTCGATGCTTTATTGTACTTTGCGAAATAACTTTTTAGCTTTCTCGATGTTTTACAAAACTCAGCAGAATAGCTTTTCAACTTTACTGCTTTATGGAGCTTAACAGAATACTTTCTCAGACTTTGCGATACTTTTGTGAAATTTTCGACAAGTAAAGGCAGAAATGCTAAAATCATTGGCTTCTGGAATTGGTAAAGGCAAAAATGCAAAAGTAGTTGCTTGGAAATTTATTGATAAAGGCAGGCATGGACCAGTCATGCATTATCACTTATTAAAGTTGCTGCTTTAAGAAACATTCAAGAACTTTGTAATGCAACTAACTGAGCAATTCACGGGCGCTGTAATAATCTTGTAATCTTTTCTAAGAAACATCTTTCTTAAATACAAGAAACGTATTAAGCAATTGCACAATGAGAATAATCAGATTTTGGTTGCCCAAATTCAATGACTAGATGCAATATACTGAAATGTTCCCAGAATGGCAGCACCTTGCCAGGCAAAGTACAGTTTTGTACCTACCATAAATGTAGATGTCCGATAGGTATGCATCTGCAGTCATAACATATGGGTTGTCCTGCCTCAGGCAGCCCCTCGGTCGGCCGGATTCCAAAGTCTGGGTCTGGCCTCGGCTGATGTCGCACTTTCCCCGACGTCAGAGCGTCTGGGGTATAAAAGCATCAGCCGACGCCATTTTCAGTTTTTCTTGCCCCAGATGCCAGGTGCCATCTAGGAAGGCTAAATTTGGATAAATGCTGAAAAGTTCCAAACATTTGCAAATCATATACGTGTATAAACAAACAAATACACCATAACAGATTCCCCCAGCTAGCTAAAAGAGGGGTAAGCACCCTAGGAATACCACAGAGGGGAAGGAGGGAGGGTAATCCTGACTGCAGATGCATACCTATTGGACATCTACATTTATGGTAGGTACAAAACTGTACTATGTCCTTCAAGGATGCATCTGTAGTCAAAACATATGGGTAGAATACCATAGCCAATCTGGGGGAGGGGGTACTAAGAAAAGGATGGTGTAGTTAAGATCCTCTGCAGGACTGCAGTTGCAAACCCTGCTCTGGATCTAGAGTATAAAGGTAGATTGTAATGCTTGGCAAATGTATGCACGGAGCTCCAAGTAGCAGCTTCTAAAATGTCCTTGGTAGCCACCCCTCGTAGGAAGGCTGTAGTGGTGGCCGTGGCCCTTGTGGAGTGAGGCCTGATATTTTCAGGAACTGTCTTAACATGAAAGGAGTAGCAAAAACGAATGCAATTTCCTATCCATTTTGAAATTGTCTGTTTGGAAATTGCTCTTCCTTGCAACCCAGTTGCATATGCTACAAAAAGTTTGTCAGTTTTTCTGCTAGTTTTTGTTCTGTCCAAGTAGTAGCGTAGTTGTCTGTGCATATCCAGGGTGTGCAAAAGTTTTTCCCCTCCATTCTGTGGATTAGGGAAGAACGTAGGCAAGTGAATAGCTTGGTTCAAGGATACCCTAGATACCACCTTTGGCATAAAAGTAGGATTGGTTCTTAGTGACACCCTGTCCTGGTGGAAAATAAGAAAAGGCTGCACTGCCATTAATGCTTGTAACTCAGATACTCTTCTTGCTGAAGTGATTGCCAGAAGGAATGCAGTTTTCCAAGATAGAAACTGTAGATCCGCTGATGCTGCTGGTTCAAAAGGAGGTAGTGTCAGTTTCTCCAGCACAAAGTTGAGATCCCAGGCAGGTAGAGGGGGTCTTCTTGGAGGTTTAATATTTTTGATACCTCTCAGAAATTGTCTGAGGAGAGGGTGTGAGAAGATAGGCGGATCCACATTGTATTCTGCTGAAATTGCTGAAGCATGAATCTTAATGGAAGAATAAGACAGGCCATTGTGGAACAATTCTGCTAAGTATTCTAGGATATGTGTTAGTTATAGTCTAGATATGGTAGTTCTGCTTAAGCTGTCCGCCAGTGCATTTTCTTTCCCTGGCACGAATTGGGCCTGTAATTGGATATTGAGCTTTAGGCATAGTTCCCACAGATTCATAGCCATCCAGCATAGAGGGTAAGAATGCGTGCCTCCCTGCTTGTTTATGTACCACATGACCGTGGTGTTGTCTGTCCTTATTAGCAGGTGTCCTTGTTGGATAAAGGTTTGAATGCCTAGATTGCATGCCTCACTGCCAGCATTTCCTTTTGGTTTATGTGCATGCTTAGCTGTCCTTGAGGCCATAGGCCTTGGATACATTTGTCCTCCATGTGTGCTCCCCATCCTCGGTCTGAGGCATCCATGGTGATGGTCTGCCTTGGTTTTGGTTTATTGAAAGGCAACCCTCTGTTGGAGTGGCAGGCCTGAGCCCACCACAGGAATTCCTTTTGAAGGCATGGAATGATTGGTATCAGGGTTTCTAAACTGTGACTGTGCTGAGACCATACACTCTGGAGGTACCATTGTAATTTCCTCATATGCAGCCTGGCATGCGGAATTAGAATTATGCAGGATGCCATGTAACCCAGGGCCTGCAGGATTTTCCTTGCAGTAAGCTGAGTTTGTCTTGTCAGAAACATGAAGTAATCTGGAAGTTGTTTTTGTTTTTCTTCTGTGAGAAAAGCCATTTGGGTGGTTGTGTCCAGATCTGCACCCAAAAAAGATATCCTTTGGGATGGTACTAGTCTTGACTTTTGGATGTTGACTGTGTATCCCAAGTTCTGTAGCAGGTGTATGGCATAGGCCAAGTCCTTTATCAAATTTTCCTTGTTGTCCGCTTGTATTAGGCAGTCGTCCAGGTATGGATAAATTTGAATTCCCTGTAGTCTGCAATGTGCAATTACTGATGCCAGGCATTTCGTGAATACTCTGGGCGCAGTAGATAAGCCAAAGGGCAATGCTGAGAATTGATAATGCTCTGATCCTGCAAGAAATCTGAGGTGTCTTCTGCAGTTTGGTCGAATAGGGACGTGCAGGTATGCCTCCTTGAGATCTAGAGTCACCAGCCAAGACTCCTTGCCCAACATGGGAAGAAGTTGCTGTAGGGTCAGCATTTTGAATTTTGGCACAATGAGATAAGTGTTCAGTGCGGACAGGTCGAGAATAGGCCTCCATTGATTTTCCTTTCTTGGTACAAGGAATAGTCTGGAGTAAAATCCGTGGCCTTGTTCTGAACATGGTACCTTTTCTATAGCTTTGATCTGAAGTAAATTGCTGATTTGTTTTAAAGCCTCTGCCCTCTGATTTGGTGGAAGGTTTGGCATTCCGCCTTTTTTTGGCAAAGTGTGAAAGTGGAACCTGTATCCTTTGTCTATTATTTGCAGTGTCCATGCATCCTTTGTGATATAATGCCAGTTTTTTGAGAATAAAGCCAACTTTCCGCCCAAGGGTGCTTCCAGTTGATCCCTGGTAGGCGGGATCAGAGTTAAGTCATTGACCCTGTCCTGGAGTAGTAGTTGTTGTTGTTGCTGCTGTTGTACTACTCCTCTGGTTGGCAGGCTGCCACTGACGGCCTCTGTAGGAGCCCTTCGATTGACCTCTGCCTCTAGGGTGCCTGTTCCTGCCTCTCTGGGCTCTGTCCGAGTCTGGAAAGGACCAATTCTTAGTAGGCCAGTTTCTGCTAAATCTCGGTGGTTGAACTTGCAGGAAATCTTTAACTGTTTGCACAGATTTTGCCTTTTCTTCAACCTTTTTTAAGATCTCCTGCGCAGAGGAGCCAAATAAATTTTGTTTCTCCATTGGAGCATCCAGGAGTTTAGCTTTGACATGGTCTGGCAAGGATTGCTCCTTCAGCCAGGCATGCCTACGAATAACTGCCCCAGTCATAGCTGATCTAAATGAAGCCTCCAGTGCATCATAGCCACATTTTAAGAAATGATTACTAACCTGTTGTGAGTTGTGAACCAAATCCTGAAGGGATTTACGGTCTAGGGGTTCAGGAGAAGAAAGTTTCTTATTCAGTTCATCTAACAAATACTCCTGGTACTGTATCCTATGAAATTGACAGTTTAATGCCCTGACAGAAAGAGTTGCAGAAGTATACACCTTCTTTCCCCATCTCTCTAAAGCTCTAGACTCTCTGTCAGAGGGTAGAGGATTTTTGGCAGTAGCGGCCGCAACCCCTTTAGGGCCCTGAGAAATAGTTTCTGGGTCTGCAGAATGGGCTTTATACAAATGGAAATGAGAATCCGGGACCCTGTAGTATCTGTCAGGTTTGGCAGGGGCCGGAGGGAGAGTATCAGGGGCTGTACTGACATCATTGTACACATCATCAATTACATTCAGAACAGGAGGTATAGCCAAGGGCCTATGCTGAGGCAAATGCAAAAAGGTCCTTAATCTTTTTCTAGAATCAGAGAAATCCTGACCTTGCCATTGAAAATGCTCTCTCATGGAGTGTAGAGTCTCACCAAAGGAAAACTCTTCAGGAGGGAGGCGAAGGAATAGATTCCTCTGCATCTGAATCCTCATAAGGCGAGTAAGCCCCTTCCTGGTGGTCTGACAACTCAGATCCATCCGTGGAAGCATCTGAGGAGAGTGGATCAGAGGGGTCAGTCCTGGGCCTTTTGTCTGGAGGAGGTTGAGAGGCCCTGTCTGGGTGAGGTTGTTAACCCCTAATTAAGGAAATAAGGTCCTCAGCAAGGCTGAGGATCTGTGAACTAGAGGAAGGCCTCTGGGAGGTAGATCTGGCAGGCAAAGCTTTTGAAAGTTTGGCAGCTTTAGCCCTTGAAAAGGCCTTAATGGACATGGAAGCAGGGGGCCTGGCTGCCCCACGTGCAGGGGTAGAAATGTCCAAAGGTATGGTGTCGGACAATCCCTGAACACTAGCTTCGGTAGGTAGTTCTGAAGCCGACTCAGCCGGGGCCTCTCGGGCCTCAGTGGTCGGAAGAATGGTTTCGGAAGAAGGAAACGCCGAGGACTCGGTTTCGGCCAAAACCGAGACACTCGCGGTAGGCCTAGCCATGGTTTCAGCCGAAACCGCGGGCCGCAAGTGTCGGTCCTTTTCCTTGCGTTTTTTGACCATATGCGAAGTCGGAGTCTCCGATGGCATTTTATAAGCAAAAGCGGCTCCAAAAAATTCCTCTGCAAACTCCGACCGACGTCTAAGAGTTCGGTGGTTGAAGGAGGCACAGGCTAAACAGGCCGATACGTCGTGGTCTGGGCCTAAGCAAGGAAGGCAGTAAGAATGGAAATCCTTATGAGGTATTTGTTTCCCACAAGTTTTAAACAATTATTTACTTTGTCTGACATCGGCTGAGGCAAGAAAGAGTCCCCAACGGGGTACTTAGCTTTTTTCTAATTCTTCGGTTACTGAAATCACTTGATCTGACCGACCGGCACTTGCGAACAGCTTCTGCTTTGGGCACCGTGCGGCAAGAAAGACTGAGGAAAATGGCGTTGGCTGATGCTTTTATACCCCAGACGCTCTGACATCGGGGAAAGTGCGACATCAGCCGAGGCCAGACCCAGACTTTGGAATCCGGCCGACCGAGGGGCTGCCTGAGGCAGGACAACCCATATGTTATGACTGCAGATGCATCCTTGAAGGACATCTATTTACAGTACAAGAAGCACTCTGTAATGGTGACACTTAGCGAACAGCCACACCCAGCACAAGAACTTTTCTTCAAACAACCATGCTTCAATTGAATTACATTAGATAGTTGCATTTTACACACTGTGAACTCTTTGAAATACATGCACAGTAATAAGCACACACTAAGCACTTTTACACACTCTGAGATACTTTGAATTACTTTAGTTATTTTTTTAATACCAAACTAAGTTGTAGTTATGCACAAACACAGCACTTTGCCCAATATAGCAGTCGCTTTGCTTTATTTTTAGCTAATGTAACCCTTTTCTTCTTATTATTCTTTGTGCTCGTTTAAATCCCTTTCCTTTTTTATGCCCAGGTACTTTCTTTTGTGCTTGCTTTACTCTAAACATGCCCAGTTATACCTTAAACACAGTCTTTCTGCCTTAAACATGCTCATTTTGTACTTTAACGTTCTTGTTTTGTACTTTAACATAATCGCAGACACTTATCTTAAACATTTTCTTTAGTTAAACTTTTTTGAGCTTTCCGCTTGCCTGATAATGTGGTTTATCCCCTTGTAATGCCTTTTCTTGCCTCTTTGTATTGAGTAAATAATTTCTGTTGCTTTTCATTACCTTTGATTGATTCTGGTTATGTTCGCTCTGTTTTCTCTTGGTTTTTCCTTCACTGTCGCCCTTACATCTCATGGCTCCAAATGTTTTCTTCTTTTCCATCCCGGTTCTGATACCATGTTGCTTTTATGTTGGTACACAAATAAACGAGTCTTTGTGGGTTTTGTTTAAGCAGCTTTATTCTACAGAAACACATTACTGTAAAGCTTATTTGACTATAAGTAACCTATAATATACAAACTGTTGTGATCATACATACTTACATACTGGCTGCTTCTTCAAAATGACACTAGGGATTGCACGTGTCTGGAATATATACGTGCACACACAGCCTCACATGCTTCCTTAAAGACATAGAGCACACACGCTACACTGTGATCTACAGCCATCAAGAGTGGATCTAAGTGAGAACTTTGAAAGGTCACGTAAAACAGAAAATTAAGTGCCCAACGGTTATCCCACTGTAGGTGGCCCTACAAAAATGTGAACTGATTTTACCTTATATGCATCTGTGTGTGTGTGTGTGTGTGTGTGTGTGTGTGTGTGTGTGTGTGTATGTGAACGTGTGTTAGGGAGTGGGAATGCTCTGACTCATCTGGCTGCCTTCTTCTGGCCTCTTATCATGGCGAGATAGAGAGGAGGAGGTGGAACAAAAGAGAAGCCCGTGTGACCTAGTTAGAGTAAAATGGTTTGTCTTTTTTCCTGAAACATTCCTCCAGCTTGGAACTTTGCAACACCTTTATTGGCCTATGTTTGGAAGTAATACTGAACTTCTAACAGAAGGCACAGTTACTTGCAGGGTGGTTGAAATACAGGTAATTAATGTCACCATTGATGACTGTCCTACACTGGTATCTGGTGACTGACTGTATAAGCACTTAGCTGTGTGTCAAACGCAAGACAATAATCACACAAATCTAAAGCTCATAATCATGAAAAATAACACTTTCAGATAAATCTTCAGGTGAGAAAAACTCTAATTACACCACTCACTGCAATGTGCTCCCTTCCAGTGGCAGGAAAGTTTATGAGAAAGACAGCTCTTACATTGTGGACATAGAATAGAGCAAAATTGTGAAGAATCTTTGACATTGGAGTGGTACATCCTATTATTTGTTTTGCTTCAAAAATCACTTTTTTTTTTGAACTAGCCCCTAAGTAAAATTCCTAACACTTCATTAACTCGATCATGGCTACCTGGCAGAGATTATTTACAAAGGCAGTCTTAAAACTATCTACACAAGAGGTATAGTATAACATCAGTTTTGCACACAGTAGGAAGTAATTTAAAAACTATAAACTCCATCTTCAAGAGATTACACAATTATCTTAGAACTTTAAGTCGACATTACAATATTAGCTATGGCAGTAAATCTGTACAGTCTTCAATGCTCATTTATCTAAAAGTTGGGCACTTATTTTGCTGTTTGACATGGCCTTTCAAATTTCTCACTTGATCTACTCTTGAGAGCACACTACTTTTGGCCTATATTTCTTACCTCGTTTCCTGCATCTCTGGCAATGTATTTGACATAATGTCTCCAGCTTTTTCTAGCCAGTTCAACTGTTTAAATTACCTCTTTTTTAGTTCTTTATTGAGAAACTGCCAAAGTGTAAGTGCTTATGTATTAGCTACACGACAAATAAAGATCCTTACTTGTACTGTCTGTGTCATCTGGCATCACAGTACACTAAATGTTCTTTGCAGCAATGCCAACATTTCATTCCAACTGCCAAGCACTATAAGTGGGAACAGCTTGAAGCTTATGTCATCCTCCGGACTGCTAGTCTCAACAGGTTCATTTTCTACAAGCATTTGAGAGATGGAAAGCAATTTAGACAAACATAGTTTGGTGATCAAACCTAAGAATTTTATGTACAGCTAATCTTCCAAGCCCTCACTGCTTGTGGTGCTTTTTACCAGATTTGTGCCAAGTGCAAGACTATAATCACACAAATCTAGAGCTCATAATCAGGAAAAGTAACACTTTCATATACATTTTCAGGTTAAAAAACCTAATTACAGCACTCACCACAATCTGCTACCTTCCAGTAGCAGGAATATTTATGAGAAAGACAGCTCTTATATATATGTAACACTGTGGACATCAGAATAAAGCATCAGTTTTGCACACAGTATCAAGTCATTTAAACACTATAAACTTGATCATGTAGAGATTATACGACTATCTTAATGACAACAACCCAAGAACTACAAGTCTACATTACAAGATTATCTATGGCAGTGAATTTGTATAAAGCCTTCAATCTTAATTTCACATGCTCATTTTACCTAATTTTTCCATGAGTTTATTCTATTCTACAACTCCACAGGTGGAGCAACTGTACTTTTATATATAATGGAAAGTAGCATTTTATTTATGTATGCATGCATATAATCATTCAGTAAGGCATAGCTTTACCAGCTGCGGTCTGTAGGTTGTTGGTTTCACTGGAAAGGGATACTGTAGGTAAAAGTATTATCCCAACTTTTACTAGTGCTCTACAGATGAGCACCAGCTATTCAGAGGTGGATGTATCTGGATCCCTGAGAGGTGAATAACATCTGAGCATTTACCTTGGGTAAGGGCAGGTGTCATTAACAAGTATGTGCACAAGGGACAACTCTGAGTAGTGCATCTTGCTATAATGTGTAAATCACTCTACATTTCTGAAGCAGTGCAGTAGAGTGTACTGGCCTAGGTCTGCTGTAAATTGTAGCACTGCTTTATATAAATTGCCATAGAGAAATATCATAAAAAATGAAGCAATTCCTTTTTTGGGTCTCAGTAATGAGGTGTTGCCTGACATACACAATATGACATGCAACTGGCAGATGCCATACCTTTCTTCATATGCTATATAACCAAGATCAGAATAGTAAAAAATCAGTTCACAGAATCTCAATTAATCATGTGGTGAGTGATGATTATCGGACTTTCCCTACCCTCTTGCACGACCCATGTTAAAGCCTGTTCCCGAGATGTGATGGGTGTGTTATAATGTATTCATTAGTTTCACTGAACTACATTTTGATGAACTGCAGTGTACTCAAATGTCATGTACCCTAGAGACAAACTTTAAAGATGGCCATTTTGGGTATGCCCTCCAATTATAACTTAAGAATTAGAACACATGGGTCCTTAACATCTATAACCTCAACAGCAATTTTACGTTCCACAGCGGAGATTCAATTTGAGAGCAGTAAGTCAGGGATTCTTCAGAGGAGGAGGAGTATTCTTCCTCTGATTCATCTAAGGCCTGCACTTGTACCTGCGACTGGAGGGCCTGGAATGCCTTGAACATACTTTGGGAGAAAACTTCCCACTCAAGTGCAGATTGCTGTTCTGTATGTTTTAATTTCAGTTTCCTCTTCAGAGGAGTGGAAGGGTCAGTTGCTTTAGAAACAGACATCTGGGAGGATGGCAGAGTGGGGGGTAGGCCTGTCCGATGCCACGAGCTGTGGTTCCCCTTCGCCATCAGGAGCTGATGGCAGATCTACCTCAGTGGACATACTCATTGTTCCTGCTGAAATGGCTTCCACCATGGTTCCTGATTCAGGCTAAGAAAAGGATATCCGATGGGACCCTGGGCAATCATTTACCTCGAGAGTCTCACCGAACTCCTGAGGTACAGCATGGGCATCGAGCCTAACTTTTCTGGCCTTCTTCTGAGGCGGCTTGTCAGAGGTACCTACCCCGCCCCTCCATTCCTAACGCCAGACGCTGGAGTCTCTGGTCTTGTAGATATAGTTTTAGTGCAGCCAGACAGCTGCGGAGAGTTTTAGGCATGAAAGATTTACAAATTTCATAAGATGTATGATCGTAGGCCTCCCCTAAACAGAATAGGCACTTATTATTCATGTCCTTGGGAGAAATTTGTCTCCCACAAGCACACTTCCCCTTTCTAGTTGACATGTACATCTGAAAGGCTAATTAATATGTACCCAAAAAACCCAGAAGGGTACTTGTCTGTAGCAGACAGCTGAGTCAAACAAGCGAACTGCTTCCCATAGCTGGCGATCCGAGGTCCGACGATCACCGTGGGAGAAAAAGCTCTGAAGTGGGTACGTGCAGCCATCACATTTATAGCCAATGTCGGTTTACGGCTCTGACATCAAACGCTGCATATACCCCTGCTCCTAAGACTTTGGTATACTGGCCGGATATCCTTTGCTGTGGGCAGTTATGAATACTGCAACATGAGACTAGAAGGAGATCTTAAGAATTAGAATACCTGGGTCCTTAACATCTACACCCTCAACAGCAATTTCACGTTCCACAGTTGAAGGCAACAATTCTGGACCAAACTACATATCTTTAGACTTTGAGAGTTTAGTACAAGACCATTTAATTCTTTTAGACCTTTGATTTACTGACTCATCTAGACATATTTAACAAAATGATAGAAAAAATGTACAACATAAAACCAGTTTCATTTTTACTAAAGAAGATACAGCAAATTCAAAACAGAAAGTACTATTCCCTAAAATGTTCAACTGTCATACATTAGACTTTTACCTTCAAAATTGATATTTGAGAAAAATCCTTTTCCTCAAAATAGGCATGAGTAATGAGCTGAAGCTTGGCCTGCAGCAATCCATACAAAGGCTACAAGAGAAAAAAAATGTAGTCAGGTCCTGCATTCTGGTCAACCATACAAGTTAATGAAATGATATTCATTACTTTGTCAATAATTTACTCATCAATTCAATTAAGGAAACTCATTCCTGAATTTGCCATACCTTAAGTAGCCCAAACTGCCTGCAGCTAGACTTGCCAAGAATGAGTTTGTGAGACTGTGTGTGTGTGTGTGTGTGTGTGTGTGTGTGTGTGAAAGAGAGAGAGAGAAAATGTGTGCATGTGAGAGAGTCTCCTGTGCAGTAAAGTACAGTTTTGTACCTACCATAAATGTAGATGTTCGAAGATCCACATTGCTGCAGTCCTTACACTTGGGTAGTCCGCTGTCCACGGTTGGCCCGAATATCAAAGTATAAGGCTGACGTCGGTCAGGGCGCATTTAACTGACGTCAGGACGTCAGGGTACAAATGCGCATGACCGGCGCCATATCCTCAGTCTTTTCTTGCCCCAGATGTCAGAAGATCTTAAAAATAAAGGTCAAAACCAAAAGACAGCAAACAAAAAACCAACCACCCTTGCACTAACTATATGTACAATATATACAATATACACAATATGTACAACCCAACCCACACAACCACCTACAATTACAGAGGGGAAGGAGGGAGGGTAAATTGGACTGCAGCAATGTGGATCTTCGAACATCTACATTTATGGTAGGTACAAAACTGTACTATGTTCTTCATCTCACATTGCTGCAGTCCTTACACTTGGGTAGAATCCCAAAGCAGAGGTAAGGGAGGATGGCTAACTATAAGGAAGCAGGAGCTGCCAAAATGCCCTGCAAAACCGCAGTGGCAAAACCAGCCCTGGACTTAGAGTAAAGTGGCAGGTGATAATGCCTAGAGAAAGTATGCACAGAACTCCAAGTAGCTGCCTCCAAAATATCTTTGGTTGCCACTCCCCTCAAAAAAGCTGTTGAAGTGGCAGTAGCCCTAGTGGAATGAGGCCTAATCCCAGCTGGAACCTCCTTGCCATGATGGGAATAACAGAAAGCAATGCAAAACCCAATCCACTTAGAAATAGTTTGTTTTGACACAGGCTTGCCCTGAGAACTCAAAGCAAAAGAAACAAACAACTGCTGAGACTGCCTGAACCCTTTAGTTCTGTCCAAATAATAGCAACTGCCTGTGTACATCCAAAGTGTGCAAAATCTTTTCCCCCTTATTTTGGGGATTTGCATAAAAAGTAGGCAAATGAATAGTCTGGTGTAAAGCCACACTAGAAACCACCTTAGGCATAAAGGAAGGATTAGTACATAATGATACCCTATCCTTATGGAAAATCAAGAAAGGCTCAACTGCCATAAGGGCCTGTAATTCAGAAACCCTTCTTGCAGAGGTAATGGCCAACAAAAAAGCAGTCTTCCATGATAAATATTTCAACTCAGCAGTAGCTGCAGGCTCAAAAGGTTGTAGAGTGAGTTTCTCCAACACAAAATTGAGATCCCAAGCAGGAGTAGGAGCTCTTCGTGGGGGTCTTATATTCTTTGCCCCTCTAAGAAATTGCTTGAACAAAGGATGAGAAAACAATGGCGGGTCGCAATCATAGTGAGCTGAAATTGCTGCAGCATGAACTTTAATAGAAGAGAAAGACAAACCTTTGTCTAGTAACTCAGTAAGATATTGAAGAGCCACACACAAATTAGGCTCAGAAACATCAAAATCTTTGCTGCACTCCAAAATAAAAATCTCTTCCATTTATCAGCGTACACTTTCCTTGTACTAGGCCTTCTAGCTTCCAAAATAACATTCAAAACTTGCTGAGGAAGTGGAGGCCCATTATGGTTCAAAACAGAATATGCCAGGCTGTTAGGTGCAGAGAGTGAAGCTTGACATTGAGCAAATGGCTGTCCTCCTGTGACAACAGGTGTGGAATCGAAGGCAAAGGCCATGGAGGCTTCCGTACTAGACTTCTTAGTAATGGGTACCAGTGCTGTCGAGGCCAATCTGGAGCTATTAAAATCATCCTTGGCTTGTCCTGTCTGACCTTCAGAAGTACCTTTGGGAGGAGAGGCAGGGGTGGAAAGGCATACACATGAAGATTGCTCCAAATGAAAGAAAGAGCATCCACTCTCCAAGCTGTGGGATGAAACCTTTTCGTGCAAAACTTTGGCAGCTGATGGTTTAGTGGAGAAGCGAACAGATCTATGTCTGGAGTTCCCCATGACACTGTCAATTTCTGAAATACATGAGGATCCAATTTCCACTCGTGGGGATCCATAATTAGTCTGCTCAACACATCTGCTAAGGAGTTCTGTGCTCCTGGCAGAAACCTCGCCTGAAGATTGAGCTGTAAACTGAGAGCAGTCTCCCACAAAATCATTGCTTGCCTGCATAGAGGATAAGAATGCGTTCCCCCTTGCTTGTTGACGTACCACATGACAGTTGTGTTGTCTGTTAGAATCAACACCTGTCCTGGAAGAAGGAATTCCTTGAAAGCTATTAATGCAAACTGGACTGCTAACATCTCCTTCATGTTGATATGTAGATGTTGTAGTCTGACAGGCCACTTGTTTTGTATCCACTTTCCATTTAGAGGTGCTCCCCAAGCTTTGTCTGAGGCATCTGTCGTTAAAATCTGACTTGCCTCTGGCCGGGTCACAGAGAGTCCCTTGTTTAGGTGACATTCCTGAGCCCACCACAAAAATTCCTTCTGAATGCAAGGTATTATTTGAATGACAGTGTCCAGATCCTGGCAGTGCTGTGTTCATACATTTTTGAGATACCATAGTAGCTTCCTCATATGCAGTTTGGCATTGGGAAGCACCAGAATACAAGATGCCATGAACCCTAAGGCTTGAAGGACTGTCCTTGCAGTCAGCCCGGACTGATGAGATAGTTGATGGAAGTAAAGGGATAGACTCTTTTGTTTGTCCGGGGTTAAAAAGGCCATCTGGGCTGCTGTATTCAGTCTCACACCCAGAAAGCACATGTCTTGAGAGGGTACTAGACTGGACTTTATTTAAGTTCACAGAATACCCTAGGCATCTTAGCACTGCTATCACATATTCCAAATGATGAAGAAGCTCTTCCCTTCCTTGAGCCAGAATTAGGCAGTCGTCCAAATAAGGATAGATCTGTATTCCTTTTAGTCTGAAGAAAGCTATCACTGGAGCCAGAACTTTCGTGAACACTCTGAAGCATGATAGATAAGCCAAAGGGCAATGCAGAGAACTGATAGTGAAGTCCCAGCTCAGCATGATACTTTCTGCAACTGAGTCTGATAGGAACATGAAGGTAAGCCTCCTTGAGATCCAAAGTTACCATCCAATGATCTTTGCCCAGCAGAGGTAAAAGCTGCTGCAACGTCAACATCTTGAACTTGGGAATGTCCAGATAAGTGTCGAGGATAGATAAATCCAAAATTGGTCTCCACATGTTCCCCTTCTTTGGTACTAGGAACAGGCGAGAATAAAATCCTAGGCCCACTTCTGGCAGAGGGACCGGCTGTAGGGCCCCTAGTTGGAGCAACAGAGAAACCTGTTTGTGAGCCTCTATTCTTTGTTGAGGAGGAACGTCTGGCATGCCTTTGAAAGGAGGCAAGGTATGGAAATAAAACCTGTAGCCGTGGTGTATGATATCCAATACCCATCTGTCCTGGGTAATTAAACTCCAATTTTCTTTGAAAAGTGCCAACCTTCCTCCCAAAGGTGCTGCCAGACGAGCAGGCTCTGGCAGCTGAAAAGGTAGGTCATTGGGTCTGCTTACGAAAGGACTGACCCCTGCCCTCACCCAAAGCCTGTGCAGGAGAACTCCCTGTTCTAGGCCTGAACCACGTCTAGATCTACCCCTAGACTGGGAATCATAAGAAGGATCGTCCACCCCTTAGTAGGCCAATTTCTACTAAACTTTGGAGGCTGGACCTGCAAAAAATCTTTAACAGTCTGCATAGACTTAGCCTTGTCTTCCATTTTCTTTAAGACTGTCTCAACAGGAGGACCAAACAACACGTCAGATTGTAAAGGAGCATCTAAAATCCTTGTTTTAACATGTTCAGACAAATTCTGATCCCTCAGCCAGGCGTGCCTGCGAAGAACAGTCCCAGTGGCAGCCACCCTAGGCAGAGGCCTGTACAGCATCAAAACCACATTGCAAAGAATGCTTTACCTACTTGTTCAGAAACATGTACTAAATCTTGCAACTCTTTACAATCAATACCTACTGCCAGAGCATCAACCTTAGACTTCAATTGTGAAAGGAGATAGTTTTGGTATTTCAACATGTGAAACTGGCAATTCAGAGCCCTCATAGCAAGAGTGGAAGAAGTATAAACTTTCTTTCCCCATCTATCCAAGGCCCTAGCCTCCTTGTCTGTAGGAACGGATTCTTAACAACAGAAGCCTTAACACCTTAGGCCCCTGGCTAACAGTTTTGGGTCTGCCCTAGGACTCTTAAAAGATACTTGTGAACTTCAGGCACCCTGTAATACCTATCCGGCTTAACAGGAGCAGGAGGCAAAGAATCAGGATTAAGAGAAGCCTCTGTAAAAACATCTTCCACTTTATCCAATTCAGGAGGTATAGCCAAAGGCCTATGCTGGGGTAAAACAGAAATTCCCTAAGCCGTTTCCTGGAATCAGAGAAGTCCTGACCCTCCCACTTAAAATGCTCCCTCATGGAATGAAGAGTTTCTGAAAAAGAAAAATCCTCAGGAGGAGTAGCAGAAGGAGTAGAATCATCCACATCAGAATCAGAATAAGGAGAGTACTCCTGCAAGTCTTCAGCCGAAGATTCTGAAACATCTGAAGCTTGCTCAAAACCCCCCAGCTCAGGCTCCACCCTAGGTCTCTTAGCAGGAGGGGGCATAGAACCCCTAATCAAAGTAATCAAATCTTCTGCCATTTTAAGCATATGCTTCTTGGGCATAGTACCTGAAGAGCTAGGGGTAACACCAACTGAAGCTAAACCTGGCCTGCCCCTGGGAGAAGCCTTAGAAACAGAAGGAGAGGGCCTAGCCACCTTAGGAAGGGAGGAGAGTATAGTAACCTGAGAAGCCCCCTCAGCCTGACTTGCCCCTAAAGGGGCCCTCAAAAAACCACCGGGCACGCTCTAGAGGCTACCCCCTCAAAGCCCCCTCCGCTTTTTACCCTAGGTTTTCCCCTTTCCTTTTAAAGGGGGGACCACGGAAAAATTTGCCCCTTTAAAGCTAACCGAAAAACCCCTTTCCTTTAAGGGATAAACTGAAAGGGCCAGCCAACCTCTGGGCCCCAAAAACAAAATCACAAAAGAAACTTGGGATTTTTTTCCCAAAAAAAATCAAACCTTTTTTCTACACCGTTCTGGGGCAAGAAAAACTTTTCCCCCGGGTCTTAGAAGAACTCGGCAAAAATTTAAATAAAAAATCCAAAGCCAACCGGCACTTCAACTTTTCTATGGTGGGGAAAAAACTGGGGAAGGCGCCGGCACTTTTGTCCCACCCCCTACAGAAATCCCAGAGACCTTATTTTGTTTCCCCCCGGGAAGCATAAATTGGACTCGAATTGAGAGAAGAAACAAATTTCCCTTTTCTTTTTTGATGTGAACTAATCCCCCTCAACCCAACGGATAAAATGGGTTGAATCGCCCAAATTGAAAGCCCAAATTTTGCCCAAAAATGGATGTATTTTTTCTTCTTAACAGAAATCTGACGCAAAGCTAATATTAAAAAACCACAAAACAGGGGAATAAATTAAGAACAAATTATAAAACACAAAAAAAGGGGTCTTTTTAAAATCCTTTGGAAAAGAATTGCGGGAAAAACCTTCTTCAAGCTAGGAAATTTTTATAAAGTTTTCGGGATATAGAAACTTTAATATTTTCCCAAAAAAAAGGGGGCTTAAAGGGAAATGGTTAGAGTTATGGGTTTAAAAGAAACCTCCCAAATGTTTTTATTTTAAAACAAACATAAAACACAAAAAAAAAATAATTTTATATTAAACCAGGGGAGAGTTAGCCCCCCAACAAAATTCTCTGGAAATTTTATTTTTCTGGGGGATTCACCCCTTTTTTAAGGGGTTTCCCCTTTTTTTCCCCAAATTTCCAAAGAATGTAGGTATGGAATTTGGGCCCTGGTTTTTTTGTTTTTTAAAAGGTTCATCTCAATAAAAAAAACTCCAACCGTGGCCATGTTCCTGGGGTTCTAACGGGAAAAGTTGGGGAAAAAGGGGGGGAAGCCTTTGTTTTAAATTTTTTTTCTTTGCCTTCTCCCAAAATTTTTAAAAAAAAAAAAAAAACCCCCAAAAAAATATTTTCCTTAGTTGATGTTAAGTTTCCTTCTTAAAGTGATTTGGCTCCCAATCCACTTTTAACACTAACGGGGATGCCCGGAAATTAACGAAAAATTTTAAGAGAGGAAAGGGAAGCTTAAAAATATTTGGACAAACATTTAAAATTTATTAAAAAATAAAACAAGGGGGGGGTTTATTTCCTTTATATTTTGTTCAAGTTTCTCTGCTTTTCACCGGTACAGCCCCATTTGGCAACCTTGGTAGCAAAAGTTTTTTTAGACACATTAAATTTATTTACAGGTTATTTACTTTGGGCAGTTTTTTAAAGGAATTATAAATAAGACAAAAAATGTGGGCGGGAAGGGTTTCAACATAATTTGGGTAAATGCATTATTTTTAGTTCAGGGATTTTAGGGGACTGTTAAATCTTTGTTAGTTCCCCTTTTGGTCACCCGCGTGGGGGAAAGTTTTGGGAATCTTAAAAATAAATGGGGAAGGAAAGTTTTAAAAAATAATGGAAAAGATGGGGATTTTGACAAGGGAAGGGGTTTATTTTTGTATTTTTTGCCCCCCAAATGAACCAGTACGGCTTTTTAAAACCTGGAATTAGTTGTAAAACCCATTTTGGGGATGTGGGTTGGGCTGGGCATTCACATGTTGAAAGGGTTAAATCAAAATATTGAGGAGGGAAAGAGGATTTATGAAAAAAATTTGTAGGTAAAATGGGTGGGAAAAATGCTGAAATAAAGTTTTTTTTCTTTGTTCCCCAAAACTTCAAAAGTAAAGGTCCTTTTTTTAAATTATCCATTAAAATTAAAAAAAAAAACCAAAAAACATGGGGGCTAAAAGGGTGGACGAAGTGTAAGGGAAAAAAAGGGACATAATTTTGATTTTTAAAAAGGGGAAAGGGAAAATTTTGACCTAAAACGTTCCAGAGGTTTCTTTTTTTTGGATTTAGCCCCCTCCCCGACTCCCAAAATCAAAGTGGGGAAAATTCCCCCCTACCCCCCTAATCCCAAAAGTACTAAAAATTTTTTTATAAAAACCAAGCATTTCTTTTAAGGGGAAAAAGAAAGGAACCCAGATGAACTCCACAAAAAAAAAGGGGAGAAAAGGGGGGAAAAAGTAAAAAACCCCAAATAAGCCCCAAAATTCTTCTTTTCCCAGGCTGGGGGGAGGGCAAAGAAAAACAAAGGAAACAAAATAACGTTTGGAGGTCAAATTCAAATTTAAAATTTTATTTTTGTGGGGGGGACCCCCAGCATTGGTCATGGAAAGAAGAACATGGAACCAAATTAGGTTTTGGAGGAACCAATTTGAAGGAAAAATGGGAAAACCCATGGCTGTCAAAAGGGAAGGGAAGTGCCAAAAGACAAGACTAATGGGGTTTGAATATCTATTTAAGGCATTTTGGTTCTTTTTCTGTGGGGAAAATTTTTAAAAAACCCACTTAAAGGGCCTTAAAAATGGAACCCAATTTTTTCCCGAAAAAAGGGGGAAAGTGGAGTTTCCCAAACTTTTAGCCGCAAAAAAAAGGGGTTTGAACACCTAGAAAATGTAACTTTTGTTCTGACCTGTTGGAATAATCAGGGAAGAAGATGGGGAGATCGATAGTCTGAGTTAGGTTTGCCTCAGAGGAAACCTTAGGCAAGAAGGATGGATTAGTCTGGAGGGACACCCTGTCTTTATGGAAAACTAAGTAAGGAGGACGACTGCAAAGAGCATGAAGTTTCAGATACCCTTCTAGCTGATGTTATGGCTACTAGAAAAAGTGTTTTCCATGAGAGCAACTTAAGAGGGCATGAAGCCGCAGGTTCGAAGGGGGGGAGAATCAAGGATGCTAGGACTAAATTCAAGTCCCACAGAGGTGGGGAATCTTTGATTGGGGGCTTGAGCAAAAACACACCTCTTAGAAAGGCTTTGCAGAGTTTATGGGACATGATACTGGAGTCCGAGACACCTACATGAAAATTAGATATAGCAGCTAGTTGTACTCTAATGGTAGATGAGGAAGAGCCTAAATGAAAGAGCTCTGCCAGGAAGTCTAAGATAGACTGGATAGGTGCAGTGAAGGGGTCTATATTTTTTGATGCTGCCCAGAAGGAAAAACGCTTCCACTTACTATTGTAAATCCTTCTGGTAGAAGACTTGTGAGAGGCTATCAGGATGTTACGGACCGAATGAGAGATTAAGGGAAGCCTGGCTAGGGTAGGAATCAGAGAAACCATGCTGTGAGGTTGAGAGATTGGAGGGAGTGGTGCAGCTGGCCCGACTGGTGGGTCAAAAGATCTGGCACTGGGTCCAGATGCCAAGGCTGCTCCAAGAGATGATGATGCAGGAACGGAAACCATATCTGTCGAGGCCAGTAAGGGGCAATGAGGATCATAGTGACTCTCGAGGTGATAGCTTTCTGAATTAATTGAGAGATCAGTTGAAAGGGGGGGAAAGCATACAGAAGTCCCCGGGGCCAATCGTGGACTAGAGCATCTCTGTTGGGTTGGCCTGGTAAAGGGAAGAGGGTGAAGAAGTCGTGACACTTGCTGTTTTGGGGAGTAGCAAAAAGATCACAGCAAGGCCGGCCCCATCTTCGAAAGATTTCTTCCAGCACTGATTTTTTTAGAGACCACTCGTGAGGCAAGAGAATAGCCCTGCTCAACTTGTTCGCAATCACGTTGGACTTCCCGGGAATGTGCGTTGCTATCAGAAAACGCTGAGAAGAAATCGCCCACTGCCAAAGTCTGAGTGCCTCTCGACATAAGGGGTAGGACTTGCTTCCACCCTGTTTGTTGATGTACCACACTACGGACATGTTGTCCGTCTGAATTGCAATAGTCCCTGTGGGAAGAGAGTCCTGAAGGGCTTGCAACGCTAAAAGCACTGCTCCCATCTCTAAGAAATTTATGTGCAAGTGGCAGTCAAAAGATTGCCACGTGCCCTGGACTGTCCTGCCCTGATAATGCCCCCCTCACCCGATCAGGGAGGCATCTGTCGTCACCGTGGCAATTGGGGGGGGGGATGAAGGGTCTGCCCTGGAGAACTTGAGGTGATGTCATCCACCAAGACAGGTGATTCTTGCATGATTAGGTTAGCAGGATGATGTGAGACATCGGGAGCTGTTGGAAGGACCATTGAGAAAACAGCATCCACTGGAGGATCCGCATGTGAAAACGAACTAAGGGGAGGAGTGTAATAGTAGCCGCCATGAGTCCTAATACCTTCAGGACTACCCTGACTTTGATCTTGTTGCATTGAAGCAGAAAGTAAACTTGTTTGCGGATATCGGATACTCTTTGCTCTGTTAGTCTGGCGGAAAGATGAACTGTGTCTAAGGTGGCGCCTATAAAGGTAATAGATTGACAAGGTGACAAGGCAGATTTTTCGAAATTTATTGAAATGCCTAGAGCTTGGCAAGTTTGGATGGTGAAGTCTCTGGATAGAAGAAGTTGATGCCTGGTGGTGGCGGTAAGGAGCCAGTCGTCCAAATATGGAAACACCTGGAATCCTTGACGTCTCAAGTGAGCCGCGACCACTGCCATACATTTGGTGAACACTCGGGGGCTGTAGTGAGACCAAAGGGCAGGGCTCTGAACTGGTAGTGACTGGCTCCCAGCCTGAAGCGGAGAAACCTCCTGGAGCGTCTGTGCATTTTGATATGGTAGTACGCATCCTGAAGGTCTAATTGAGCACATCCAATTGTCCTGACCCAAGAAGGGTAGAATGGACTGTAGCGTGACCATCCGGAATTTTGTTTTCTTCACATACTTATTTAGCTTGCTGAGATCCAGTATTGGTCTCCAGTCCCCTGTTTTTTTTTGGTACCAAAAAGAATTTGGAGTAGATTCCGGATCCTTGCTGGTCTGCTGGGACTGGCTGGATAGCTCTTTTTGACAGCAGCTTTGATATTTCTAACGCTGCTTGTTCCCTTAGACTGGATGGAATGTCTGGAAAGGATCCTTTGGGTTGGAATGGGATGTGAATAAAGGGGATTTTGTAACCCTCGGATATGATTGACTGTACCCATTTGTCTTGAGTGAGGGAAAGCCAGGCTTTTGGGTACAGTGATAATCTTCCCCCGACTGCCTCCGAAGGTGGGCAGCTCCTCAGGGATGCTGAAAGGGTTTATCAGAGAAAGTCTCTCTGCTACCCTGGTTTTGCGGACCACCTCTGCCCCTAGGGCAGTGTCTATTGTTGTTTCCCCCTCTGCCTCTAGAGGGGAATCAACTTTGTGTGTCAGATGAGACTCCTTGTGGTTTGCGGAACTACATCCTCCCCCCCCCCCTCTGACCTTTGGGATAAGGTCTGGAAGGGGTAGAAAAACTGACTCCCACTGCAGAGAGAGTCTTACCTTCCTGCTCACACCTAGTCAATGTATCCTTCACCTGAGGTCCAAACAACATTGAGCCATCAAAGGGGGAATTGGTGAAGGACGCCTCTAAAGGGTCCACAAAATTGCACAGCTGCATCCAGGCGTGGCGTCGTAAAGCTACACCTGTGCCTGCGGCCCTACTCGCCCCATCAGCCGCATATGAGATAAGCCGCATGGAGGAGTTGGCAATCGAATTCAGGGTTGCCAACTGGGAGTTCATTTTGTCTTGGAACCCCTCAGCTGTTGGATCCTGCATAGCCTCACCCATATCCTTGAGTAAATCCCTCTGGAGATGGGTGAAGTGACACAAGTAGTTCAGCGACCGCATGGCAAAGGTCGCTGAGGAAAACATCCGCTTACCATACCTGTCCATGGTCCTAGACTCCTTGTTAAGAGGATGGACGGGTACCGAAGGATCGGCTAATTCCTTCTTAGTGGCTGCGGCCACCACCATGGCATCAACAGAGACACCTTTGGATAAGAACTGTTTCTCTTTTGGGGCAGTAATAAATTTTGACGGCCTCCTTGGGGTAGGTTCCACCAAATCAGGGGCCGTCCAAGCCTTCCTTGCCACCACTTCCATGAGGGGGTCAAAAGGAGGAGACACCCAGGAGGTGGAAGGGCGAGAGCCAAACGCCTCAAGGTAGACTGACTCGCCCTCTGAAGGGTTAAGGGCGGGCCAGTTCCCCCTTTGTTTAAGGATTTCAAGGATGTCAGCAAAAGAGATATCCTCAGAGGGGGACCGAGGGGAACCTTCAGATTCCTCCAAGTAGGTGTCAGAGGTGATAGACTCAGGGGAGTCAATGTGCTTCCTCTTGCACTGTCTCTTCCGAGGGGGTTCCCCTGCCAGATCAGGAGAAGCCTCGGAAGAAGAGGATATTCCCAATGGGGAAACCTGAGGGGCTGGCTCTCTACGGTCTGGTACGAGGGGGTGGTTAGAAATCACCGCAGGCACTGAAGAGGGAGGAGCTGACGGAGCCGACTGTGGGATAGACACGGGGTCTAGCACGCTCCGCATGACCTCGAAGGCGCCCCGATCAGCCAAGGCCGAAGGTCCCCGCTCTGAGGTGTCAAGGACCCCCCCCCGGCACTGACAGGGACGGCTCTGAGGCCGATGTCAAAGCCAAACTCACCAGTGCCGACGCTCCGAGAGGGAGAACGGGGTCGGACAAGGGTCCAATGCCACTCGCCCCCTCGGAGCCGACGAGGGAAGCTCGGTGCCGAGATCCCTCCAAAGAGGAAATCAGAGCAGACGACGGAGCCGAAAGGGAGGGTATCGGCTCCAATGCACCGACAGCCACGGCTCCGACGAGCCCCGGCTCCGAACTCAAAGGAGTCGGAGGAGGAACAGAAGCAGGGATGGGAATCGCCGCTGACTGTTGAGTAGGGCTATGCAGCATTTGGGCCAGTGCCTCGGACTTGAGAAGTCTACTCACCACCATTGTAAGTCATGGTCGGACAGCCTGGAGAACCGAGAGGAATGGGACCTATGGCTCCGCTCCAACAGAAGAGGGGATCCCAGGTCCGAGTGGATGGAGCCGATGGAAGGGGACCTTGACCTCTTCTTTGAAGGTGGCTCCGATAAGACTATCGGAGCCGACTGAGTCTTGGCAACCTCGGCTCCAGCCGGAGCCAAGGTAACAGTTTGAGTCTTCGAAACAACGACTCCAGCCGGAGCCGATGTCAAAGCAGCCTTGATGCTCCCAGCAGACGACTCTGAAGCTGGAGCCGACGGCCTGGAACTCTTTGAAGGCTTCCCCGACGCAGACTGGGTTGAGGGACCTTCAGGCTTTAATAAGCCTTGAAGAATAAGTTTATTTTTGCGTTCCTGCAGGACTCTCAGGCTGAATGCATGGCAAACATCACAGGAGTCCTGCAGGTGCAAAGGTCCCAGGCAATAGACACAAGAAGTGTGACCGTCTGTCAGAGACATTTTCTGACAGCACGAGTCACACTTCTTGAAGCCTGAGACATTGGAGTCTTTAGACATCCTAAAAGACTGTATATGAAAGGACACAGACACACCCTTTAACCAAAAGAAAAAACCCAATCACACTTAAATGACAAGGGAAAAAAGGGGAGTGGGCCAAAGGCCTAGAAGTTAAAAGGGAATAAAAGGGGATAAAAATGAGGGAGACCCGATTTAAACTAAAAGGATACCCTGTACTATAAACTAAACTAAACTAAAAAGGATAGGGGTAGATATTTGAAGTTTTTAACTAGAAAAAACTCACTAACCTGCCAGAGCAGGTAGAAGAAAGCACCTCGCAGCTAAGCGGCAAACGAGATCTGAGTAGTTACCGTCTAGCATTGTGGGATATAGGGGAGCATCGAGCCGGTGGAATTAGCTCTCAAACTTTAGTATTGGCCGAGTTGGAGCCGAGGATCGGCTCCGAACCCATCCAGCAAGAATGAAGGTGAGATTGACAACTTAACATTATGGCTTGTCAGAGAAGGATACTACATGTGCACAGTAGCAAGCTGCATTACATTCTGGGCGTTGTTTTATTTGATCACAGTCAAATATCAGGCATGCATACAGTCAGACCTAGCTCTCTCTAGGGGAGGAGAAAGCCAGGCAGTGCAAGCTACTTGGGGTAAAGATGGGAGGAGAAATTTGCTGAAACCAGAAGTTACAACACAATTCAGGCTACATTATGTTCATCTGCATAACAGCGCGATATTCTGGTTCTGGTCGTTTTAAATGAAAACCTTGCAGGTTTGGATTTGGAAAAATTGACTCTGGTGCCACAATGCTGGAGCAATTGGCTGAATCTGTTAAGTTAATGAACAGAATGGGACTAAACTCACTGTTCATAAAAGTATATTTGAAGTTGGAATCAGCCAAGTAGTGTGTCACAACTCACCTGCTGAATCAACTAGCCCTGAGAATGGATGGCACTGAAGTGTTGGGTACATATCCATCCATTGCTGGCGCTGGGAGCCAAGGGGGCTATGCAGCGACGAGTAGGATGGACAGCACGGTGGCACTGAAGCCCAGGGCGAGAACCTGGGTTGAGATGCTATGGGTGCAGATCTTGGTGGTAGCAGCAAGTATTCAAACGAGAGCTTTGAAAGCCAAAGTGGAGTAGAGAAGGGTTTCATGTGAACAGCACTTGAACATGGGTCAGTCAGTCCTGAGAGAAATAGGCTAGCACCGTTCTTAAGGGATGGGCAGGATTGAAAGGGAGTCCGGTTAAGATCCTCGAATCCAAAGCGGTGGAAATGGGTGCTTTGTGGCATCCAGCTCAGTGATGCAAATGATCCTAGAAAAGCCAGTGGAGGTCCCTGGGATAGTTCTCTTTCTTTGTAAAGGGCAGGGCACCCTGGAATGGCTTCACCCAGAGAGAGCAACTGGCACACTGGAAAGTGTTGCGGTTCTGGCGGTGTCAGGTGAGCTCTCGCCAGCCCTTGAAAATCCAGGGGAGAGGGTGTAAGTCTTGGTCTGGCTCGGGCTTGAATTTAATACTGTTGCTTTTTTTGAATGTATGCATGGTAATGTCTTGTTTATCTATTTTTTATTTGGAGCTTTTCTCCTCGGGTCTCCACTGAAAACGAGCCTTTGGGTCAGCTGGACTAACCCAGTTAACAAATGATAAATACATAAATAAATATTACATCAGGACAAGAAAGGAAATCGGTAACCACTTTTTTTTCACAGAATTCACAGCTGCACATTGTCAGAATTAGAATTTATTTGAAATGGCATTATCTGGCCTTTTTATGACAGCATTGTGTATGCAAACAACATACTGAAGCTACATACGGAAGGTGTGGAGGGCTGGCATATGAAGAACTGCAGAAAGGAAAAGCATACAGCTGTAAAAGTTTTCTGAGAGCCAGTTTTAAGGTCTGGGTGTGCAGCAGTGACAATAAGGTAACTGTGATGAAACATGTTGGAGGAATTCTGAAAGACTAGTAGCAGATCTGTGGTATGGGGAGCTTTTATGTTATGAGTGGGACTGTATGGGAATGGTTGATAGTGAATATTGACTACGACAGTGAAGGTGGATAATATGCATGGTGAAATAATTGGGCAGGGGGAATGTGGAGGTGTGAGAATGGGAGTTTTGTTTCTGTAGGGGATGAAGAGAGTAAAGGCAGTTTTACTACAGTAGGGGGATAAAGACAGTATGGTCAGCTTTGTTTCTGTCCCTTAATCATATGTACAGCCACTGTCTCAAAATTAAAATCATCGCTTAAGAATGGAAAATATCACAGTCAAGCCAGTCCCTAAAATATCCAAACTAACAAGAATAAATGGCTTCAGATCACCTTCAATATTACCCAGATCAGGCAAAAGATTTGTAAAACATGCATACACACAGTTATATGGTCCTTCCAATACTATCATATACTCATCATCCTCAACTTGTCTTCTGGGCTGGGTCTGGCAGAAATACACTTGACAACTATTGTCTGTTAGAGTGTAAAAACATGGACAAAGGCCTATTAGTGGGTACAATCCTCAATGAACTTAATAAGACCTTTGCCTTAGCAGACTGCTTACTCCTTTTAGACTCTCTGCTTCAGGTAAGAATTAGTAGCAATACAATACAATGGTTCAAAGACCTGCACAGATTGAAAAAAAGTTTTACTTGGAAACTCCTCTTTCCACTACATGTCACATGTCAAAGGAGTCCCAGATGGCTAAACTCTTTCACACACTCTTTTCCCTCTGTTCATTTACAAATTACCTGTTGACCAAGCTAACTATTCTACAAAGAGAGGACTTGCTGATTTAAAGGGCTAATAACTCCTGAAACAAAATAAAGGGCAAACTACAAGATCAACTCTCAGTGGTTTTGCAAATTAAGACTTATCCTCAATGTAAAACATCTGTGCTACTCTGTACCATCTCAAAACGATCCAAAACCAGAAAAAAGAAACATTCTCTATAACGATAAACAACTGGAACAGTGCAGAAATCCAGTATCTGGCTTGAACTCAATCTTTACTTTCAACAACATGTTTAAGTTACAAAAGCAAAGGTTAAAAAATCCTTTTCTTGCTAGTAACAAGAAAATGAGTCATGATCCCTCAACTTGAAAACAGTGTTTCCTCAATCTAAAAGGATGAAGCATCTCTTTAAGCTACACCCAATAATATCTGCTGACCCTGTCCCCCAACAAAGAGCATTTCTGCACCACACTTTGTAGTTAGCAAAGTGGTTTCTTATCAAACACAGATCCACATTTCTCATAGCCTCACTTATCTTGTAACTATCTTAATTTAGACACATTTCCCCTCTTTGCCACCACACTAAGAAGATCACTACATACAATTTGAGATCATTACTCACCTTTTACTCCCAGCTTGTGAACTCCTCATAATAAGCTCTACAGTACAGATCACTCCTCAGTACTAGCTCCATAGATCTGGGGAAACCACATCCACCCACCATCACAGTACACTGAAACATTGCACAAATGTAGAAAGCAGCAAATGCCTTATTTAAAGGTGGCAAATGCAAATATTTTTAAGCAACAATATAACAACCTTAATCTCAAGATGTGTACTTCCAACGCTAATCCAAATTAAACACCTAATTTTCCTAGCCCCCAACTCCTTATCCTAATTACTTCTCTACTCTTCACTTGAAAATGCATAACCCATCACCTCACAATGCACCCCAAAATATTATTCTTCTGAACATACTGTAAATACATTTGTTAAAAAAGTTTACAGTTTAATATTTACAAAGACCATTAATTATACTTTACTTATTGCTGCTCTTCCTGTTTATTGGACTTGTGTTAAATGGCCACATTTATATTGTGATGTATACTTACTTTTTCAAGTTATAACTTTCTAAACTTTGTTATATGCCCACTATGACACCGAATACATTGTTATATTTGAAATTTGCATCCTCAATCTGAACTTGAAAATAGTCCATAAACATCAGTGCTCTACCCCAGTTAAACAAACATACTTGCCCTTTTTACATAAAATTCTTGTTGCCAGCTACTTCTTGCTCACCATAATATTTCTGAAGACTCTTTTTCACACACAGACATTAATCTTCACATGCATTTATTTTTGTTAGCTAACCAAATGAAGTGAGATGGTACAGGACACTTTTTAGCCATTACCTAGGCCAGTAAGCAATACAAAAATAAAGCACAGAAAGCAAGGTCAATAACGAAAAAAATACACAATGAGTAAATAAATAAATGTAGTTCAGCCATTGGCACTGATGGCCACAAACTGATTTTGCCAATCAAATCCATTGTTATGGCTTACACATGCATGTTTATTATTTTTTTAACGTATTCTTTGCTGATCGGGTTACCCCCACTGGGTTACTAGACCCAAGGTGATGTTTATACTCCTAGGGTAAATTTGGCCAGGACATCAGGGAACTTCACCTACTCTTGGTAGTAGGAGAACAAGTTTGTATGCGACACAACTCACTCCTGTTTCCGGTCCAGGCAAAGAGGCACCCCAGAGAAATAGGGAGGAAACACGGAGGCAATAAGCCAAAGTGAAACAGTTGTGAAAAGTACTGAAAATTATGAAAAAATAGTAGAATATCTACCAGAAATATTCTGAAATGATTTGGGAGCAGAGAGAACATTGTTTTCACACGCAGAGGAGTTTGAGAAGGAAATGGAGGTGAATGCAGAGCTGGAAATGGATTTGCAACAAATTTTCCAGAAAAATCTGTTTGAATTGACAGAAACTGTGAAAAAATGCATTATTTCAACCCTCCAGTCGGGGAGGGTTGCAGGATGTTTATCTGGATGAGATGATAAACCAGAGTGAACTGCAAAGTGTAGCTGAGGTATACTGAAGTGAGACTATGGAAAGAATAGAAGAGGAAAAGGTGACAGAGAAACAGTCTTATGCTGAAACAGTGGGAGAAATGACAAAAGAGGAGATGAAAATAAAAGAAACAAAGAAGAAATGTATTTAGGTGAAGCAGTAACACAACAAGGAGGTTTGGACAGACATGAGGCGTTTGACAATGTTATAGTACCACTGGGTGTTAAAGAGGAACAGATAAGAGCATTAATTTTAATTAACAAAGAAAGATTTTGTGACTTGATATTTGAAACTGGTCACGTTATGGAAAATTTTGTGGGGGGGGGGTTATAAAAAAAAAAGAAAACAGCCTTTCTATAGTAAGAATATGTTATGCAACCCTTTTTTAGACAAAAAAAAAAGGGTTTGATTCAATTTTGAAATGAAGTGGAAGCAAAAGAACTGAAAGAATATTTGTGGACAATGTGTAAAGAAGTGACGGACACTACTAAAATATATGATGAAAGAGGACTATGGACTGGGGGATGGGAATGTGGAGTAATTTTAAAAATGGAAAATAACAATATGATATACATACCTAGTATTACAAATGCTCATGGTAACAAAAGGTTTGTTAAGTACAGAGGACAACCTAAAACATGCTACGTTTTGTGGAAAAGATGATAACTTAATTAATGAGTGTGATAAAAATGTTATTTATGTAGTCAGACAGGTCACAATGCAAAGCGATATGAATTGAAGTGTCAAAAATATGGTAATGCAGGACATTCATTGTTACAGTATGAAATAGGAACACAAGACAATAAAAATAAAAAAAGAAATATTAAATGAAAAACAGAGAAAAGGATGCTGTACAGGAAGACACACTACAACCAAAAAATGTAGAAGTTGCTTTTGAAATAAAAGAAAAATAAAAAGATACAAAAAAAGGAAACAGATGAGACAAGGGAAGAAGACACAGAGTGGTATATAGTAAAAGGCAAGAAAAATTCAATAGGAAAGAGAGTGAGGGACAGAAAAAGAAAGTTAAAAAATATAATGGTATGACAAAATAAGAAAGGGAAGGGATAAACATTTATTTTACATTACTGTTCCATAAAGCTGAAAATTCTAGCTTTAAATGTGAACAGTATGAAAAATATTAAGAGGAGAATTAATATTACATATTGGTGTGCTGCTGTAGATGCTCAAAGAACAGTGTTGGAAGACAGAGTGTTAACAGTAGAGGAAACAGTGCAAACACAAAGGCTTTGGAATGGTACTGTTATTTGGAATATAGGTAAAAAAACATGTTCAGGTATATGTATATTATGTAAAAAAATATAAAGATATTAGATATAACTATAGCAGAACTAGAGAGAATAACTATAGTCAATTTGAGATGGGAAAAACATGTATATACGGTTACAGCCTTATATGCATACGTGACAAAAAAAGAAAAAAATATATTGAATTGTTTGTGTGTGTGTGTGTGTGTGTGTGTGTGTGTGTGTGTGTGTGTGTGTGTGTGTGTGCGAATATCGATATAATAATGGCAGGTGACTAACTGTAATCTAAGAAATAAAAAGAAAGTCTGTGATGTTAAAATGGTTACAGAAATTATTAAGTGGACAATTAAATTATGGGAAAATAAACACTGGACTTATAAAGAAATGAAATTAAGACAGAAACTGATTACTTCTTAATATCAGAAAGTTTAAAAATTACTCAAAAAGGAATAAAATTACTGGATTTTCTGATCACATGGTTCATGAACATGAGGAATATATTAAAATAGGGAAAGGAATTAAAATTAGTGAAAAAGAATTGGATAAAGTAGAGAATAGAGTTTGTAGAATTATGGAAACAACATATTAGTATGACACTTTTTATGAAAATTGGACTATTTGGTGGATACAATTTACAAAGAAATACAAAAAATATTTTTAAAATGTGTAGAAGAAATGAGGAAAAGAGGAAAAATGGAATACAGTATATTAAGTAAATAATTACCTCCAAAAGATGCATTAGGTTTTAGGTGAAGGTCCACGTACATCATTTATAATTAAAAATAAATTTGGCTTAGAATTTACATACAGTATTAATAAACATAAAATTAATTTAAACCATTGAATTTGACTCAGTTTGTGAAAGGCTAATAGACAGAGGTTATTTGGAAGCTTCATTAAGGAAAAATCGTGCAAAGTTTGAGTGTGATCAGAAATATCATACTACTCAGACATCTAATACTATTACTCAGAAGGACATAGATAAGGAAGATAGGATATTTTTTGTTACAAAATTTTCTTTATTTTCTGATATTTTGTCTGATATTATATTCTAATCTAAAAGAGATATTAAAATTTAGACACTTTGGGAATGATAAAAGTATGTCAAATTTTGAAAAACAAGTTGGCATGTTTCAATGTGGTAAATGTAAGATATGTAGGAGGGTTAAGAATCTATCAGGCAGTGCTATAAATGGGGTTAAATATTATGCTGAAAGCAAATTTAATTGCTGTTCTTGTGGTGTAGTTTACATTATTGGTTGTGACTGTTTAGTACCGAAATATTATATTGGTTAGACAAAGCGACAACTAAAAAGACGTATACTAGAACATATTGGGGATGTACGTAATGCTAGAACTAGCAGTCCGATATATGAACATTTCAAAAAACACATAAAGGGTCTGTAGATCATTATTTTTTTTTTGCTTTGGCAAAACCTAATAATGCTTTTTTTTGTAATTATTTAAAAGTCTATTGAATTTAGAAAGTAGATTTATCTTAAAATATGGAACACTAAAGCCTCGAGGGTTAAATTTAGAGGTTAATTTAAACATTTAACTAATATTTAAAGCTAATTTGATAGTTATTTATTGTCATTTAGTTGACAGAAATATTATGAATTGTGTATGTCTCTTTAAATTTGGAATGTTGTCTTAATTTCTTTCAATTATATGTAATTTTGTTTAATTGGCAGCACTAGTATATATACTGCATTTGAAGTCTGTATTTTATTCCTTTGAAGGCCTATTTCCTGCTTTATTTGGTTTGTTAATATAGTGAGAAGTTTAATAAAGAAGTCAATGAATATTTAGAAAAAATAAATATAAATGAATTGAATGAGATTATGAAAAACATTAACAAAAATTCAGCCGCAGGATTGGGATTGAATATAATATGTAAAAAGAAATGGAAGAATGGCAAAAAATGTATTTATACAAGTTATAAATGAATGGATGGAAACAAGGTTTAAGTACAAGGAAATTTGTACAGGGGTGGGAAAAATTATGTTTGAGAATGGTAATACAGAGGAGATAAATAATTGGAGATCTATAATGTTAAATAATATGGATTATAATTTTTTATGAGAATGACAACTAAAAGAGTACAATGTAAAATGGAAAGGTTATATGATCAAAATTTGTTTGGTAGAAAAGGAAGTCAGAAGTTGTGGTTAATAAGAGAAGTAACTGATGACATTATTAATAAAAAGTAGAAGTAAAGGTTATGATAGATGATGTAAGTAAAGCATATGATAATATCCAACATGAACATAAGTGACAAAATATTACAAATTATGAAATCAATATATGAGAAAAATTACGTGAAATTAAACATAAATGGTTGGATTGGAGAAGATGTGAAAATAGTGTGGAATAAAACAAGTATGTCCAGCCAGTACTGTGATATTTTCATTAGTCATGATAAAGAAGTTGTGTGCACACCGTAATGTTCCATCTGAGTAGTTGTACTTCATTTCTCTTCAACCTGTGGGTTACGGATCCGTATTGGATCTGACTTGGCTGCATAACTAGCATCTGATCCGAGCTCCAAGCTCCTTCCCTTACCCATAATTCCCCCTGTCTCCTTCCTCCCTTCAAATCGAGTTTGCTGCTCAAACATAAGACATACCAGACCCAACAAGACCTTACCACTACTGGCAACCCAAATTTCCTGAGCTACCACATGGCAAAGAAGATCCCTGAGGTGTCCACCTACCATATATATATAGCCAGCACAATACTGACAAGGTCGGGGGAAGGAGGGGGTGATTGTTGAAGACAAATGAAGTACAACTCCTCAGATGAAACATTATGGCGAGTACATAACTTCTTTATCTGAAGTAGTTGACTTCATTTGGTCTTCAACCTTTGGGACACAGTCCCCAGCTACTATACACCTGGGAAGCCATCATGGAAGGATATTCCGGAGCACGGTGGAGCCAAAAGATGCTCTGTTCCTGGATATGATGTCCAATTTATAATGTGAAATGAAGGTATGAGATGAGGACCAAGTAGCTGCAGAACAAATACCAATCAATGACACCCTGGACCAAAAAGCCGCTGAAGTAGCCACAGATCTGGTAGAATGAGCTTTTATCTGACCTGGCGGGGAAATTCCCCTGACAGAGTACGCCCAAATAATGCACTGGGAAATCTAGTGGGCAATCGTAACTTTGGAGATTGGTTTCCCTAAAAAGGGTTTTGAGTAAGAAATAAAAAGTTGGTCAGACTTACAAAAAGCTTTTGTCCTGTGCAAAAAGAACCGTAATTGTCTATGCATGTCCAGCAAATGTAATTTGTATTCTCCTTTATTTTGAAAATTTGGGAAAAAGACTGGAAGATTGATTGTCTGATTAATATTGGGTTCTGACGCTACATTGGGGAGAAAGGATGGGTTATTACGTAAAGATACCCCATCTTCAAGAAAAATCATATAAGGAACCTTGATAGATAATGCTTGGAGTTCTGACACTCTCCTATCAGAAGTAAAGGCAACTAAAAAGCAGTCTTCCAAGATAGATACTGCAAATCTACTGAAGCTGAAGGTTCAAAGGGAGGTGAGACTAAAGCCTGAAGCACTAATGTAAGGTCCCACAGAGGTGTAGAGTCCTTCACCGGGGGGGGGGGGGTCTCAAAAGAAAGGTACACTTAAGGAAGGCCTTGCAAAGTTTAGAAGAGATCAATGAAATCATATTTTCTCCCACATGAAAATTAGAAATTGCAGTTAGTTGGACTTTGACAGTGGAGGAACTGGCACCTTGCTGAAAAATCCCTGCCAAAAATTCCAATACCACAGACACTGGAGCAGTAAAGGAATCTTATGCATACTGAGAAATGTTTCCACTTACTACGGTATACCCTCCTGGTGGAAGACTTGTGAGCCGCCACCAAAATGCTTTTAATGGGAGAAGATAACCCAGGAGTCCTAATAATCATGGGAACTGGTGTCCAGGTCTGGATGAGGAATCCCTGAGAGATGAGAAATGAGATTGGTAACTGGATCCATCATCCATGGTAGAACTACTAGATGAGACCATAGAGAGGGAAACCAGACTTGGTAGGCCAGAATGGAGTGATGAGGATCACAAAGCTCCCCAGCCTGCGAGCTTTCTGAAGAAAATTTGAAATCAAGGGCAGAGGAAGATAAGCATAAAGAAGGCCGGGAGGCCAAGCTTGAATCAAAGTGTCTCTGGGGGCTTCCCCCGAGAGGGGTTCAGAGCAAAGAACCTGCTGCATTTTGTGTTGGAAGGATATGCGAAAAGATCACAGCAAGGGCGATCCACTTTTGAAAGATCTGCTCAGCCAGTGAACAATTCAGAGATCACTCTTAAGGCATCATGATAGACCTGCTGAGCCTGTCCGCTAGAATGTTGGACTGTCCTGGAGTGTGCGTTGCCACCATCAGGGGTAGACTCAGCGATCTTCTTTATTAAATCTTGCTGCAGCCGAATCACATGTGCCATGTAATTCAATGCTCTTACAAAAAAGTTGCTGAAGCATACAACCACTTCCCAAATCAGTCCATCGCCCTTGACTCTCAGTCAGAAGGATGGACTGAAGAGCTCTCCTAGGTGAGCTCATCTTTGTAGCAGCTGTCACTACCATAGCATCAACCAGGGACCCTTTGTTCCAGAATGCCTGTCTGAAGGGGGGCTAAGACTTTATCATGGAGCTTAGGGATGGGCTCCACCATGTCCGGTTCCTTCCACGCCTGAGATGTTATGAGGTCCACTAAGGGATCTGTGGGAGAGGATACCCAGGAAGTTGATGAGCTTGTGTCGAATGCCTCGAGGAACACAGATTCGTCCAAGGTAGGTTTTTGGGCAGTCCACCCCCTATGATGGAGGAGGAGAAGGTGGGTGACCGGGGGAACCATCCCCTTCCTCCAAATCAGTGTCTTCAGTAAAGGACTCTAGCAGGGAGTCCAAGTGCCTCCTTTTGCACGTCTGTTTGTGAGGGATCTCCTCAGTGGGAATCTCTGGGGAGGACTCGCCAATGTCCTGCTGCTCCCAAGCGGGAGCTTCCTGAGGCAAAATGGCAGCAGGCTGTCCCTGAGATGGCAGGATGGTCGGGGCGGTACCCAAAACAGAGGGAGTCTGAGTGCAGTTCGAGAACAAGATGGTCAAGGGTCTCGATGACACCAAGAAAACCCTCTCCACCATGTCAAAGGCCAAAGGAAAATGGACATCCTCAGAAGTGCCAGTAGGAGTCGTCCCCCCTCTGTCCCGACGGGGGAGTCAGAGCAAAGACTCCAGGAGCCGAGATGCCAAGGGGAAGGCTGCATCTGCACTCAGACACACTAATCCTTTCCCCTTGGCATAGAATTTGATAGAAAAGTGAACCATTTCTTCACAAAAACAGGACCTTTCCCTCCAAAAAATAAAAAAATAAAAATAATGATTCTGAGGAAATACTTTTAGTGACCACCGCTGAAAATAACAGTTCAAGCTTGTAGTCTTACCTTCTGATAGAAAAGGAACAATTTTCTCTCCAAAAACTGAAAAAAATAGAAGGAAATCCCCAATGGAAGACTCATCTGCCAGCCTTGGTAATGCATTATCATTCGATCACATGAAGCATGCAGGGGAGTGGATTCTTTGGTGGTAAGAAAATTCAAAAGTTTTGGTGCTCTAGCCACTGAGAGTGGTAAGATGGACAGTGGTAAGATGTGTGGAAGGTACCCTAAAACTTTTGAAGTTGGCCATTTGGTCCAATTCTTGGAAGAATGTCCCATACAGTTTAGGTTACTGTAGCAGTGCTATAATGCTGAACATCTCAGGATAACTCATTAATGCTTGCCAGAAATATGTTACTTGTCACACTCTTGACTCCAGGCAAGTTGGACTGCCAACTGTCCACAGTGGAGAGCAAAAAGACAAATGTGAGAATTTTTTTTCAACTGTACGAGAAAGCCTGCTTTTTGCATTTTTTTGCTGGGTTAAAGTAATTTTCTCACATTTAGTGTGCATAATGGAGACAGTGAATACCACAAATTTGTCTTTGTTCTAACATGACCCTTAAATTGCTTTGTAGTCCCTGTAACAGAAATCAGTATAAAGAGCCAACAACTTTGTCAGGATTGGTTCAGTCACAAAAAGTGCACATATCTGTAGGGCTGAAGAAAAAATGGACCAAGAAAAATAGTGAATAATCACTTAATCAGAATAAGCACTTTTGAATCTCACCAAAATTCAAATACATGAAGACTTCATCAGACTAATTACATAAAACTAAAGAACATTATTTAAGTGTTTAACCAACATCATGGAGTGGTACAGGTCAACCAAACAATAATGTTAGTTTAAGCATTACACAACATTTAAAAATATGTTTAAAAACTACAAATTAATGTTATACAACTCCAAAAATAATTTTGTATTTCAATCTCAAATATCTCTCCTTTGAATAGCTTTTGAAATTAACACGGTTGTTCAAACTAAAGGGAGTACAAATAAATTTGTCATAGGTACTCCCAACATTCTAATCATAGACCTCTATCACCATGGCTAACTTTATCTGCCACATAATCTATAACAACTAAATCTCAAACTTGTGCACTGTGCTTATAAAGAGCATAACTTAAACCACCTGTAATCAACTGCTGATTTACTGGGAAAAGTATTACATGCATTCCTTTTGTCAAGTTGTCAGGGTTTTGTAACCAAAGGAATTGTTTCTTTACAGGAGTATGAGTGGAATGGTGGTTTCAAGATTTGAATGGAATCATAGAAGAAAGAGAAGGACAAGGAAGACATACCCTCAGAGTCCTGAGGCACTGCCTTTATTTAACTATAGAAATAAATTGGCAGAACTGACAGAATTTATATTTCAAACTGGGTCAAACATATTTTCATTTGTAGACCGTCTGTGACAGCCTTAGGTAAAGTTCTTCACTGTGCCGATTAAACTCATGATTTTTCCTTAGTTCACTGCTGTTTCTAAAGACTGAAGTAATGAAATCCTTGTGTCTGAGCTAATAGACTATCACACAAATAAGAAAAAATGGTTACCTGCCATTGCCCAGGATAACCACAGAGTGAGGCAAACATTTCATAAATACTTAGATGTGGAGAGACCCAATGGAAGAGTTACAAACTTGAAACCTCAAGTTCTCTTTGTTGTGCGAGTCTTATTGGAATATGGACATGTGAACCTTCCATATCTAAGTCTGCTTTAAAAGAAACTTTCACAGTGAAGGGAACAGCCTGAACTTTTTACCAGCTCATACTGATTTATTATGATTGACGTAAAACTAGATTCTACCTTCTGTATTTTGCGCTAGAAATAGTCTGGAATAAAACCTGTGCCCTTTTGAAGACAGAGATTTCCAGTGTCTTGTTTTCTTTTTCAACGGCTGTCATATCAAAGTCACTGCACAACACATTTGATGACAAGTCTGTGGGGGATGAGGTAGTGTGGTAGTTGTACCTCTTAAGTAACCTTTGGAAATAACTATCAAGATAGACTGTGAGCCAAGTAAGAACTCAAATCAAAAATCCAAATTTAGGCACCACTAACCAAAGCAAACTTGACAACCCAATGTCAAAACGCCATGCTTTATTAATTCTTGACGACCCAATGTCAAAAAGTACAGTTTTGTACCTACCATAAATGTAGATGTTTTCTTGCCAGATGTCAGAAGGCCCTATAAAGAAAGGCCAAAACCAAAAGACAGAAAAACCAACCAACCAATGTGGATCTTGAACATCTACATTTTATGGTAGGTACAAAACTGTACTATGTTCTTCATCTCACATTGCTGCAGTCCGGTGGTAATGCTTAGAGAAAGTATGCACTGAACTCCAAGTAGCTGCCTCCAAAATATCTTTAGTTGCCACCCCTTAAAAGCTGTAGAAGTGGCAGTAGCCCTATGGAATGAGGCCTAATCCCCAGCTGGAATCTTACCATGATGATGGGAATAACAAGCAATACAAAAAAAATCCCCACTTAGAAATTGTTTTTTTTGAGGCTTGCCCCCTGAGAAAAAGTAGGCAAATGAATAGTTTGGTTTAAAGCCACTACAAGAAACCACTTTAGGCAAAGGAAGTAATGGTCAACAAAAAGCAGTCTCCCATGATAATATTTCAAACTCGGCAGTAGCTGCAGGGGCTCAAGGTTGTAGAGTGAGTTTCTAATGGTGGGTCACAGTCATAGTGAGCAGAAATTGCTGCAGCATGAACCTTATAAGAGAGAAGGACAAACCTTTGTCCAGTAGTAACTCAGTAATTGTTTCCTTGTACTAGGCCTTCTGGCCTCCAAAATAACATTCAAAACTGCTTGCTGCTGAGACCTGACCCTCCAGAAAAAAAAAAACAGAATAGCCAGGCTGTTAGAGAGAGTGAGTGAGACATTGAGAAAATTGATGACTGTTCTCCTGAGACAGCAGGTGTGGATCGGCTCTCAGTAATGGGTACCAGTGCTGTCGTGAGGGCCAATCTGCTATTAAAATCATCTTGGCTTGCTTGTCCTGTCTGACCTTCAGGAGTACCTTTGGGAGGAGGGCAGAGAAGGATAAGGCATACACATGCTCCATGCTCCAATTGAATGAGAGCATCCACTTTCAAGAGGATGAAACCCTTTTGTTTGAAACTTTTTTGCTGGTAGTGGATAAGATAAACAGACAGATGTCTGTCTGAGTTCATAACACTGTCAATTTCTGGAAATACATGAGGATCCAATTTCCACCCGGATCCATCCATAATTTGTCTGCTCAAACATCTGCTAAGAACACATCTGCTAGGCGCAGAAATTGCCTGAAGAGAAAGGCCTAAACTGAGAGCAGAAGGTATTATCTGAATGACAGTGTCCATATCTTGGCAGTGCTGTGTCATACATTTTGAGATACCATTGTTGCTTCCTTCTATATGGTTTGGCATTGATGCCATGAACCCCAAGGCTTGAAGGACTGTCCTTTGCAGCCAGCTGGACTGATGAGACAATTGATGGAAGTATTTTTTGTTTGTCCGGGGTCAAAGGCCATCTCTGATGCTGTATTCAGTCTCCACACAGAAAGCACATGTGTCCTGAGAGGGTACTATGGACTTATCCAAATAAGGATAGATCTGTATTCCTCTTAGCCTGAAGAAAGCTATCACTGGAGCCAGAACCTTCGTGAACACTCTGGCAGGTAGATAAGCCAAAAAAGGGCAAGAGAACTGATAATGAGAGAGTCCCAGCAGCGAAAAGATATCCCCGTGTCCCTTTCTTTGGGTACTAGGAACAGGCGAGAAATAAATCCTAGGCCCACTTCTGGCAGAGGGACTGGTTGTATGGCCCCCATTTGAGTAGAAGAATTTGGCAGCTCTAGCTCTTTGTCTTTGCTGAGGAGGAATGGCATGCAAGGCCTTTGAAGGTGGAAATAAAATGGAATAAAACTTGTAACCGATTGTGTGATGTCAATACCCACATAAATCTTGGGTATTCATTTCCTTTTTCTTAGAAGAGTGCTCAAAAGGAGCTGAAAGGACTGGCCCTGCCCTCACCGAGAAGATTGTGCAGGTGAACTCCCTAGGTTGGAAGTCTGAAACTGAGCTCTGGAATCATAAGAAGGACGTCCACCCACCCAGGCCAAATTCACATCAGACTGTAAAGGAGCATCCAAAATCCTTGTCTTAACATAGGCCTGTACAGCATCAAAACCACATGTAAAGAATGCTTACCCACCTGCTCTGAAAACATGCACCAAATCTTGTAAGAGGGCAAAGAACCTCTAATCAGAGTAATCAAATCTTCTGCCATTTTAAGCATGTGCTTTTTGGGCACAGACCCTGCTGCACTAGGAGACACCAACAGAAGAAGCTAAAACTGGGCCTGCCTCTGGAGAGCCTGAGGACAGCGGACTACCCATATGTAAGGACTGCAGCAATGTGAGATGAAGAACATCAGCAAGTTTTAAGTCCCTTGGTCACAACTTTTGTTCAGGTAATCAATGCATGCAAAAGTTGTTTTAAAAAAACTGTAAAATGCACCTCAGAGCATCTAGAAACCCTAATGGCCTCTGGGGGCCTTTGGGTGTCCTGACTCCCAGCTTAATGCATTTTTTTCCACCTCAACTATAACAGTATAGTTTTGGTTAGCTAGGGTATTTTAGAATGATTCAGTGCAAGACAAAACTGAAA
Organism: Protopterus annectens; assembly: GCF_019279795.1. NCBI lineage: Eukaryota > Metazoa > Chordata > Ceratodontiformes > Protopteridae > Protopterus > Protopterus annectens. Next base: position 394,766,437 of record NC_056731.1, read on the forward strand.
AGCAAGACTGAATTTCTTTCCTTAATCATGAGTTTTGTTGAGGTCATCACTACATGTAAAGTGTGTTTAAAATGTAAAATGCATCTCAAAAAGCATCTAGAAAGTACAGTTTTGTACCTACCATAAATGTAGATGTCCGATAGGTATGCATCTGCAGTCATAACATATGGGTTGTCCTGCCTCAGGCAGCCCTTCGGTCGGCCGGATTCCAAAGTCTGGGTCTGGCCTCAGCTGATGTCACACTTTCCCCGATGTCAGAGTGTCTGGGGTATAAAAGCATCAGCCGACGCCATTTTCCTCAGTTTTTCTTGCCCCAGATGCCAGGTGCCCTCTAGGAAGGCTAAATTTGGATAAAGGCTGAAAAGTTCCAAACATTTGCAAATTATATACATATATAAACAAACAAACAAATACACCATAATAGATTCCCCCAGCTAGCTGAAAGAGGGGTAAGCACCCTAGGAATACCACAGAGGGGAAGGAGGGTGGGTAATCCTGACTGCAGATGCATACCTATCGGACATCTACATTTATGGTAGGTACAAAACTGTACTATGTCCTTCAAGGATGCATCTGCAGTCATAACATATGGGTAGAATACCATAGCCAATCTGGGGGAGGAGGTACTAAGAGAATTATGGTGTAGTTAATATCCCCTGCAGTACTGCAGTTGCAAACCCTGCTCAGGATCTGGAGTATAAAGGTAGATTGTAATGCTTGGCAAATGTATGCACGGAGCTCCAAGTAGCAGCTTCTAAAATGTCCTTGGTAGCCACCCCTCGTAGGAAAGCTGTAGTGGTGGCTGTGGCCCTTGTGGAGTGAGGCCTGATATTTTCAGGAACTGTCTTTCCATGAAAGGAGTAGCAAAAAGGAATGCAATTTCCTATCCATTTTGAAATTGTCTGTTTGGAAATTGCTCTTCCTTGCACCCCAGTTGCATATGCTACAAAAAGTTGGTCAGTTTTTCTGTTAGTTTTAGTTCTGTCCAAATAGTAGCGTAGTTGTCTGTGTATATCCAAGGTGTGCAAAAGTTTTTCCCCTTTGTTCTGTGGGTTAGGGAAGAACATAGGCAAGTGAATAGCTTGGTTCAAGGATACCCTAGATACCACCTTTGGCATGAAAGTAGGATTGGTTCTCAGTGACACTCTATCCTGGTGAAAAATAAGAAAAGGCTGCACTGCCATTAATGCCTGTAACTCAGATACTCTTCTTGCTGAAGTGATTGCCAGAAGGAATGCAGTTTTCCAAGATAAAAACTGGAGGTCTGCTGAAGCTGCTGGTTCAAAAGGAGGCAGTGTCAGTTTTTCCAGCACAAAATTGAGATCCCATGCAGGTAGGGGGGGTCTTCTTGGAGGTTTAACATTTTTGATCCCTCTCAAAAATTGTCTGAGAAGAGGGTGTGAGAAGATAGGTGGATCCATATTGTATTCTGCTGAAATTGCTGAAGCATGAATCTTAATGGATGAATAAGACAGGCCATTGTGGAACAATTCTGCTAAGTATTCTAGGATGTGTGCTAGGTTTGCCACTGTGACATCTGTGCCCTTTGATGCGCTCCAAATGAGAAATCTCTTCCATTTAGCTGAGTATGTCTTTCTTGTGGAAGGTCTGCGAGCCTCCAGGATAATGTCCTTCACCCTCTGAGATAAAACGGTTTGGTTGGGCTTTAAGGAATCTTCCAGGCAGTTAGCTGCAATGTTTTCAAGTTGGGATGCAGGGTCTTGAAATTGTTCTGCGTTAGAAGAAGAGGCCATAGGGGAAGAGGCCAAGAGTTTGCCTGAGACATGCTTCTCAATATCAGGTACCAATGTTGTCTTGGCCAGTCCGGAGCTATTAGTATGACTTTTGGCTGTTCCTCCCTGATCTTCAGTAGAACCTTGTACATCAATGGGAGAGGTGGAAAGGCATATACTGTTAGGGCATTCCAGCTGAAAGAGAGAGAGTCCACCCTCCAGGCTTGTGGGTGGTATGTCCTTGAGCAGAATTTCTTCAGTTGGTGGTTGAGTGGGGAGGCGAACAGATCTATCTCTGGGATTTCTCATTGCTTTGTTATGAGTTTGAAGATGTCTGGATGCAGCATCCATTCGTGTGCATCCATGGTAGTTCTGCTTAAGCTGTCTGCTACTGTATTCTCTTTTCCTGGTACGAATTTGGCCTGCAGCTGGATATTGAGATTCAGGCATAGGTTCCACAGATTCATAGCCATCCGGCATAGAGGGTAGGAATGTGCGCCTCCCTGTTTGTTTATGTACCACATGACCGTGGTGTTGTCTGTCCGTATTAACAGATGCCCTTGCTGGAGGAAGGGTCTGAATGCCTCGATTGCATGCCTTACTGCCAGCATTTCCTTTTGGTTTATGTGCATGCTTAGCTGCCCTTGAGGCCATAGGCCTTGGATACGTTTGTCCTCCATGTGTGCTCCCCATCCTCGGTCTGAGGCGTCCGTGGTGATGGTCTGCCTTGTTTTTGGTTTGTTGAAAGGCAACCCTCTGTTGGACTGGCAGGCCTGAGCCCACCACAGGAATTCCTTTTGAAGGCATGGAATGATTTGAATCATGGTTTCTAGACTGTGACCGTGTTGAGACCATACATTCCTTCGGTACCATTGTAATTTCCTCATATGCAACCTGGCATGTGGAATTAAAATTATGCAGGATGCCATGTAACCCAGGGCCTGCAGGACTTTCCTTGCAGTAAGCTGAGTTTGTCTTGTCAGAGTCATGAAGTAATCTGGAAGTTGTTTTTGTTTTTCTTCTGTGAGAAAAGCCATCTGAGTGATTGTGTCCAGATCCGCACCCAAAAGGTTATCCTTTGGGATGGTACTAGTCTTGACTTTTGGATGTTGACTGTGTATCCCAAGGTTTGTAGCAGGTGTATGGCATAGGCCAAGTCCTTTAACAATTTTTTTCTTGTTGTCCGCTTGTATTAGGCAGTCGTCCAGGTATGGATAAATTTGAATTCCCTGAAGTCTGCAGTGTGCAATTACTGATGCCAGGCATTTCGTGAATACTCTGGGCAGTAGATAAGCCAAAGGCCAATGCTGAGAATTAATAATGCTCTGATCCTGCAAGAAATCTGAGGTGTCTTCTGCAATCTGGTCGGATAGGGACGTGCAGGTATGCCTCCTTGAGATCTAGAGTCACCAGCCAATACTCCTTGCCCAACATGGGAAGAAGTTGCTGTAGGGTCAGCATTTTGAATTTTGGCACAATGAGATAAGTGTTCAGTGCGGACAGGTCGAGTATAGGCCTCCATTGGTTTTCTTTTCTTGGCACAAGGAATAGTCTGGAGTAAAATCCTTGGCCTTGTTCTGTAGATGGTACCCTTTCTATAGCTTTCATCTGAAGTAACTTGCTGATTTGTCTTAAAGCCTCTGCCTTCTGGTTTGGTGGAAGGTTTGGCATTCCGCCTCTTTTGGCAAAGTATGGAAGTGAAACCTGTATCCTTTGTCTATTATTTGCAATGTCCATGTATCCTTTGTAATGCAATGCCAGTTTTTCGAGAATAAAGCCAGCTTTCCCCAAGGGTGCTTCCAGTTGATCCCTGGTAGGCGGAATCAGAGTCAAGTCATTGGGTCTGTCCTGTAGTAGTGTAGTAGTGGTAGTAGTTGTAGCTGTTGCACTACTCCTCTGGTTGGCAGGCTGCCACTGACGGCCTCTGTAGGGGCCCTTGGATTGACCTCTGCCTCTAGGGCCTGTTTCTGCCTCTCTGTGCTCTGGAGGAGTCTGGAAAGGACCAATTCTTTGTAGGCCAGTTTCTACTGAACCTCGGAGGTTGAACTTGCAGGAAATCTTTAACTGTTTGCACAGATTTTGCTTTTTCTTCAACCTTCTTTAGAATCTCCTGTGCAGGGGAGCCAAATAAATGTTGTTTCTCCATTGGAGCATCGAGGAGTTTAGCCTTGACATGGTCTGGCAAAGATTGCTCCTTCAGCCAGGCATGCCTACGAATTACTGCCCCAGTCATAGCTGATCTAAATGAAGCCTCCAGTGCATCATAGCCACATTTTAAGAAATGATTACTGACCTGTTGTGAGTTGTGTACCAAATCCTGAAGGGATTTACGGTCTAAGGGTTCAGGTGAAGAAAGTTTCTTATTTAGCTGATCTAACAACAATTCTTGGTACTGTATCATATGGAATTGACAGTTTAATGCCCTGGCAGAAAGAGTAGCAAATGTATAAACCTTTTTTCCCTATCTCTCTAATGCTCTAGACTCTCTTTCAGAGGGTAGGGGATTTTTGGCAGTAGCGGCTGCAACCCCTTTAGGGCCCTGAGAAATAGTTTCTGGGTCTGCAGCGTGGGCTTTATACAGGTGGAAGTGAGAATCTGGGACCCTGTAATACCTGTCAGGTTTGGCGGGGGCCGGAGGAAGTGAATCAGGTGCAGTACTGACATCATTGTACACATCATCAATTACAGTTAGAACCGGAGGTATAGCTAAGGGCCTATGCTGGGGCAAATGCAAAAAGGTCCTTAATCTTTTTCTAGAATCAGAGAAATCCTGATCCTGCCATTGAAAGTGTTCTCTCATGGAGTGTAAAGTCTCCCCAAAGGAAAATTCTTCAGGGGGGGAGGCCGAAGGGATAGATTCTTCTGCATCTGAATCCTCATAAGGCGAGTAGGCCCCTTCCTGGTGGTCTGACAAATCAGATCCATCCGTAGAGTAATCTGAGGAGTGAGGTTCAGAGGGGTCAGTCCTGGGCCTTTTGTCTGGAGGAGGTTGGGAGGCCCTGTCTGGGTGAGGTTGGGTACCCCTAATTAAGGAGATAAGGTCCTCAGCAAGACTGAGGATCTGAGAACTAGAGGAAGGCCTCTGGGATGTAGATTTGGCAGGCAAAGCTTTTGAAAGTTTGGCAGCTTTAGCCCTGGAGAAGGCCTTAATAGACATAGAAGCTGGGGGTCTAGCTGCCCCACGTGCAGGGGTAGAAATGTCCAAAGGTATGGTGTCAGACAAATCCTGAACACTAGCTTCGGTAGGGAGTTCTGAAGCCGACTCAGCTGGGGCCTCTCTGGCCTCGGTGGTCAGAGGTATGGTTTCGGTAGTAGGAATAGCCGTGGACTCGGTTTCAGCCGAAACCGAGACACTCGCGGTAGGCCTAGCCGTGGTTTCAGCCGAAACCGCGGGCCGCGAGTGTCGGTCCTTTTCCTTGCATTTTTTGACCATATGCGAAGTCGGAGTCTCCAACGGCATTTTATAAGCAAAAGCGGTTCCAAAAAACTCCTCTGCAAACTCCGACCGACATCTAAGAGTCCGTCGGTTGAAGGAGGCACAGGCTAAACAAGCTGATACGTTGTGGTCTGGGCCTAAGCAAGGAAGGCAGTAAGAATGGAAATCCTCATGAGGTATTTGTTTCCCACAAGTTAAACAATTATTTACTTTGTCTGACATCGGCTGAGGCAAGAAAGAGTCCCCAACGGGGTACTTAGCTTTTTTCGAAGTCTTCGGTAGCTGAAATCTCTGGATCTGACCGACCGGCACTTGCGAACAGCTTCTGCTTCAGGCACCGCGTGGCAAGAAAGACTGAGGAAAATGGCGTCGGCTGATGCTTTTATACCCCAGACACACTGACGTCGGGGAAAGTGCGACATCAGCCGAGGCCAGACCCAGACTTTGGAATCCGGCCGACCGAAGGGCTGCCTGAGGCAGGACAACCCATATGTTATGACAATGGGAGGAGTCACTGTCAAAATGGAAAAAACGGAACTGAATATCAAAACATGATTTACTTTTTGTGGACTTAATAAATCGTGTGGTGTTTTGACACTGGGTCTTCAGTTTGCTTTGGTTAGCTGTAACCTTTGGAAATAACCCAAAGTACTTGCTTTTCTGAAATAATAGGTTGCCAATCTGTCAGATGCTGTTAGAAGTGATCTCCTACAGGTATAGGCGGAGGTCACCAGGACTTCTGCTGCTGACACCTACCTTTTTCATCTAGATAGAAGCAGTCCTGGCTTTTGTCGCCTGGGGATATTACCTGTGATAAGGTGGCCTTTAACTGTATGAAAAGTTTTTTTTCAAAAAATGTGGCTCAGCATACAAAACATTTGAGTCACAAAAGTTCTAGTTTTCGTTTCTAACGTGATCAAAATATAATCAGCAGGCTTACCAAATAAAAAGGTCACCAGATGAAGTAACTGTTAACTGATATCTTCCAAGCAATTTTTGCCCAGCCATTTCTTTCAAGTACAATACTTAAAGGAGCGTGGATCTCAAATTTGCAATCCTCAGGCCTCAAATGGCCCTCAAACTAGCATGATGTTGAGTGACAGAGGTTACTGTACTACATTCTTAACTTCACACACAATCCCTATTTTTGCTTTCGGAACTGTGGCCCTCAGATGAGTCATGCTGTACAGAAAGCATCTAAAACAACATAATCAAATGTCAGTATGTGCACCTCTGTTTTATATAGCTGTTAATTTAACTTAACTCTCATATCTTCAGGTACAGTCTGAATACACTCTTGAACCAGGCTAAGAATGATACTTTGGTATGTGACCATATGTGCAAAGTAATTCAAAGACCTATTAGTTATGTTAGGTATAAAGACTTTTCCTGGAGCTGTCATTTAATCTCAATTCTCTGTCAATAAACAGAATGGCTAAACACATTTTTATGCTGGGCAGATGAAAAAAAAATTATTGCAGGATCAACTTGTTTTCTACGAGGGGTTGTTTATCACAAGCAAACATGTTGATTGATTTGGATACGGAAGTAAAACTGAGCAACTGCCAGTTTCTAAACAGCAAGAATAAATGAACAAGGCACATGGCAATGCTGGTCTTTTATGGGAATGTCACTTCACCTCCATCTGTCGAGACCAATGCAAAGTCTTTAAATGGAAGAGAAAAATGCTACAGAAGAAATGGCTGGACCAATATACTTCAGCTGATGAGTAAATCCAAATGTTATGATTTATTATTACACTGATTGTCTGTAAAGAAAGAGCAGGGAAGTAAATATTGTGGGAAGAAATATCCAGGGAATTGTTATGGCTAGGCTTGTATAGGCCCTAGGGCCGACAGCCTAGTACTAACCTATGAACCTACGATAACATGGTGGTACAAAGTGCTCCTTCATTAAGTAATGCAACTGAAGGGAAAACACTATAGGCTGCAGATAAGAATTGTTAAAGGAAAGTATCTAATTTAAGTGCTTTGAGAACAAGCAAATTCCCCCAAATTTGTTGCGGTGTGTCTATGTATGTGCAAATGTTTTTTAATAGGTCACATAATTATAATTACAGTAACATGTTGGCAATTACTAAATCCATCAATAGTACCACAAACAGGATGTCAACAATCTATCAGCTTTACTGCAGTTGACTGTAATTATCTTCTAATTGCAAACTTCTTCTGAATGTATTGATGTTTTGCCTGTGACAAGTCACTGCTGAAAAGGGCCTTTGGAGCAACCAAACTACCTAATTAACAGAGGGAAAAAGTAAAAACTCATGGCCTCCTACTCATAACTGATGACTCTGTCACTATACAATTCTGTTCCAAACAGTGACTTCACATTAATGTACTTAATATTCTGGGAACTAAACTGCAATACAACAGCAATGCATTCCTTGAGGTGCAATTTCATTGAAAAAGTTGGATCATGGATGAAAATTACTGGATGCTGCACTACTTCACATTTAACATTCACCTTAAAGAAAATAGAAATATAACATCTTCCATGCATAATGTCACAGAAGATTAAAGCCCTAACTACAAGTCAAATGACCCAAATTAAAAAAATAGCAGTTTGGACATTGGAAGAACTAGGCAGGGGAGGGTGGGAATGAAAATTTTAAAATGGTTCATCCATCCTGGCCCGGGGAGTGGCCCTGGTCAGATCCACCTGCTCCCATGCAACTGGATAGCTGGATGATACCAATGGCTGTAGAACCTGGTGACATGAGTTTGATGATCCCAATCAGGGATGGCGCCTTTGAGTTGGGTGTGTGGGAGCATGCAAATATAGACAGAGGGTAAAGGATGCCATCTTAGTCAAACAGGTGCACACATCAGCCACTAGTGGTGTGCTAGGGCAACACATACAAATCTTAATTGGCAGGATGCTGGCAAAGGCATAAACACTGCCATGACTGCCTGTCTGATAGCCTCCTCCCAGCCTCTCACCCTCAAAGGGAAATGAAAGGGATGGGCTTAAGGCAGGGGGAGCCGAGTGGTTGGCAAGCACTGTGGGAAAGAGCACACAGAAAAAAACAATACTATTAACTAATTATCTGGAACCATGCCTTTCCTCTAAAGTGTAACTGTGATCTAGAAATTGGTGAAGAACCTTGCTGGAGGTTTTACATTCACACATGCTCATTTATATGGCTGTCTAGGAAAATTCTGGTGAAATGTACTCCATTTATTTCAGTTTATAACTTGCTCCTGCGCAGTTACTGCATGTCTCCAGGTCAGCAAGAAAACAACATGGCAGCTCTGGGTGGTAAATTTGGGAATATGTATGTGAGAGAGTCCAGTGAGAGTGAAGGAGAAGTTACCCATTTTACAGCATGTTTTTTTCCTGGGTGTGCACTTGTCAGTGCTTCTACAGTAACAAGCGCACACCAGAGAAATGGGCAACCTCACTGGTATGTAAACAAATTAGTTTTCTTACATTCTCAAATGAGTTGATACAGGTACCTGCCAATGTTCTAAACTAATGGCTTGATAATGAAGAGCTGTGTAATCTGAAGTATCATTCTGCCAGGCACATAAGACATGAAACACGTGGCTAACATCAAACACCGAAAGCAATACTAATTTCATGATCTCTGATCATACCCAGACTTAAAAATGGGACCAGTTCCTGTCACGGTATGAGAAATTTAAAACATTTCAAGAAATGAGTATGTCATTTAACCTTTGGATTTCTGATTTCCACATAATTCATATGAATTATACATATAGATGTTCAGTTTTACAAACTGTAGGCACCTTTAAATTTACACAAAGTACTGTGTAACTAAAAAATAACACTCAATTCACTTAAAAAAAAAAAAAAAAAAAGATTTGTAATCTTCCCCACATACTATAGACAATAATGTTTAATATGAAGTGCTTACCAGACGACACAGCACACACACACTTTTCTGAACCGTTTCTCGGGTAACATCCGCCTGACGAACTTTTAAGGCCTAGTGAAATAAAAAAAAAAAGTCTTTATAAAATGATTTACAGAACTGAAGTCATATAAAAGGATGACAATCTTTTCTAATAGATTTTGTTCTGCTCGTGTAAAATCTGAATTGCCTCTGAACATCAACAGTGCAGCAAATATTCTTCTCTGTTACAGCAGTTTGTAAAGAAAAAAAAAAAACGTATGTACTTACGATAAAGACATGCAGGTTAGGTGCATGTGCGTGTGGGTGTGCCTTCCATGAAGGATGGGTGTCAGACTGGCACCTTGGCACCGTAAAAATCCACTGCCAATCATTAGTGGCCCGGTGATCCGCTGTGGCGACCCCTAACCTGGAAAAGCTGAAAAGACTTACCATAACGTTCCATCTGTGTTGTCTATTTTCATTCTTCGATGTATGGGTTTCAGCTCTGATACTCGGATCTGACTCGGCCATTATTCCAGTTCATGGCGATCAACAAACTCTCAAGCTCCTTTACTACCCACAATGCAATATGGCTAACTTCCCTCAGACTCTATTTACAGCTTGAGAGAGAAATTATAAAGAAATTGCCATAACTGGAGTTCAACACAAGGGACATATTGTGTCCTTGATGTACTCAAAGGTCTTGTTACTCCAGAAGTCATTTGTGAGAAATGGAGGGGAGCCGAGGAAGAAGGAAACTGGACAACATAGATGGAACGGTATGGCAAGTACATAACTTCTTTATCTGGTGTTGTCAATTTTCATTCATTCCTCAACATATGGGACAGAGTCTCCAGCTACATGCATTCCTGGGTGGACTCTAGGGAAGGATATTGCTGAGTATGATTGAACCAAAGGCTGCTCTTCCCCTCGAGACCAGATCCAGTTTGTAATCAGTGATAAAGATATGAAGATTTGACCAGCCGCACAAATATCATGCATGTATACTCTAGACTGGAATACAATGGAAGAAGCCATAGACCTATTAAGGAAAGATCCACTTTAGTATAAGCAAAAGAGATACAATCTGTCAACCATCTGACTAAAGTTACCTTTGTGACTGATTCGTCCGTCTTGTGACGTGCAAAAGTAACAAAGAGCTGGTCTCACTTTCTAATATGTTTTGTTTGGTGCAGATAAAAACTTAAATAGTCTACGAACTTCCAATAATTTTAGCATATATTCTCCTTTATTTGCAAAGCTGGGGAAGAATATCGGCAGATAAATGGATTGGTTGATGTTGGCTTTTGACACCACCTAAGGCAGGAAGGAAGCATTGGTATTTAAGGTGACCTTATCTTTGTGGAAAATCAAACATGAGGGCTTAGAAGATAAAGTCTGAAGTTCTGAAATTCTTTTAGCAAATTTAATTGCCACTAAAAAGATAGTTTTCCAGGTCAAGTATTTTAAATCACACTTAGCTGCAGGTTCAAATGGAGACTGTGTCAAGTCTTGCAGTACCAAATTTAAATCCCATGGTGGTACAGGACCTTCGTAAGGAGGTCTAAGTAGAAGAGTACCTTTCAAAAATGCTTTGCATATTTTGGAAGAAGCCAGAAATAAATTTTGAAACTCAACATAGAAATCTGAAATGGCTGCAAGTTACTGTTTAACATTTGATGAACTTGCACCCTCAGTAAATAAACTCAACAAAAATTCAAATTCAAATGGTTCTTCCTGATTCTGTTCTGCCTCCCAAAAAAGAAGTTATGTTTTCCCATAACATTTCATCTGTCTTGTCGATCTTCACTAATCCTTGACTGTGGGCTCGGTTCTGAGCCTCGGAACAGACTTGACCGTTTAACTTCAGATCTAGCGCTTGGCTCTACCCATAATGCTCCTCAATTATCTCAGATCGAGTTTGCCTAAATTAGACAGCAAATAACAATAAAGAAAAGAGGCCAGATCTGTGTCCCTATTATGAAGCTAGTCTCAGAAAAATTCGATCTGCTAAGAGTCTCAGGCCAGGGGAAGGAGGGGGGCGGGTGTTAAGGATTAGTGAAGATCGACAACACAGACAGAATGTTATGGTAAGATGTAACTTCTTTATCTGATGTTGTCAATCTACACATAAGCCTTGACTGTGGAACAGAGTCCCTAGCTACTTAAATCTTGGGAGGTCTCATGGAAGAATATTCCTGAGCACCATCGAGCCAAATGATACATGTCCCCTAGAGCCTTGTTCAGTTTGTAATTAGTGATAAAAGTATGAGGAGATGACCATGTGGCTACTGCACAAATGTCATCTAAAGAAGCTCTGGCATTAAAAACCACAGAAGCTGCTACAGCTCTAGTTTAACAGGCTTTCACAAGATGTGGCAGTTGAAGCCCATTTGAATGACAGATAAAGGTGATACAATTTCTGAAGCCATTTAGCTAAGGTAACCTTGGAAACTGAGTTGCCCAAGGAAAATGAGGAAAAGGCAACAAACAGTTGGTCAGATTTTCTGATATCTTTTGTTCTGTGAAGGTAAAAAATGTTTGTGCTTGTGAATGTCTAAGTGTAGACAATATTCTCCCTTATTGGTGAAATTAGGGAAAAAGTCTGGTAGATGCAAGGTTTGATTGATGTTAGATTCTGAAACAACCTTTGGCAAGAAGGAAGGATTAGTCCTGAGGGAAACCCTGTCCTTGTGAAATATTATATAGGAGGCTTGCAGGATAAGGCTTGCATTTCTGATACTCTTCTTGCAGAAGTAATAACTAATAAAAACAAAGTTTTCGATGTCAGACATTTTAGCTAATAAAAATAAAGTTTTCCATGTCAGAAATGCTAAGTCACAAGTAGCTGAAGGTTCAAATTGGGATAGAGTAAGAGACTGTAAGATTGAGGGTAAATCCCATGGAGCAGTGGGCTCTTTAAAAGGAGGCCTTAACATTAGGGATCCCTTCAAAAAAACTTTACAAGTTTATGTGACATAAGTGAAGAAGCTTTGAAACCAATATGGAAAATAGATATCATGGCTAGATGGACCCGAGTGGTAGAAGATGAAGAGCCACACTGATAAAGAATAGCCAGAAAATCCAATATTTTTTCCAGGGAAGTTGTATAAGGGTCAGGGTCATTGTTAAGAGATCACCTAGCATATTTTCCCACTTACTCTGGTACAGTTTCCTAGTAGAAGGTTTGTGATGGGCTAAAATGATTTGTCAGTCTGGTGAGGTAAGTGAAGAATGTCTGGCAATCATGGGAACTGGAGAAGCCACACAGTGAGCTTGAAATGTTGGACATTTGGAGGAACCATACCTTCTGGATGAGATAATAGATCTGGAGCTGGGTCCAGAATCGAAGGTTTCCAAAGCAGATGAGGGCATATGAAGGGAAAACAAACCCGTAGAGGCCAGAATGGAGCAATGAGGATTGCTGTGTTCCCCAACCTCTTGGCTTTCTTTAGAAACTGGGATATCAGAAGAGTTGGGGGAAAAGATACAGGAGACGGGGGGGGGGGGCAATCATGGAGAAGAGAGTCTCTGGATCACTCCCCCTAGGGGGATTAGGGCAAAGTAACTGCTGCACTTTTTGTTCAGGGGGGAGGTGAACAAATCACAGTAAGGTCGACTCCAGTGGCAGAATATGTTTTCCATCACCAGAGGATTGAGAGACCATTTGCGAGTCATTATAATAGTTCTGCTCAGTTTGTCTGCTATCATGTTGGAATGCCCCAGAATGTGCGTTGCCTTGATAAAGCAGTTGGAAGAAATCGCCCATTGCCAGACTCTGAGGCCTTCTTGACAAAGTAAGATTTGGTTTCCCCTTGTTTGTTGATGTACCAGACCACCAACATGTTGTCTGTCTGAATTACCACTGTTCCCAAGGGAAAGGCATCTTGAAATGTTTGCAATGCCAAGAGCACTGCCATCATCTCTACAACACTGATGTGTAAATTGGCCTACTGATGGGACCACGTGCCTTGGACAGTCTTTCCCAGATAATGCCCACGCACCTTATTTGGAAAGCATCCGTGGTCACTATGGCTTGGGGCTGTGGAAGGATGAAAGGATGACCCAAAAGAATTTTGTTGGAGTGCAGCCACCAAGATAGGTCTTGTTTGTAGTGATTGGTGATCAAGATGTGGTATGACATCAGTTGATTCATTAACGCCAATTTGGAGGCAAGAAGCCAATGCAGAATTTGTATGTGATATCTGTCCAAGGGGACTAGAGTTATAGAGGCTGCCATCGAGCCCAGTACCTGAAGGATGAGTCTGGCTGGACCACTTTTGTTTCGAACTATGTGCTTTACTTGTGATCTGATCTTTTGAAGCCTGTTTACTGGAAGTGAAGCAATTCCTGAAACAATGTTCATTAAGGCTCCCATAAATTCCAATTGCTGAGTAGGTTGTAGATTTGACTTTTCGTACTTTAATGAAATGCCCAATGAAGCACAAAGATGCAGGGTGTAATCCTTGTCCATTCTAGTTGATGCCTGGTAGTAGCGATAAGGGGCCAGTCAGAGAAATAAGGAAAAACTTGAAATCTCTGCAGTCTGAGATGAGCTGCTACCACTGCCATGCATTTGGTAAACACTCTGGGTGCAGTGGTGAGACCAAAGGGCAGTGCTCTGAACTGGAAATGACTGGCTCCTAGCTAGAAGTACAGGAATCTCCTGGAGCATTTGTCCCTTTTTATAAGGTAATACGCATCCTGAAGATCTATACAGCACATCCAATCATCTTTTTCCAAGACGAAGTATTGACTGTACTGAGATCATCTGGAATTTGTTTCGCTGAACAGCCTTGTTGAACTGGCTGAAATCCAAACAGGGTCTCCAGTCCCCTGTTTTTTTGGGCACTAAAAATAATCTTGATTAAAACCCAGATCTCCTCTTTGGTCTGGTGGGACTTTTTGGATGACTCTTTTTTCAAGCAGTTTTTGAATTTCTACAACTGCTGCTTCCCTGTGACTAGGTGGAATGTCTGGAGTCTTTTTTGTGTTTTTGGATTTGAGGAAAGGGGAATAATGGAACCTCTGAAAATGATTCCCTGAACCTAATTTGTCTGACGTTATCTGTAGCCATGCAGATTGGTGCAGGGATAATTGTCTCCAAACTGCCTCCAGAGCAATGCAATCGGGCCTCCATTCAGGAGTGCTGGCAGGAGTTACCAGAGAAAGCATCTCTGGACCCCTGGTTCTGCAGCCCACCTCTGCTTCTAGGATGGAGTCTTCCACTGTTACTTCCCCCTCTGCCTCAGGGAAAGTCCTTGCCACGCGAGGCAAGGAAAGGCCCTTTGGACTTTTTGAACCATAGCCTCCCACTTCTCTGGTTTCTGGAGTAGGGCCGTCTTCCCATCTTTCTCGCATCTGGCCAGCATGTCTTTTACTTTGGATCCAAAAAGGGATGTTCTGTCAAATGGAGTGTTGACGAAAAAAAATTTAAATGGCTCCACAAAGTCACACAGGCACATCCAGGGATGTCTCCTAATGGCTATGCCTGAACCTGCTGCTTTTGTTGTCTCTTTGGCTGCGTGGGCAATTCGCCTCATGGATGAGTTAGAAATTGCTTCAAGGGTGGTGAGCTGACAGGTAACTCTGTTTCATACCTCTTCAGCTACTGCTCCTGTGAGAGTATCTGACATCTCTTTGATCAGATCTCACTGTATTCTGGTAAAGTCCGCCATGTAGTTCAAAGACTTGAGAATGAAGGTTAATGAAGCGTAAACGCACTTACAAAACCTATCCATAATCTTGGACTACTTGTTAGGATGATGGATATTAGGGCTTTCCTCTGCAAGTTCCTTCTTTGTGGCTGTTGCTATCACCATGACATCTAAGGGCATCCCCTTAGTCCAGTGTTGCTCCTCCTTAGGGGCAGAAAGGATTTTGGGGATCGGCTCGATGGAGTCAGGAACCTTCCAGGCCCGTTGCACCATCAATTTGATGAGTACGTCAGCGGGTGGAGAGATCCAACAGGTAGAGGGTTTGGCACGACTCCTCTGAGGTCTATTTCAGGATGTCCCTGAAGGAAACATCATCAGGGGTGACCTGGGGGAACCTTCCCCCTCATCAAAATTGGTACCTTCAGTGAAGGACTCCTCTGGGGAGTCTAAGTGCTTCCTCTTGCACTTTTTCTTTGCAGGTACTTCTTGGGGGGGATGTTCTGGTGTTCTGGGAAAGTATCCAAAGAGGAAAACACCAAAGTGGGTCTTTCCTGAGGCTTTTGTGCCCTCTGACCCAGGGATGAGGCTGACAGCAGCTCTAGTCGAGGGGATGAGGAAGTTTGGCCCAAGAGGTATGGCAAGGACTGGGAGTCCACAATGGACAAGGCCTTCTGCATGATCTGAAAGGCTGCCCCCCCCCCCCAGTAGAGGGATAGGAGCCCAGAACCAAAATAAACTCCTTCGGAACCATGGTCCCACTCTGCACCGAGCAGGCAGCCTCTGAATCAGAAGCCTGGGTCATGCCAATGAAAACCAAGGCACCGAGGGGCATGGAAGGATCCGAAAATAAGGAAGTTGAACCCTGCCCCTTGTAACTGGTGACAGGCTCAACCCCAGGGACCTCCGGTTCCAAAAAATCAGAGGAGCTCAAGGCAATTCTTGGTTCCAGAGAAGAGGCTCTTACTGGAACCGAGACAGTTGGAGCTAGGTAAGTCAGTGCCAAAGACTCAGCTGGAGCTAGAGAAGGAAGATGAGACGGTGCCAAGAAAGGACAGTTCCCAGTGCCCAGTTAGCTGGGAGACTAAGAAGGAGGTAATCCCCGCTCCATCAGGAGCTGGTTCACCAGCCTCATGATGTCCGATTCCAAGAGACTCTTAGTGGATCGAACGGACAACGCCAAAGGAGATCTAGACAGTCACGGTACCACAAAAGGCTAGGTGGTCGGTCTGCAAAAGGACTGACTGAAGGAGAATACCTAGCCCTTGGTAGAGTCTGCTTCAGTACTGACAAAACTTCTGGTACTGAGGCTGTAGTTGTCTTATCTGGAGCAGTGGTACGTGTCGAGTCAATCTTGCCTATTGGTGCTGATAAAACGTTTGACACTTTAGGTGGTTTCATTAACTTTTCAGTTGGTTCTGAGGAACTGCTCGGTACTGAATGGAAGAGTTTCTTCGGTTTGGAAGAGGAAGATATGGCCTCTTCAAAGTCCCCTTTCAACAAACCTTTCAAGATCAGCTTGTTTCTCTGCTCATTTAAAGTCCTGGTGGAGAAACCATGACAGATGGCACAATCCTCTTGCAGGTGGAAAACATCTGGACAATACACACACTAGATATGCCCATCTGAATTGGGCATCTTCGTATCACACTTCTGGCACCTCTTAAAGCCAGAGGTGCCCTTTGAAGATTTCTCAGTCATGCCAGGTTTATCAGCCATGCCAGAAAAAGGTTTAGCACTGATAAAGACACACACACACACACACACACACACACACACACACACACACACACACACACACACACACGAGAGGAGCGGGTAGAAAGATTAAAAGTAGTAAGCAACAGAAATATAGATATATAATTTTATTTATTTTATTTTACATTTGTTAACCGGGGGTGTCTGACTGAGCCGAAAAGGCCTTTTTTCAGCAGAGGCCCGGGGAGAAAAGCTCCACAAAGAAAAATTACAGATACATTTAGTTATTTAGACATGATCAGTATACACACAAATTACAAAAGGCATGTTTTACAGTGGTATGTGGCACATCAACAGTTACAGTGGAGAGAAAAAAACAAAAAATATTAATTTAAAAATAAAGGTAATTAATAGATTTGTGGTGTACAGCTGAAATTTGGAACATAGGTAGAATACATACATAGTACACAGGTGCAGTACATACATTGTAGATTAGCCAGTGTTTTGTGAGTAAGACTAAAAACTATTATCAAGTACTCTAGGTTTAGTATGTGTACCTTACCCGCTTTCACTAGCCTGGGGAGCAATCATGGCACTGCCAACTTTGCTTGAGATGTTGCCTTATGAGGTCTTTAAAGGAGGCTTTGGATGATGTGTTTTGAATGCTAGCGGGGACAGAGTTCCATTTTCTAGCCACTGAACTACTATATAGTGCATCTCCAAAGCTATTGTAGCAGTTGGTGACTTCTAGTAGTAGTTTGCTTGATGATCTAAAAGGCCTTTTGGCTGAGTGATGTACTAGGTTTTTGAGGGCAGGACACTTATTGGGAAGGTAACAGATCGAATGACAGAGGCAGAGCTGATTGCAGGTTAGGAGGTTGGGCAGTTCAAGCCAGTGGAGCTGTCTCAAAGCAGTACAGTGCTGAGTTCTATATGAGCAATTTGCAGCAAAGCGGGCAATTCTGTTAAAGCAGGCTTCCATTTTGCTTAGTTCAGTTTTGTTGAGATTAGTCAGAATGGGAGATGCATACAGTAGGGTGGATAGAAGTTGGGAGCGAGCAATGGCTGATATTGCGTTGTTGGTAAGAAATGGTTTGATACGGTAGAGTGATCCCAGTTTGGCATGTACTTTTTTAATAGTTAAGTTGAGACGACTATCAAATTTTAGGTGTGAGTCTATGGTTATTCCCAATAGCTTAGCCTGTGCCACTGGAGCGATTGGAGTAACATTTGTGGAGTAGATAGTGAATTGACTGTTATCAGTGTTTTTGTTCGAATTGGTTATAATCATAAGCAGAGTTTTCTTTGGATTGAGGATAAGTCGGGCTTTGGTAAGGTAGTTTTCAATGTCAGAGAATGCTAGTTGAGGTGTTTGCAGGAGGGTGGGAATGTTTTGTGCAGCACAGATTAAGGTAGTGTCATCTACATACTGAATGATAGATGCATGCTGTGTGGAGGTATGGAGGTCATTTGTGAAGATTATGAATAGTAGTGGTTCTAAGATAGAACCCTGTGGGACTCCTATAGTTATGGGCAGCTGAGGAGAGAGAGAATTTTCCCATTTCAAAGCTTGGTACCTGTCAGTTAAGTAGCTTTGGAACCATGTAAGAGTGGAATTTGATATGTGATATTGGTTTAGTTTGTTTAGCAGGATTTGGTGTGAGACTGTGTCAAATGCTTTGCACATATCCAAAAAAAAAGAGTTGACACCTGTAGGGCTTCATTTTTGAGACGGTTTACTGTGTCTGCGAAGCAGAGGAGGGCTGTAGTGGTACTACTGGCAGGTCTGAAACCATGCTGAGTAGGTGACAGGATGTTGCTGTCTAGGAGATATTTTAGCATCTGGGTATGAATGCATTTTTCTAGGATTCTGGCCAGGGGAGAGAGTAAAGCAATGGATTTGTAGTTATTACGTTCAGTAGAGGTCCCGTCTTTATGTGTGGGTGTAACACAGGATATTTTCCAAAGTTTGGACACGTAGTTTTCAACAATTGATCTCTTTATGAGAGTGGAGACTGGGATAGCAATAGTATCTGCTGTGAGCTTCAAAAAATAGCTGGGGAGTAGGTCAGCTGCTGTTGATGAGGTTTTTAGTTTAGAGAGCATGCTTTCGATTGAAGTAGTGGAAACTGTTTTGAGGGTAAAGCTTGTATTAGTGTTATTTGTGTTGGGGGGTGGTGAGGAAGGAACTGTCCTGTGATACGATAGACAGAATTGAGTTCACAAAGTGGGAGCTGAATTGCGTTTCGATGGGAACTTTAGTGGCGGGGGGGTTGGTTTGGGGTAGCCTTTTGGGTGGAGTTTAGTAGCTGGTTTACATTTTTCCAAAATTTTGGGGGGCTGTGTTGGTATTTAGTTTGTAATGTTGTGTAGTAGGATTTTTTTGTCCAGCCTAATACATTTTTTGCACGGTTGAGCAGTTCTTGGTACTTAGGCTTTGTATTTCTTTGTTTTTTGATAGTAAAACCAGGCAGTGTCTCTGGACTTGAGGATTTGTTTGGTTTCTTTACTGAGCCTGGAGTTTGTAGAGGTTCTAACCTTGATTTTGCACAATGGAGCGACACTGTCTAGGTGTCGTAGAAATGTTTTGTTTAAATATGCTAGTGGGAGGGTTTTTAGGGGGGGGGTCCAGTCACAGTTACAGAGTAAAGTGTTGAGGACCTCAGGAGAGAATTTTTTTGTGTTTCTAGTGGATATATAGTTAGTGGCTTTGCATATGCATGTTCGACTATGTATAAAGCATATTATGTTGTGGTCACTTAAGGTGTCTGGGAGACTGCCTGTGTGAGGGTACAATGTGGGGTTGTTAGTTAGGACTCAGTCAAGGATGGATTCCCTTTTAGATTTTTTATCACATCTAGTTGGAATTTGGACTAGCTGCTGGTAGCCATGGAGATTTATTAGATTACTTGGTGGTTCTGACATACAGATGAACCAATCTAGGTTGAAGTCCCCAGAATAAGGGTTTCTTGTGAGTATGTGGAAGAACATTAGGATAAGTCTTCAAGGCTAGCAGGTGTATTACCAGGTGGAATATAGATCACAATTGTGGTGATGACCTTTTGAGGGTGAGGTTGAAGTTGTGAGATAAGTATGTCCCTATTATTGGGGGAGGGGTAGGAGTTTGGTAATTGATCTACAGTTAAGTTGGACTTGTACAGTAAGGCAGTTCCACCTCCTTTACAAAGTGGTCCTTCTTGTCTAATGATATTGTAGCCAGTAGGGAGAACTTCTGAGTTAGCTATGTTTTTATTTAGCCAGGTTTCTGTTATAGCAACTATGTCTGGGGAGTAGTGTGCTCTTGTGGCCTGGAGTTCAGGTATTTTATTTTACTAATAAGAAGAGAGATAAGAAGAGAAATTAGAGAATTCAAGGAAAAGACACTGTAAATTACTGCCAAAGCTCAAGAGAAGTTGGATACGTCTGACACATGTAGCGGCAAATGAGATCTGGGGTAATTTACAGAGAAGCATTATGGGTTTGAGAGTTTGGAAGGCACAAGCTGAAGTAAACAGCAGAGTCAGTTCCGAGGCTCGGAAAAGAGCCCAAAATCAAGGATTACGTGAAGACTGACAACATCAGATCAAATCTTCTTCATTTAATGCTGTAGCGTTTTCTTGTTGAGGGTTTATGGAAAGATAACAGATTGGAAAGGACAGGCAAAGAGAGCATAGGTTGCCAGGCTTTTAATGGAATTAGAGAAACCATGCAGTCAGTTTGAGGTTTGAAATATCCATGTGAATCTTGCCTGTTGGGTGAGATAGAAGGTATGCAGTTAGATCCAGAATCAAAGGTGGGTATGGAAAATGAGGCCAAAGGAAAGGGAACTAAATTTGTCAAGGCCAGTAAGGGGCAATAAGGATGAATTTGCTCTTCAACCTGGCTGCTTTCTGAAGGAATGTGGGAATTAAATGGAAATTAATGGAGTCATGGGATAAGTGTATAACAGATCGGGTGCCATTCATGGAGAAAAGCATCCCTCGGTGACTCCGCCAGTGGGTGAGACTAGAGCTAAGAAGCTGCTGCACTTGTTTAGAGGAGATACAAAGAGATCGCAGTAAAGGCTGGCCCCACTGATGGAAAATCCTGTCAGTCACTTTGTTGTTGAGAGACCACTTGTGAGGCAGTAAAATGGAGCTGCTCAGTTTGTCTGCTATCACACTGGATCTCCCCGAAATGTGCTCTGCGATAAGAAAACAGTTGGGAGGAGATCACCCATTGCCATGCCCTCAGAGCTTCTCAACACAAGGGGTAAGATCTTGTCCCCCTTGTTTGTTAATGTACCAAACCACTGATGTGTTGCCCATTTGGAAAGCAATCGTTCCATGAGGGAGAAAGTCTTGGAATGCTCGCAATGCCAAGAGCACCGCTCTCATTTCCAGAACACTGATATACAAACTGGCCTCTTTGGGGGACCAACAGCCTTGGACTCTCTTCTCCAAAAAATGACCATGGTCACTATGGCCTTGGGCTGAGAAAGAATGAAAGGACAACTTGGAAACAGTTGTGACTGCATCCACTGGGAGAGATACCGTTTGCATATTTCAGTTATTCGTATCTTTGTCGACATAGGCTGAGATGGAACTAACCATTTTGTTTGCAGCATCCACTGCAGAATTTATATGTGATATCTTGCTAGAGGAACTAAAGATTACCGACGTTGACATTGATCCTAGGGCTTGCAGAATCAACCGGGCTGTAATTCTGGCACTGCAAATTATTTTCTTGACCTAATTTCTTATTTTTCTACTCTCACAAGGGGAAGAGATGCTACCATAGATACTGTGTTGAATATTAATCATATGAATTCCAAAGTTTGAGCTGGTTGGAACTGAGACTTATTGTAATTGATTGTTATTCCTAGACTTGAACAAATCTGCAAGATGTGGTCTCATGCCTCTACCAGTTAATACCTGATCGGAGTGGTAATTAGCCAGTTGTCCATATATGAAAACACCTGGAATCCTTGCAGTATCAGGTGAACTGCTACTACTGTCATGCACTTGGTGAACACCCTGAGGGTTGTGGTGAGTCCAAAGGGCAGTGCTTTGAACTAGTAATGACTGGTTTCCAGCCAGATGTGCAAGTACCTTCTGGATTGTCAGTTCACCTTTATGTGATAGTACGCATCCTGAAGGTCCATCAAGCACATCCAGTTGTCCTTGCTCAGAAAGGGCAGAATGGACTGAACTGTGACCATCCAGAACTTGGTGTGAAGAACTGATTTGCTCAACACACTGAGATCTAAAACCGGTCTCCAGTCCCCTGTTTTCTTTGGCACTAAAAAGAATCTTGAGTAAGTTCTGGATTCTAATTGGTCTGGAGGGACCTTTTGGATGCCTATCTTTTCTAGCAGCTTTCATATTTTCAGTGCTTCTGTTTCCCTCTGATTGGGTGGAACATTGGGGATTTTTCTGGGTGACAGGAGTCAAAGGGAAGAGGAAATAATATAACCTCTGGAAATTATGCTCTGCACCAAAGTATCCTTTGTTATGCTTAGCCAGGCTTTGTGTTGCAGAGATAAGCAAACCTGACTGCCTCCAGAGGCAGACAATCAGGTCTCCGTTCACTGAATGGGTCTGTCAGAAAAACTATCTCTAGATCCTTGGTTCTGCATGCCTCCTCTGCCACTGGGGCATCTTCTGTTAAAGGACCGAACCACATCTTTCCATCTCCTCACTGGTTCCTGGAAAAGGAACGCTGAAGGGTTGAAAAACATACGCCCACTGCAGAGGGGGCCTTTCTGTCCTTCTCACACCTGGAGAAGGTGTCTTGTGCTGTGGGGCCAAACAAAGAAAAACTGTCAAAAGGAGCACTGATGAAAGACTTAAAGGGCCCACAAAGTCAAACAGGAGCATCCACGCATGCCTCCTGATGGAAATGCCCGAAACTGCAACCCTTGAGTGCCTTCTGCAGCATGCAAGATAAGCCTCATGGTTGATATCACAATCAACTGAAGGGTAGCCATCTGAGAGGCCAGAGAAGTTTGCACCTCTGCAGCAGTGGCCCCTGAAAGGAAATTTGAAAGTTCTTTAATTAAGCCCCTTTGCAATCTTGTGAAGTGTGCCAAGGAGTTCAGAAATTGGAGAGCAAATGTCGCTGAAGCATTTACATGCTTCCCAAATCTGTCCAAGGCCCTAGATTCTGTATTACGGGGGTGGACAGCAGAACTCTGTTCCGCAAGTTCCTTTTTTATAGCTGCTGCCATGACTATTGAATCAAATGGTGCACACTTACTCCAATGCTCTCTCCCTACTGGTGGAGACAGAATCCTGTCTGATCTCTAGGGGATTGGTTCAGTCATATTGGTTAAGGTACAAATCAACCAAACGAAATACCACAAATGTCACAAAAAAAAACAGAAATTCCAAGGTGAGGAAGCAGTCAATCAATGAAAATACTCAGTGATGCACAAAAATCCACGAAATAGCATAGTA
Organism: Protopterus annectens; assembly: GCF_019279795.1. Taxonomy (NCBI): domain Eukaryota; kingdom Metazoa; phylum Chordata; order Ceratodontiformes; family Protopteridae; genus Protopterus; species Protopterus annectens. The sequence goes on from NC_056731.1 coordinate 394,789,275, forward strand.
ACAGTTTAATAGCTGCTTTCGTCAAGAGACTTCATCAGAATACAGAATAAAAAAAACACCCATCTTTAAATAACACATCAATTAAATAATTAACCAATGATAAAAATCTTGAATAAAAAATGATATAAATTTAAAGTGCAAGTTGAATTTAGTTGAACAAGGATGTAGTAATGTATACAGTATTAAGACACATGGTGATTCAAATGCCTTATTTAAACATTCTGTTGTTTGCAAGAATTTTAATAAATTTTTATTCACTGTCATTGAAGTATGCAAAACGGACTTAAGGGGGGGTGATTTTAGGAATTTTGTCGAACAAAGAGAAGCACTGTGGCAAATCAGACTAAAATCTGATAAATAACCAGGCTTAAATGAGACAATCAATATAAAATGTTTTTTAAAGAATAACAAGTTAAGTATTGATAAGAACATTACTACATCCTTGTTCAACTAAATTCAACTTGCACTTTAAATTTATATCATTTTTTATTCAAGATTTTTATCATTGGTTAATTATTTAATTGATGTGTTATTTAAAGATGGGTGTTTCTTTTATTCTGTATTCTGATGAAGTCTCTTGACGAAAGCGGCTATTAAACTGTTACTACGCTATTTCGTGGATTTTTGTGCATCACTGAGTATTTTCATTGATTGACTGCTTCCTCACCTTGGAATTTCTGGTTTTATTGGTTAAGGTGTTTGCCTTACAAACACAAGGTACAGGGTTTAAATCTCACAGGGGATAATTGGCTAGGCTTAAAATGGCTCACAAAGGCAGTTAGCCTAGTACATATCTATGAACCTATGAGGTTCCTTTCACGCCCACTTAGACACTAGGTCAATGAGGTCATCAGCGGCCAGAGTGACTCAAAAGGTAGACAGGCCAGTCCCAAAAGCTTTCAGAAATACTAACTTCTCAGGAGTTGGGTTTTGGGCAGACCAACTACCTTTCTGCTTCAGGATCTCAAGGATGTCTCCAAATGAGATGTCAATGGGTGGTGATATGGAAGAACCTACTCCCTCATCACAGTCAGTATCCTCCATGACGGACTATTGGGGGAAGTCTAAGTGCTTCCTCCTGCACATCTTCTTCCAAGGGACTTCGGTGGGATGATCTGGAAATGTATCTGAAGAAATTACAGTATCTAACTGGATGGTCTGGAAGCTCTGGGCTGGCTGTCCCAGTGGTGTAGAATGAAGAGGATCACAGTGCAACATCAATATGGATGTCAAGCATGTATCCAAGAAGGAAGGACTCACATGAGCTACCGGAGCAGCGAAAACCCACTTCACAACCTTGAAGGTTGAATGCTCCAGATAGAAGGAAGCCAAGGGAGTTGTGAAAAAGTGTTTCTGGCCCATCACCTCCCTCTGCTCTGAAAGCTGCATGCTCAATGCAGAAGCCAGAGTCGAGCTATCCAATGCCGAAGCTCCAAGGGGGAAAAATGGTTCCAAAAAACCTTGCAGTCAACTCTATTCCCCCCTGGATCTGAACAGGATGCTTTGGCTCCGACAGTCCTCCAGATCCAAAGAATTCAGAGCTGGTGCACTCTGAGTGGCCATCAGATCCAAAGACAAGGTCCTCTTTGGATCTGACACCACCAGTTGGGTCTTCGGTTCCAAAGATGTTGAAGCCAAAGATTCAACAGACATGGACCTTTTTGAAGGGTCCTTAACTTTTAGCTTAGGAGGCTGAACTCATTTAAACGGCATCTGAAAAGGGGGTTAGCAACATTCCCCTTAAAATCAACATTCTTCCTCTGAAGCCATGACAAATGTCACAATTCTCATCCAAGTGCTCCGCAACTAAGCAGTAAACATCAGAGAGAGTGAGTGTCCGAGAGAGACATTTTATACCCACATCTGAATTTTTTGAAACTTTTTTCAGATATCTTAGAAAAGTTTACAACGGCCAAAAAAAAATTACAATATTAACACACAGTTGGAAGAAGCAATAAGGCAAGATTGTAGCCTTTTTATTATTATTATTATTATAACAACTAGATTAATTAGTTAGGAAAAAGTGAAATGGTAACAACACCAAAGAAAGAACAAGTAATAAGGGTATGAAAGGCTTACCAACAATGGTAATTGAAAATATACTACAAGTGTATAAGGTGGAAAAAAAGTTATCGTTAGAATGAAAAATTTCCACATTAAGGGATGAAACAGAAGAAAATAATGTTCTAAAAAGAATGCTATACTAAAGAGAATATTATTTTAAAGAGAAATCACTTAATTGACGATATAGTCCGAGAGCTGTATCAACTGTGTCTGGTCGCAAAAGCGGCAAATGAGATCTGACAGAAGTTAGGCATACTGCACTGTGGGTAGGAAAGGAGCTTGAGAGTTTGTTGATCACCACAAGCTGCAGCAATAGCAGAGTTGGGTCAGAGTATCAAATCCAAACCCATAAGCTGAGAAATGAATGAAAACTGAAATCATCAGATCATAAATTAATACAATGATTAAGATTAGTTTTAATAGTTAACTTAAGCATAAAAGGTAAAGTAGGTTGCAAGGGCACTCCTCCTCTAAGGAAAACCAAGTAGAGAGGACTGACGGAAAAAAAGCTTTACAAGGTACAAATTTCAGATCTGCTATGGTAGCCAGTTCAAATAAAAGAAGAGTCAGTTTTTCAAAAGTAAAAAGCAAGTCCCAATGAGGATGAGGCTCTGACTGCAAGCTGGAGCAGAAAAAGTACATCTAAAGAAAGCATTATAAAGAAAGAATCTTTGACAAGAAGATGGATAAGAAAAACACCTCGGAAACCCTTGTAAGCCTTCATTATGAATGCCAAAGACAAGATGCCAGAGATAACGTGGCAGCAAAATGCACCTTAATGGTGCAGAGGATGGAGTCCTGACTGTGCTCTATGTCCCAGGGATTAGATTAGTGGCCCCAGCCTTGAAGAAATTAGGCCAGGCCAGAGATGGGAAGAAGTTAAGAGATATGGCTTGTTTCCCCTCTTACTTCTGGGGTGGGGAGACAATTGTGTACACTTACAGGCATACTGGTGATGAGATTTCTCCAACAAAGATCAGAAAAATCACCAGACATATTTCAAGGGCAATGGTAGGGATGCCCGAGAGAAAACGTCTCTTGCAAAAGTTATGGAATGTTCTTTGCTGCACCCACTGCATGCCTGTCTCCTCCCAGGTACTTTTCCAGATGCATGTGGGGGATATGGCAGCACAAAAAAAAAAAATCAAATCAAACCACTTTGGATGTCTGTAAAGGAGTCTTGGTGGGGCCACTTATGTATGACTGCACCTCTGCAATGTCATCCCAAGGGATAAACACAGGAAAAGTTGTTGCATTTGGACTCTCTCAGAGACACAAGACTTTCATAGTTCATAGGTTTGTTTTGTATTTGTTCATAGGCTAGTACTAGGCTAACTGCTCTTGTGGGCCATTTTAAGCCTAGCCAACTACCCCACATGAGAATCAAACCCTGCACCTTGTATCTGTAAGGTAAACACTAACTATTATGCCAGCCTTTCCATGCCAACTTACTGCCTACGAGGCCACTCACAGGCATTAGTAAACAGCAAATGAGTCAGCCTGAAGAACTGCTGCTGCACTTCTCTCCTTCCTAGAGACAATACATCTTGCCTGGGACTCTGGAAAAATAGTTTCTACTGTTCTTCTAGATCTGTCCAAGGCATTCGATACCATCTCCTACACCCATCTCCTAAACCATCTTTCAGACCTTAATCTCTCACAGAATACCTTATCCTGGTTCTCTAGCTACCATTCCAACAGATCTCACGCTATAAAATGGGGGACAGGCACCTCAACCTTCCTTCCCACTCCCTCTGGGGTTCCCCAGGGATCCATACTCGGTCCAACGCTGTTTAATATCTTTACTAACAATTTCCACAAAGCCATACCCAATACCAAAACTGTATAATATGCAGACGATTCCACATTAACCTGCAGTGCAACCAAGCTCCCAGAGCCTCAGACACTGACCCAAGCTGCTTTCTCCACCACTGAAAATTGGATGCTTCAGAATCACATCTCACTAAATGCCAATAAATCCAAAATACTATTATTCTCTCCCTCAAAAACTTCCCCTCTTGATAAAAATTAATTCCAAATCATTTGCCAAAATAACTCCACTATAGAAGTTGTTTCTTTTGCCAAACTACTTGGGGTCACTATTGATGAACACCTGAAATTGGACACTCACATCCAGCAAAACATTAAGAAAACCCATATAAAACTTGGTATGCTATACAGGAACATCCAATTTCTCTCTCCTTCCACCAGACAAACGCTTGCTATTACCTATCTACTCCCCTCACTAATGTGTGGTGCTCCTCTATTAACTAACTTATCTGCCACACTCACTTCAAAATTGGAAGTCTGTTATAATAAGATTTCTAAATTTGTCACCAAAGCCAAATACTCCTCCTATCACTGTATTGCCCTTAATTTGTTACACTGGCTTGAACTCTCCAGCCTTCTAGACTATCTTCAGATTACCACAGCCCACAAACTAGTCTTTCAACCCTCTAAGTGCCCTGCTCTTTGCAACATCTTTCTCTCCTACACCCCTCAGAGAACTCTCAGATCTACTCACCAAAACCTAATCTGTGTCCGAAAACCCAATCGCCCTGCTGGTCAACTCCTGCTATCCTTTTCCTTAGCAAAAAAAAAATGGAATTCTCTTCCTTCTTCTCTAAGGACCTGTGCAAACTTTGAAAACTTTAAATCTCAATTACATTCCTACCTTTACTCTAACAGAAAATGCAACTGCATTCGCCCCACCTAGTCCTATAATTCTCTCTCCACCTTTAAACCCCCTCTCCAGCTATGATTACTAGCCTCTCTAGCTATGTTCTATAGGGTACCACACATGTCCATATTGTAAATATCAAATTTGTACCATGTACCCAATAATCTACGCCTGCTGTTTAACATGAAATGTAACTGTAAATTGTTTATTAATAATATTTTGTCTGTATCTAAAAGTAACATGTACTTAAGAAATTACACCTGCTCTCTAGCATGAAACATCATTGTAAATTGTTCTTCTTTTCTATATTGCATCTGTATCTAAACATTGTAACATGGAGCTTTTCTCCCCAGGTCTCCACTGAAAATGGACTCTCTGAGCCCAGTGGGCATCCCCAGTCACCAAACTGGAAACAAATAAATAAATAAACTGGCTTCCTCCACAGAATGGTTGGCTATAACAAAGCTCCTTAAAGCCCATTTCCATACCCTTATGGAAGAAGAGCGAGTTCTTCCCTGCTTGTGCAGTTACCATACCACTGCCTTGTTGCTGTGGATGGCAACTACCCTCTGGTGCATCTTGCAGCACCTGAGGAGAGAAACTCTCACTTACAGAGCACTGATTTACACATTGGCCTCCATCTGCCCATGACAATTCCCACCACTCTAGGGCATCTGGAGGGAGAGATGGACAGAAGTGGGATGGATGCTAAAAAACTTGCCTAAACATATATTCATAGTGTATGCCCACCAACTCAAGTAAACCTCCTAAATTTTAGCCACTTTGACTGAGAGGGTCATTAGGTTAGTGAGCTGCCACTACTGTACTTTCAGTCCACAGAAGTGCCTTCATGTATTACTTGACAGAGGTAATCAAATAAACTGCGGCTGATAGAATACACAAGGCCTTGAGACAAAAGAAAACAGATACTGTTTGAAGATGAGTAACTTGAATCACCACATTCTGCACAGAAATATTCCTGTCTGATGGAAGAAATGCCCTGCAGGATACCATGTCCAGTACACACCCAATGGCTGAACATGAGTGGCCACCTTCTAAAATCCTGCAGTGTTTTTATAAAAAAAAAACGCCAAAAATGGAATAAATCGAGGACAGACTACTTGGTTGAAATTAAGCTGTTCATCAGTCTGGCAGCCAGAAGCAGTCTTTCAGGTATGGAAATGCTTTGATGACCTGCAGTTTCTGGTTCACTGCAACTACAGACATGCACTTGCTAATCATGAACATCCTGTAGCTGTGGGGAATGCAAAGGGAAGCATACAGAACTAGTAATGACTGGCTCTCCCTGGAAGTGTAAAAACCTCCTGGTCTCCCTTGTAATTCTGACATGAAGACAGGCACTATGGTGGTCCAAAGTGCCCATGCAGTCTCCTTCAGATACATAGAACAGAATGGACTGCAGTGCAACAATGCCAAAGGACTCTTTCAGAGGTAAGGTGATTCAGGTCAGTCAAATCAAGATGAGATTCTTTGTCCTTTTTGAAACTAAAAAGAACCTGGGGAAAATCAGATCTTTTCTAGTTTGATGGGACTGCCTGGATGGCTCATTTTTGCAAACCAGTTAACACTTCTTTCCCTGATGCAATCCTTTGATGGGGGTGACATTGCTGCCTGGGTGGGGGTTGCAAGTTAGAAATTTGAAGTCCTAAATGCATGAAACACACAAGATTGAGCCCACCTGCTTGAATCTTATAACCTTGAACCGGCAAAAAGAAGTGAAACCGTGTTTCTTTTTGTAGGAAACTGAACTCTGCAAAATCATAAACAGTGGGGAAGTTTGCCTTTTCCCTACTGCAGAGTGATTTCAGAGTTGGAATATGTAAGTACCAGGCTTGCTTCACTGTAAAAACATCTGTACTGTTTCATTTGTGTGCCAGTTGAGGTAACAAGATACGAGCATGTGGGCTCGATCTTGTGTGTTTTGTGCATTTTGGACTTCAAGTTTCTAACCTGAAATTGGGTGTGGAAGGGAATGGTACAGCCGGTGGATGTTATTGCCCTGATCCATTTGTTCTGCATGATAATAAGTCATACAGTCAAGTGAAGGATTGATCACTCCCAACTATGTCTAAAATGGGACAGCTGGGTAAAGCCACAGGGGCTAGCCTGCTGTCTCTAAAGGGGACTGCAGTATTCCTGATACTGTCAGTTTCTACTGCCTTGGGACTGGCAACAGTTCTATAAATTGTATCAGCTAAAGGGGCTCTTCCCAGGAACCTCAATTATTTTTTCTGCTGCTTGCCAAGCTGATACCAAAGATAACACTGATTTTGCTATGTTCAACAGAAAGGGTGCTGGTGAGCTTAAAATTTCACTCCAGCAGAAATGAGGGTCTTGCCCTCATGTTCATTCTCCTTCAGTTCTGCTTTAACTTTTGGGCCAAATGTCAAAGGGTCTGTTAAACACAGCCTTAGTGATTCTGGTGAAATCCTAAGTGAGCTGCAATGATGAGTGGCTAACCAGATACCCACAAGCCTTGCTGCGCAATCTTTGGAGTTGCAGACTAGGTGCATAATTAGATTAACAATGAAAGACAAGGTTGACATTTAATACTGTAATTTAAATATCAAACTTCAATTTACAACGCATCCAGCGTATGGTTTACCTCATCAGTTAGGTCTCAATTAAAACGCATCAAAGTGTGGGGGACATATAAACATGGTCCTCAAGTCTTTCCAGTACACCATTTTTCAATTACAGCTGGACACTGCACAAATGGAGCATATTTAAGGACTGCCACCACAACAATGGAAACCACTACAGAAGTATCTCACAAACAAATCCAGTCTTTAGGAGGGTGGAGCCGTACAGCTGTCACAACATCAAGGCTTTCCCACACTGCTTTGACCACAAACCAAGCCATCTTATCAGCTGGAGGAGGACCATCCAGGAATAAGGTTCAGGAGAATAGAAGATCTCCATCAAGATGAGCTGTGGAAAGGAGTCAGTGAGCCAGTCTTCTTTTCATCTCATCATCTCTAAATTTTCACCATATTTGTTGTCATGCAGGGGAAGTTGGGGAAATCTACACTCTTACCTAGATCAATATCTAGAGTGGGAGACTCCTTTGAATAGTCTACATGCTTCCTCCTGCACATAATACTGCTTTTCTTTGTTTGGAGATCATGGATGCAAAGAGGAAAAATAATGCATTTCCTCATGTATAGCATATGCATTCTGCCATGGGTTACTGATCCCTTTGTCCTTAACAAAGAGATAGCAGATGGTCTAGAAACTTGGTAAAGGAAAGAATGGAGTGGAGACTGAAGTCTGAACAGAGACTAATGGAGACAAGTGTAGCAGAGTCTGTATCACTGGCATCAAAGCTGGGACAGATACCAAACTATGAATCATTATGGTGTCAACCCACAAGGCAAGAAATGAAATTCAATGAGGCCAACATCAGAATCAAAGAGACTGGCCCCAAAACCAAACAGGGCCCCAGCCCCAAATGTCAACACTGGGACACCAAATAACCCACAACTTTTCACCAAAGGTATCAACCCTGAATGCTGAAAGGGTAATCTTAGCAACAGCAGTACCAGATGCAATGATGTGAGGGCTGATAATGACAGAGGACCAAATCTAAGCCTTATGGCTGAAGACTACCCCAGTGTTGGGGGAACTGATACTGAAAGCATCAGTGAAGGCAAAGTTAAAGTTGAGGATATTGATGTTGAGGGCTGTGGCTCCAAAACTGAGACTGCTGACAATGTCAAACTGCCAGGGGCATAGACATCTAAGCCTGTGGGTCCAAAACCAGCCTCAGAGAAATTCGGACAGGAAAACTGCCTGGTGAGAGGAGCCAAGAGGGTGGAGCAGAAAAATCTGGCAAAAGAGAATGCCCTCTAACATTTCCAATGCCACCAGATGGAGGCCTATGAAACATTATCCACTGGACATTGAAGTAAATTTATGGTGGTATTCTTCTAAGGGAACAGACACACTACTGTAAGACCCACAGGACAGACTTCAACACCTGATATTTAGGAAACACTCGCAGCCCTAGCATGTTTAACAAACTAAATCTTGGACTCTACAGTAATAAGCAAATGGGTAACACTAAAAGGAGAAGATGATAAAAATTTCCTCCAGATTTAGCTTCTTAGAAAAGGGACCTGAAGAAAAATCTATGGTTTAGCTTTACTGGCTTAGTTAGTTCTCTATGACTTACATCTTCTTTCAAGATCTTTATCTCTGTCTTTGGGCTTTTCAGACACATGCTTGGTCCTCTGGTCCAATGGAGTTGATTCAGAAAGGGAGCTCAGGGTTACAGCCATAACAAGTAGTGGCACAGAGCTTTCCTTATACTTCAACAGTATTGACTTATTTCTCCTGATCGTAAGAGTAGTAGGATTAAGGGAGTCACAAACTTTTCAGGATTATATAACAATGCACATCACAGGAGACAATGCCTGTCCTATGGTGAGAGTCTTCCCACACTTGAATTTTTGAAAAACTTCACACTCCAAAATCAACTGAGGCAATATTCAACCAAGACAGGAACCCCATGCAAAGCAGCCCAAGATCTGTGGTCGATGAGGATAGACCTCATTTCAGATCTTTGTTTCGCTGCTTATATCACTATTTATTTGTTAACTAGATTAACTTTACTGGGCACAAGTCCATTTCCATACAAAGACTCGAAGGAAAAAAAAAGGACCTTGAATTAAAATCTTAGTCATCTAAGTAAACAAATTTAAAAAGCATCACTATCAACATTTGTCCAAAGAAAAATCTATAAACAGCACACAAGTATAACCAAATAATTAGCAAATAAGTATTACAGCACTGCAAGATCAGCAGATGGATAAATACAACTGTTGATATCTGTTGCATATAATACAAGAAACATACAATAAAAAAGGAACACTGAAATATGATCAGTTATACTTACAAGCCACCGGAAAAAATAGTACGTCAGAGTGCACTGTCTGTGCTTACAATGTATGCATAGTAGCAATACAAGAGTAGAAGTAGCCATTTTTGGCAGGTGCTTTGTGAAGCTGCAGGCTATGCAAGATGCTGGGTTGTTAGGAAAACTGCACTGTTGTTTAAAAGAGGCTATGCTCAGGGATTACACTAGCAGATGATTTCAGAGGTGTCTAATGCATTTTTCCTCCTCCTTAGGAAAAGCTAGTTTACAACTCCTAGATCTCAATTTAGTCTCTATGAGGTCTGGACACAAATGAGTGCACAGAAGCGTGTGGCTGAATGTGAGCTCTATGAATTCAATTTTACTTTCCTTAAATCATTCACAGTAGTTCATTCAGGATTTTGCAGTGGCAGGAATGGTTGGTATTTGTTAACAGCAAATGCAGGTATTGCGTTGTAGGTAAAAATCAATTCAATAGACAGGTGGTTCTTTCAGACAGTCATGGATAAGGCTCTGTAGAATAGCTCTGATAGTAACATGGTTTCTGCCATTGTTTTTTTCTGTTGGTGGTAGTATGTTGGAGCTTAGCCTGGAAAGGGCTTCAGGATTTTGGTACAGTTTCTTTATAATGTTTTATATACGATGTTCACAAGTCATGTTAGTAATAGTAATACCAATGTTCTTCCATTCACATGATGTTCACAAGTCATGTTAGTAATAGTAATACCAATGTACTTCCATTCACAACCAAGACACTTCCATTCATGTAGAGTTTCTATAGTTTCTATATCTACTGCTGCCGCTTTAGGGTGTAGTAGTTTGCTTGGCTGCTGGATACAACAGTGCAAAACAGTTTTTTTTTCTTGCCGAATATCAAGCTGTTGAAGCAATGCCCTTCCTGAAATATACTTAGTAATTCCTGCATGTCAGATTCAGGTTTGGCTATATTAAATGTGGAGAAATGCTGAAATGTTGGCATTCTGCATTTACTTATTTAGTTAGTTACATTTTAGTTACTATAGTAGAACACTGATAAAAGCATAACCAACTGCAGGGCCAGTCAGGGTTACATTCAAAAAGACTGGGGCTTGGTATAACTGTTAAGGTGTTTGACTCAGACACAAGGTACTCCTTCTCTGGAACAGGCTCTTCCATCCTTGTAAAGCAGACTTCTTCTCTAACCTAATTAAACTGTAACTTAGACAACTGGATGGGGAAAGTACAGTTTTGTACCTACCATAAATGTAGATGTTCGAGTGCTAATACAGCTGCAGTCATAACAGATGGGTTCTCCTGCCGTCAGGCGGGTCCTCGGTCGGCCGAATTCCAAAGTCTAGGTCCGGTGTCGGTTGTCGTCGCTTCTTCCCTGACGTCAGTGCGACAGGGGTATAAAAGAACCAGCCGACGCCATTTTCTTCAGTTTTTCTTGCCCCAGATTTCAGGTGCCCCCAGAAAGAAGGCAATACATAAAGTTATGTAATAATGCAATGCAATATAATCAAAGACCAGTAGTTGCAAGCAAATACACCATAAAAGAAGACCCCTAGAGGGGAAGGAGGGAGGGAAACCTGGACTGCAGCTGTATTAGCACTGGTACATCTACATTTATGGTAGGTACAAAACTGTACTATGTTCATCGTGCATACAGCTGCAGTCATAACAGATGGGTAGAATCCCAAAGCTAGGCACCTAGGTGGAGCTAGGAGGAGCCAAAATGTCCTGCAAGACTGCAGTGGCAAAGCCTGCTCTAGATTTGGAGTATAATGGTAGGTTGTAGTGCTTAGAGAAGGTATGCACAGAACTCCAAGTGGCTGCTTCTAAAATATCTTTGGTAGGAACTCCTCTGAGGAAGGCTGCAGAGGTGGCTGTGGCCCTGGTAGAATGAGTTCTAATGCCTGTAGGTACAGTTTTGCCATGAAAGGAATAGCAAAAGCGTATGCAGTGGGCTATCCATTTTGAGATTGTCTGCTTGGATATTGACATTCTTTGAACTCCTACCGCATAGGCCACAAAAAGCTGTTCTGATTTTCTGAAAGGTTTTGTTCTGTCCAAATAATAACGCAGTTGTCTGTGGATGTCCAAGGAATGCAGTAATCTCTCCCCTTTGTTTTGAGGATTAGGATAAAAAGTAGGTAAATGTATGGCCTGATTTAAAGCTACCCTGGATACCATATTAGGCATAAAGGACGGGTTGGTATGTAATGAAACTCTGTCCTGATGGAAGATGATAAAAGGCTAGACAGCCATAAGAGCCTGCAGTTCTGAAACTCTACGAGCTGAAGTGATAGCCAGAAGGAAAGCTGTTTTCCAGGACAAATATTGTAAATCTGATGAGGCAGCTGGCTCAAAAGGAGGCAAAGTCAGTTTTTCCAGAATGAAATTAAGATCCCAAGCAGGTATTGATTGTTTTCTTGGAGGTCTTAAATTCTTAGCCCCTCTGAGGAACTGTCTTAATAGAGGGTGAGAGAATAAAGGTGGATCAGTGTTGTATTCTGCAGAAATGGCTGAGGCATGGATTTTGATGGAGGAGAACGAAAGTCCACTGCTTAGCTGTTCAGCCAGATATTGTAGTATTTGAGGTAAATTCAGTTTTCCAGGGCACTGGCCCTTTTTCTCATTCCAAACACAAAAACGTTTCCATTTTGCAGAGTAAGCTTTTCTAGTTGATGGCCTTCTGGCCTCCAAAATGACATCCTGCACCTCCTTGGAGAGCAGGGCCTGCTGCGATGCTAAGGAATCTTCCATGCGGCAAGATTGAGTGTTTTCAGCTGACTGTGAAGAGTTTTGAAGCTGTGCTGAGTCAGAAGAAGAGGCATTAGAGGCAGGGTCCATGGTGGGGAATGCGTCAGGCTCCTCAGGAGTGGGTACCAGTGTTGCCTTGGCCAGTCCGGAGCAATGAGGATCATCTTTGGTCTGTCTGCTCTGGTCTTCAATAGGACTTTGGGCAGCAGAGGAAGAGGTGGGAAGGCATAAACTGTCATTGATGTCCAACTGAAAGAGAGCGTCCACTCTCCAGGCCTTTGGATGGAAGATCCTTGAGCAGAATTTTGTCAATTGATGGTTTTGTGGGAGGCAAAGAGATCTATGTCTGGCCTTCCCCATTCTTGGATTATTTCTGTAAAAACTTTTGGATGCAACTTCCATTCGTGTGGATCTGTCATATTCCTGCTTAGGTTGTCTGCCAGCGTGTTTTCCTTGCCTGGCAAGTACTGTGCTTGTAGTTCCATTTGTAAGTCCATGGCCATGTTCCAAAGTGACATGGCCAGTCTGCATAGGGGATAAGAATGTGTTCCTCCCTGCTTGTTTATGTACCACATAACTGTGGTGTTGTCTGTTCTTATCAATAGCTGGCCTGGTTGTAGAAGGTCCTTGAAAGCTGTAATAGCATTTATCACTGCTAGCATTTCTTTTTGATTGATGTGAAGGTGCTTTTCTTTTTGGGTCCATTTGCCCTGAATGCACCGGTCTGTCATGTGCGCCCCCCAGGCGTAGTCCGAGGCATCTGTTGTGATGAGTTGATTTGCTTGAGGCTTACCTGAATGGAAGACCTGTGTTTGTTTGGCATGCTTGAGCCCACCACAGAAATTCCTTTTGCAGACATGGAATTAGTGGTATTATTGTTTCCAAACTGTGGCTGTGTTGAGACCATATGTTTTTTGGGTACAATTGCAGTTTTCTCATATGCAGCTTTGCACATGGGATTAGTAAGATGCAAGATGCCATGAATCCCAGAGCCTGCAGGATTTTCCTTGCAGTCAGCCTGGTGCAATTTGCCAGTGTTCTGAAATATTGAATTAGTTGCCCCTGCTTCTCTGGCGTAAGGTAGGCCATCTGGGTGTTTTTATGTCCAAATTGGCACCCAGGAAAATGATCTTCCGAGAGGGTATTAGTCTTGATTTCTCTTTGCTGACTGTGTATCCTAGAGAGTTTAATAACATTATTACATAAGCCAGATGTTTCAGAAAAATGTGCTTGCTGTCCGCTTGGATCAGGCAGTCGTCCAAATAAGGGTATATTTATATCCCTTGAAGTCTGCAGTAGGCAATTACTGATGCCAGGCATTTCGTGAATACTATGGGCGCAGTAGATAAACCAAAGGGCAATGCAGAGAATTGATAATGGGTTGAACCTGCAAGAAATTTGAGGTATCTTCTGCAATTTTGTCTGATTGGGACATGCAGGTATGCCTCCTTGAGGTCCAATGTTACCAGCCAAGACTCCTTGCCCAGCATGGGAAGAAGTTGCTGTAGAGTGAGCATCTTGAATTTTGGTATGAGTAGGAATGTGTTTAGGATGGAAAGATCCAAAATAGGTCTCCAATCTTTTCCCTTCCTTGGCACCAGAAATAGCCTGGAATAAAAACCTTGACCTTGTTCGTGTGTAGGTACCTCTTGAATAGCTTTCATGTTTATAAGATCTGAAATTTGCTTTTGTGCCTCTGCCCTTTGATTGTGTGGCAGGTTTGGCATGCCTTTCATTTTTGGAAGGGTATGAAAATGGAATTTGTAGCCTCTGTTTATAATGTTCAGGATCCATTTGTCCTTTGTGACAATATGCCAATTTTTTGAGAATAGTGCCAGCTTTCCTCCTAAGGGGGCTGCCATTTGAGACCTGGTTGGCATGCAAAGGGGAAAGTCATTGGTTTTGCTTTCTGAAAGATTGCGAGTTGTCCTCACCACCTCTTTGTGTAGGAGCTTGCCATTGTCTGCCTCTGTACAAACCTTGTGTTTGTCCTCTGCCCCTCGGGCGCCTTTATCTGCCTCTTTGGGGTCTGTCTGTGGCAGGAAAGGACCAGTTTTTGGAAGGCCAATTTCTACTAAAACGTGGGGGTTGAACCTGCAGAAATTCTTTCACAGTTTGCATTGATTTAGCCTTTTCCTCCATTTTCCGTAATACTTCCTCAGCATTTGCCCCAAAAAGGACATCCTTTTGTAGAGGGGCGTCTAGTAATTTAGCTTTGATATGATCAGGCAAGGCTTGTTCCTTGAGCCAGGCATGCCTACGTATGACTGAGCCTGTAACAGCAGCTCTACATGAGGCCTCTAGAGCATCAAAACCACATTGTAAGGTATGTTTACCCACTTGTTCTGCACTATGCATCAAATCCTGCAACTCCTTCATGTCTGGTTGTTCAGGTTGTGACATTTTACTTTTCAACTGAGATAACAGAAACTGTTGGTATTTTAGCATATGAAACTGACAGTTTAAGGCCCTCATGGATAAGGTAGCCGAGGTATATACCTTTTTCCCCACCTTTCTAAGGATCTGGAATCTCTCTCGGAAGGCAATGGGTTTTTGGCAATGGAGGCCTTAACTCCCTTGGGCCCCTGTGAGATGGTTTCTATGTCAGCAGCATGGCTTTTGTATAGAAATTGGTGTGAGTCAGGAACCCTGTAGTACCTGTCAGGCTTAACTGGAGCTGGAGGAAGAGAGTCCGTGTTAAGGCAGGCCTCCGAGTAAACATCATCTAGGATGTCCAGGACAGGAGGTATAGCCAGAGGCCTGTGCTGGGGTAACAAAAGAAATTCCCTGAGCCTTTTCTTGGAATCTGAATAATCCTGGCCTTCCCAGTGGAAGTGTTCCTTTAAGGTATGCAGAGTTTCACCAAATGAGTAATCCTCAGGGGGGGGGATACAGAAGGAATAGATTCCTCTGCATCAGAGTCTTCAAAAGGGGAGTAAGACTGTTCCTGATAATCAGAGTGCTCTGAAATAATGGAGCCCTGATCAGAGGAGGTGGAATCTTCCTCCACTCTGGGTCTTTTGTCCGGAGGTGGCTGAGAACCTCTGATTTGAGTAATTAAATCCTCAGCCATTTTAAGCATCTGTTTCTTAGGCATGGAGCCTGGAGATGGGCCCTGTGTAGCTGGTCTCTTAGGGTGCATGGTAGCTTTAGACTTGGTGAAAGCCTTGGAGAAAGAAGAGGAAGGTCTGAAGACACCTTGAGTGGAGGTGGACCTGTCCACATTCTGTGTTTCAACGCCAAGCGTGGCTTCGGTATCTGTAGTCAGGGTGTGGGCCGAGGAGCCTGCGACCTCGGGTACAGGAGACACCACCAAAGATGTGTAGTCGGTAATCAGGGGCTGCGTAGGCACCTCGTGGAGAACTGGACCACGTGTAGTCGGCTTTGGCGTGGTGTCGGTAGAGGCCGTGGACCTCGAGTGTCGGTCCTTGTCTTTGCATTTTTTAGACAAAACCGGAGTCGGAGTATCCGACGACATAGTATAGTTAAATGCTTTCCCAAAATAATGCTGGGCAAACTCCGCCCGACGCTTAATAGTGCGTTTGTTGAATGTAGCACAAAAGCGACAGACCGAGACGTCGTGGTCTGGGCCTAAACAAGGTATACAGAGGGAATGGAAATCCTTATGCGGTATTTGCTTCCCACAAGAAATACAATTATTAACTTTGTCTGACATTGGTCTGAGGCAAGAAAAGTTTCCCCAACGGGGTACTTAGCTTTTAAGAAGACTTTGGTTCCAAATTTTTCGTAATCTCAGGAGCTGGCCGACCGGCACTTGCGAACTGCTTCTGCTTCGGGCACCGCGCGGCAAGAAAGACTGAAGAAAATGGCGTCGGCTGGTTCTTTTATACCCCTGTCGCACTGACATCAGGGAAGAAGCGACGACAACCAACGCCGGACCTAGACTTTGGAATTCGGCCGACCGAGGACCCGCCTGATGGCAGGAGAACCCATCTGTTATGACTGCAGCTGTATGCACGATGAACATCATGAAATTCATCCATGGTTTGGCACCTATGTCTCTAATGGACATGGGCAGCCTGTAACTGGTTACTCTCCTAAGCCCCTGCTTGCAAATGTTTCACATCCTAAGCTGCTGCTTACACTTATCAAGGGTAACAGAACTTCTCAGATATTTGGGATGCATGGCTAGGCTAAAAAAAGGCCCTTGTGGTCATTAGCCTAGTAAACATCTATGAATGCATAAAATTGTAAGAATTTTTTTTCATGCACAACTACCATTGCAAATAAAGCAATAAAAAGTGCAAAAGAAGAATAGTATGTACAATATTTATAAGTGTGAAAGTGCAGAAGTTACAATCAAATGAAACGAACATCAGGTTTAGCAAAGGTTACTGTAAATGGTAACACAAGGGTTTCAAAGGACATGACAATAGGTAAACAGCTGTAACACAACAAAGAGAAATCGCAGACAGCCTATGCACATGCTTACAAGAGGCAAAAGCATAGAGGTAATAATAAGAAATAGGCAAACACATGGAGTACCACGGAAGTAGAATCTCTCTGGCATGTTAGTATTTGCATTTTTCAAACAAACACAGTTTGAGGTGGGGCCTTTACTTAAAGTAGTTTGTAATCTCAGTTATATCATAAGGAAGACTGCCATAGGTTTGGTGCAAGAACAAAGAAGCTAGTGACAGAGCTAAGTGGTGTGTCAAGAAGTGTTGTAGAATAGGGCCAGTTTTAGTTTGGCTTCCAATTTTGTAAGCTAGGGTGGTTGTGATAAGTTTCTTTGTAAGGGGAGAGGGGGGTCTTGGTGGAGTAGTTTAAACAGTAGTGAATCCAAAGGTAATTTGGATCTGACTTTTACTGGAAGCCAGTCAGTCCTGGATAGAGTAAGGCAGTTATGGTCAAAGCAAGAGGAAATGGTGAAAACAGATTCATTTTACTTGATAAGGTCAATTAAGCTGATGTGTTTTTGTTAGAGGTAGTGGCATACAAGGCTAAACCATATTCCAGTTATGCAAGCAGGTCCCTTTACGAGTGTGGCTTGTTTTGACATGAGGTATTTGGCTTTGTGCCAAAGGGTTGCATGACTGGTGATTTGCAAAGTAGTGCACCATTTTCTGTTGGTGGTTGAAGGATCTTTTTTCAAGTTCTTCGGGCTTCATCCTTGAGCACCATTAGTCTTTTCAGCTCTTTTGTGAGCCAAGCAGTCTTGGTGTACTTAAAGATTCTGGAAATTATGGGGAACTGGTAGTGGATGTTTGGAAGTGTGAGGAGAGTTGGTATCAGTAATGCTAATTATGGATAACTAGTCAATGGTGCAGAATTAGGACTGTAGTCTGGATATTTGTAAGAAGACTTGGATCAGAAGTAGATCTCTGAGAAGTGTTTGATTTTCAGAATCTGAATGCTGAAGGTTAAAGGCCAGTGGTTGCTGTAAGTTGGACGGTGAGTAATGACAAAGGAAATGACAGCAGTGTGGAAGTTTAGAATAAGGTCTAATAAACCATGCTGATTTGTTCTGAAATTAGGTCTGTTTGGGTTGATTACAACTTGGAATAGTTTAAGGACAGCAAGAAATTTGAAAATGTCATGGTTGGTGGGACTGAGGAAGTTTAGGTTAAAGTTGCCAAGGTTAATAATGTGTTTGTTAGAAGCTGTAGTAACAGGAATGTCAAGTAGTAGGGCTTAGTACTTTAACACAAAGGTAGGGGGTAGCAGTCAAGCAAGTGCCATGGTTAGACGAGAAGATGGCTTGACCGGTAGCTTACTCAGGATTCAGAGAAGTGGCTTGAGCAACTACAGAAAAGTTGAATGTAGTTTTATATAGGTGCATACCACCACCACCACCTGTCTTAACAAGAGGGGACTAGTCAAACTTGTAGCTATATCAAAGGAAAAAATGGTGAATGTGGTGGTGATTATTTTTGAACCAAGATTTAGCAAATGCTATCATATTGGGAGAGAGTGGTAGGCTATAAAGGTACTGATTTGAACAAGTAATTCTACTGGTATGTTGTTGCATATTGTTTGTGTATAGGTTCTTCAATAACATTAGTGAAATAATTTAGTAATGTGTTACAAAATGTTGCACTATTTACAGTTTGTACCTTCTTAAATCTAACATTCTCCATCAAAAAACTAATGAATGCATATTTATTAGTAAAATAATGTGTATAATAGGAAACACCTCAAATATCAAGCAAAACACTCATGGTCTTGAGCATAAATATAGGACTAACCTTTGCTTCAATCTGTCGATAGCATGATACACCATACACGGTTTTCTGTTCACCAGTCCTTGGTGGCAGGTGGAAAAACACTGTATCTAAGAAGAAGGATTTTTTCACATTACTTAACCACAAAACAAGGCCATACAAAAAGCAACATTTGCAAGCTTTATCTACACAAAAAGCAGAGAAAATTGATGATCCTTCAAAAGAGAAGGAATAGTAATCATTAAAAAGAAGAAACAAAAGTTATATACTCACTATTTGCACTGGAAGCAAATTTTGAACACCTTGAAGACTAAAGCCAGCAGGATTTAGCACATCATCTAAAACTCTCCCAGGCTACCAAGCCCCTTCCATGCACAGACAATGCTGAATGAATCAGGACCCATCTCCAGATCTCTGAAAGCGCAATTTAAGTGAAGCAAAATCTACTATTAGCTATAAACAATCAAAATATATCAATAACTAAAACCTTAAATTCTCTATCGGGGCTACGGCAGGGTGGTGATGAAAGTGGAACTGTCAATACAGACTGTCATTGGGTGTTCCATCTTCATCACTTTGAAGGCAAAGTGTCAAGCATATCCTTCTGGGTGACCACCAACTTTTTCGCTAAGTAAACTGGAACCAAAATAAATAAAGCAAACTTGGAGAAGACCAGCCACAGAAAAAACAGCTCCAAATCAAAAGTAAAATTTATTTGTGAATGTGGCTACTCATGGGAACATAACCCTAAAGATGGTAACTTTGAAATAAGTCCTGTATGTGGCGATTTCCAAGTTTGTGTCTTGTAAGTATTTAGTCACAGCAGCACAAATATCTTAGAATGTATTCTTAAAGAAGGTTTGAGAGGTACCTACACCTCTGGCAGAAAAAGATCTGCGCTCATATAGTAAAGGTTTGCTGTTCTTTTGATAACAGAATCAAATGCAACCAGAAATTCATTTTAATAGAATCATCTTGAAAACTATGAAGCTCAACTTATTTAAACAGAAAAACAAAAAGTTGAGAGTTTTTTCTTATGGATTTCGTTCTGTCAGGATAAATGTCAAGATAAAATCTTAGCATATGCACAGCCATGCTTGCAATCAATATTCAACTTTGTTTTGGTGACTCAGGAAGAAGACAGTCCGGTTGATTGCCTGGTTCAAATTTGTTGTAAGTGGCAACCCTGCCCATGAATGAAACACTCATTCTCATGGACATGCTGTATTTATGAAATATCAGGTAAGAAGGGCTGCTAATATAAAGCCTGCGGTTCTACAATCTTTCTGGCTGGTGTAACAGATACTACAGTCTTCAGGTAAACATTTTAGCTCTGCTGAGGTATACCAGTTTGAAAGGAAGAAGAGAGAACTTTTCCAATGCAAAGTAGGGAAACCAATCAGGAAAGGATTGGCCAGTAGCATCCACAGAAAGGAAACATATACCAATATGTTATTACATTACAACAGTTGCCACCCTTTCCACCAGAGGAAGGGTATAATAAAAGGCCAAATGGTCAGGTTATCTAGGCTTATTAGCAACAAGGAAATATTCAAAAGAGAGATCTATATTTTAATTGGAAAGTTTTAGAATAGAGGTTACACATTAAGCCTTTTGCTGAAAGTGAAGAGAGAAGTTATGCTTAAAAGAAATACAACATTTAAGCCCATTTTAAAAGCAGGTCTTAACACTAATAGAACCAATATGGCTAAGTTGGACTATAATGTTCTGGTATTATAATACAACATGAAACACCAGACTTGGTATCAAGTCTTAATAATATTTGGGAAACTCACTTTGACAATGAAATAAAGGGAAAGTTGGGGCACAAATCCAAGGCTGTATATAGTAGAGGGTGGAATATAAAGAATATTCTTGAAAGTGTTGACAGAAAACAAGGCAAGCATAGGTCCTCGATGAACAAATGTGGCGCCTGTAAGAGCTGTAAAAATATAAATGATGGCACGAATGCTTTTATAGGAAGCTTTGAACACACAATAGAATGCTCGGGTAGGTGCAACTGCAACACCACTATGGTGGTTTATTTAGCTACATGCTTATCGTGCCTTGGATTTACATAGGAAAGACCAAAAGAAGGCTACGTGACCGCATCATTGAGCACCTTAGAGACATCAAAAATAAAAAAAATGAATAATGCTTTATATGTGCACACCTTAGAATGTCCCAACTACAAGAGATTTTTATTCTTTGTCATTGATAAAGTACAGAGTGACTCTAGGGGTGGGGATGAGGAATTACAATTAGAAGCCAGAGAAACCAAATGGCAACTGAGATTAAATGTAAAGGGCAGCAGAGGTCTGAATTTTAGTGCTTGGTTGAGACATTTATTTGACAATCAATAGCTTGAATTGTCTTGCATTTTTAGAATGTTTATTTTTATGTTCATCATCATTATTATTATTATTATTATTATATGTATTTTTATGCAATGCTTAACAGTGGTTTAAAACATACTTTTTGTTTTGTATATTTTATACTTAAGGGAAGTATGCCTTTAAGTTCAGTTGGTATTTTTACTGATGCATGCAAAACCATGAATAACTGTTTAAGTAATTAGAGTATATAAAGGAAGTTACATCTTAATTGAATGGTGAAAGTGCTGTTTGTCTTATTTCTAGCACTGAATGTTTAATAAACTAGTGTTTCATGCAATTACTGCTTAGGTGGCTCTTTTTTATATTCAGGGGCGGCCCGTGCTATCGGACTGCCGGACTGCAGCCCCCTCAAAACAAAAAGAACTCAAAAAAATAAAAAGAAAAAAGTTTTAAATTTCGCGGACTACGAGCATGCGCAGTAGACCAGACTACTGGTCTACTGTATGCGCATGCTCACGGCAGTCCGGCAGGACTGATAGGGAAATGCGAGGAGACGTCTGTGCACTTTAAAGTGCACAGACACGCTGGGAGTATACAGCGCGGCCGGACTGCAACACGAGCAGCAGGAATGGGAGCTGCAGTCTCATCGGGAAAGGGTTTGGATGCGATCTACTCTCGCGAGTCGTTGGAGTATTGCGCGGGAAGGGGTTTGGATCTAACATTGGTTAGAATGAATGGAGGGCAGGTAAGTGTTGAATATATGGTGCTTGTGAAACCAGTTAGTATGGAGAACAGGTAGGTGTGTGTGTGTGTGTGTGTGTGTGTGTGTGTGTGTGTGTGTGTGTGTGTGTGTGTGTGTGTGTGTGTGTGAGAGAAAATGCCCCAGCTGCTCATGGTGGTGTGGTAGGGGATACCTCAGGCTTGAACCTTGTACCCTGTATGCAGGTGTTAAAGACTTGAGTTCCCTACCCACCACCATTTGTAAAAAAAATTGCGGATTTTTGCCTCATATTTTATCTGATCTGTTCCTCATAATATCTGTGGTTTGTAAATGTTGCAATGCTTGATATTTGATGGTGAAGTAGTAGCATTGTTGCCTCACAGCTGCAGGTTCTCAGGTTTGATTCTTGGCTGGGGTGCCTTCTTTGTGGAGTCTGCATCTTATCTCTGTGTTTGTGTGGATTTGCTCTGGTGTCCTGCCATTTTACAAAGACGTGTCTACAGTATTTCTCCCTGGGCCTCTGCTGAAAATTGTTTTTGTTCCATCAGAAGTAAAATTGACAGGCATTTGAATTTCAGACTTCATAGTCTTCAGAAAATACATAGTAAAACAACTTTTTATTCTAGCAATAAATATATAGTAACACAACCTTTTATTATAGCAATTTTTTTTTATAAGGTGACTATTTGAAATGTTTCCTTATTTTTGGGACTGTAATACCCTGTTAGTGGCGTTGTCCAGGTTTTTTGTGCTAAGGTTGACAGCTATGGCAAGAACTGAATTCACTGAATATGTTTGAGGGCTGCATTCCCTCATTACTGGGTTTGTCCAGGTGTTTTGTGCTAAGAGGTTGACAGCTATGGTGAGAACTGAATTCATTAAATGAAAGCCATTTAAGTTTCAGTCTTCCTCTCATTCACAAAACAGCTGATTTGGTGTAGTGGTATGTTGCTCTTGACTGTTTTGCACAGGGACCTTGTCTGTAAAATGTACGGTGGTAACACAGCATTTTTCTTTCACAAAGCAGGTGATTTGGCATAGTGGTATGTTCTGACTTTTTTTGCACAGGGACTTTGGCAGTAAAATGTATGGTGGTACCGTGGTAACACAGCAATTTATTCTAGCATCTTTCCAAGATTATACAAGCAATGTTTAACGTGTCCCTGGTTTTTGCCCTTTTGACCCACCCCAATAAATTTGGCTTTTTCCAGACTTCTTGTGCTGCAAAGTTGAGATGCAGTTGAGTATTGAGTAGATTTTACAAGGAGCTGAGAGCTGCAGGGGAAGAGAAGTTTAGTGCTAATAGCACAACAGGCTGTGTGCTTGCTTTTGATGCAGAAGGTTGTTGGTTCTACTCCCATAAGGGGTGAATGCTGCCGTACTGGAAGTTAAGATACTAATTATGAGCCTGTTATCAGTTTGCCATCCATTTCCTATTGCAATATTACTAGCTTATTTTTAATGTAATTTAGGCAATTTATTCCACAGGGGCATCAGACACTATTATTCGATGAAACCATGAAATATAAAGGTGATTGCTAGCACCAACCTCTTCATTACAGATTTATTTAACATGGAATTATTTAGATGACTTTTTTACTACTTCAGAGATTGTGCACATTTACTGATAATGGTGGACTGTAGACTTGTGCATATTTACTGATAATAGTGGGCTGTAGAAGTTTGAGTAGACTTTTATGATGGAAATGTTCTGAATTGGACAGTTTTGTTTCATTGTTTACTGGAAAAATATTCAAAGCAATAGGAAGGTGTATCAAAGAACACATGTGTTTCATATGCAAGGGGCCTATGATTTGAAAACAGCCCAGAATTATTTTTTATCTGCCACGAGTAAAATGTATTTTCTTTGAATGTGGATTTTAATGTTGTTTCAGTGAATGTGAGTTTCAAGGGCAGAGAAGGTTTAATGCCAAGTTTGTTTAGCAGATGTCTTAGTGTTTGTGCTGTAAAATGCAAAAATAAAACTTTCAAATGAAGTTCAAATCATCATAGAAGTAAATCAGTATGCACATTAGTGTTTATGGTAAATGGAGTTAAATAGCAAAGTAATGGATCATTGGAATGGCTGCAGGAGGCTCCATTCGACCAGGGTTTTGTGAGGGGAAGGGCGGCAAACTTAGACAGCCCCAGCTGAACCATACCTCCCAACTGTCCAGATTTTCAAAGAATGAATAGATTTTTGCTTCTTATTTTTGATTTGTTCCTCATAAAAATTGTGGTTTTCTGGCAAATCATTTAGGAATTAAGTCACTAAATAATGACACACCTAGTTTCAGACTTCATAACCTTCAGAAAAATCCATGCTAAAGTAAGACCTGTTCTATCAACTGTCCCAGTTTATAGAAGAGCATTTTTTAGTACTGTTTACATGTTCCCCCCAATATATTTGGCCTTGTCCAGATTTATGTCCCAGTTTATACAAGAGCAATTTTTAGTACTGTTTATATGTTCCCCCAATATATCTGGCCTTGTCCAGATTTATTGCATTAACAGGTTGAGAGGTACATACAAATAAATTGCTTTATAGAATTAGGCATAGCCAAACCTCTGAACTGTCCCTGATTTTGACTCAAAATGTTGCTCTTCCCCTAATGATCCCTCCGCAAAATAGCAATTTTGGAAGAAAACATGGAGGGTTTATAATTAAGAAATAACTGTAATAATCAGATTACTTTTATTTCAGAAATGCATGTAGATTATTTTATTTTGTCAGCTGCTCAAGTTATCAGTAGTAATATTAAAGTGTCCCTTCTTTGGCAGGTTCCCAGCTGTATTGTGTTGCTATTTTATATTTTTACATCACATTTGTTGGTCCATTTTTCATAAAATTGTGTTTTTTTTGGCAAATTAGTGACAAATAATTAAAGACTGAAGTTAGAAAATAATGACAGACATTTGAGTTTCAGATTTCATACCATTCAGAAAATTCATACTAATGCAAGACCTCTATTAGCTTTCTAAGGTTATAAGAGCAATATTTAAAAAATTGTCCTTAGTTTTGGGCCTTTGTCCCATTTCTTTGTATGGCTTTGTCCAGATTTCTTGCTCTGAGGTTGAGAGGTATGACAAATGTGTCAGGGCCATCACAAGTCAGCCAGAGACATTTCAAACTGTGACATACTTGTTACACCCCACTCCCCCATGTAGTGACTCTGGATGTGTCGAAGCAAGGCAAGGAGTAGTTATGCAGTGTAAATGTGCAGAGAATCCCACCCATCCAAGGTAGACACAAGTACTAGAGTGGCTTTTCATCTGTCCTTGATTTTTGCAGAATGGTCTGGTTTCTGTCATATTTTTGTACTGTTGATTTATGCTTATTACTCAAAGTGCCTGTTGTTCTGTGTTTAAGTAGCAATACTTTAATGACCATCAGGTAAGCTTGGCTGAGATTGCAAGATGCAAGTAAGCTTTAATAAGCATACTGTTAAAGAATTGCCAACATTGAAAGCCTTTCTGTTGCCATGTAGAGAATACTTAACTAGATAATGTATAAGCCTTGGGTATTGAAATGCATATGCCAGTATTTGTAATAAAGGACAGAATTACATTATTTTAAGAGTCTCATTACACTTGGAGACTTACAGACAGTCATCTCTGCAGGCTTTAACCATAAACCGAATGCCAATCGCGTGGTCTATAACCTGTACAGTAATCCTTTTAAGCAATGTATCTTGAGCTTATTTCTTGTTTGCTTTTCATTTTTTACTTTGATCATGTTTTCCCCATAAAACAAGTAGATGTCAGGCAGCAGGTCTTTTTTTGGATAAGAAACATTTTTACAAATGGGGGCATCAGAGATTTCTACTTTCAGCATGTTACTTGTTACTTTAATAAAGCTGAATATAAATTATTAGAACTGCAGTGCAAGAAGTGGTTTGAGTTGAGTGCTGCTTGTTTTTCTTATACTTGATTTTGACTGGCATTCCATTAATGTATTTAAAAAAAAGTAATTTATTTTTTCATGCCTCAC
This sequence comes from Protopterus annectens, assembly GCF_019279795.1. Taxonomy (NCBI): domain Eukaryota; kingdom Metazoa; phylum Chordata; order Ceratodontiformes; family Protopteridae; genus Protopterus; species Protopterus annectens. Next base: position 394,814,891 of record NC_056731.1, read on the forward strand.
AACCTTTTTTGTTTCCATCTAGATATTAAGCTGTCATGCAGCCAATGCATTGAAATATTTTTATTCTTCTACACTTCATTTTGTCTTGATTGGACTCTCATGACAACTGTTTGGCACCCAGTGCAGTATATTTAGTTTTTGAGGTTTGCTACTACAGGTGTTTGTGTGTGTGTGTGTGTGTGTGTGTGTGTGTGTGTGAGGGAATACCTCAGGCTTGAACCCTGTACCTTGTATGCAGGTGTTAAATGCCTTAATTCCCTACCCACCACCATTTGTGGAAAAAAAATGCAGATTTTTGCCTCATGTTTGATCTGATCTGTTCCTCATAATATCTGTGGTTTGTAAATGTTGCAATGCTTGATATTTGATGGGGCAGTTGTAGCATTGTTGCCTCACAGCTGCAGGTTCTCAGGTTTGCTTCTTGGCTGGGGTGCCTTCTTTGTGGGGTCTTTATCTTCTCCCTGTGTTTGTGTGGGTTTGCTTTTGTGTTCTCCCATGTTACAAAGACATGTCTGCATTATTTCTTCCTGGGCCTCTGCTGATTTTCTTTTTTTTTTTTTTTGTTACAAGTCAGACAGTCCTGATTAACAAATGTTAAATAAAATTGACAGGCATTTGAATTTCAGACTTCAGGAATCTGAATGTTTAAGTCCTTGCATATTTGATGGTGCAGTGGTAGTATTGTTGCCTCACAGCTATAGGTTTTCTGGTTTGATTCTTGGCTGGGGTGCCTTCTGTGTGGAGTCTGCATCTCCTCCCTGTGTTTGTGTGGATTTGCTCTGGTGCCCTGTCATTTTACAAAGACGTGTCTGCAGTATTTCTCCCTGGGTCTCTGCTGAAAATTTTTATTCTGTCAGCAGTAAAATTGACAGGCATTTGAATTTCAGACTTCATGTTCTTCAGAAAATACATAGTAACACAACCGTAACACAACCTTTTATTCTAGCAATTTTCTAAGTTTATAAGATGAATATTTGAAATGTGTCCCTATTTTTGGGACTGTATTCCCTCATTATTGGCTTCGTCCAGGTTTTTTGTGCTAAGGTTGACAGCTATGGCAAGAACTGAATTCACTGAATGTTTGAGGGCTGTATTCCCTCATTACTGGGTTTGTCCAGGTGTTTTGTACTAAGAGGTTGACAGCTATGGTGAGAACTGAATTCACTAAATGGTAGCCATTTAAGTTTCAGTCTTCCTCTTTTACAAAGCAGCTGATTTGGCGTAGTGGTATGTTGTTCTGTTTTGCACAGGGAGCTTGGCAGTAAAATGTATGGTTCTAGCAATGTTTGTGTCCCTGGTTTTTGGGCTTTTGACCCCCCCCCCCCCAATACATTTTGGCTTTTTCCAGTTTTCTTGTGATGCGAAGTTGAGTATTGAGTAGATTTTACAATGAGCTGAGAGTTGCAGGGGAACAGAAGTTTAGTGCTGCTTAAGTGAAGTTGGTTTACCTTGTTAATAGCACAACAAGTTGTGTACTTACCTTTGATGCAGAAGGCTGTGGGTTCTACTCCCACAAGGGGTGGATGCTGCTGTATTGAGAATGTTCTCCTTGGTGAAAATACTAACTATGAGTCCATTATCAGTTTGCCATCCATCTCTTGCAATATTACTAGCTTATCATTTTTTAATGTAATATAGCCAATTTATTCCTGAGGGGCAACAGGCACTTTATTTTTCAATGAAACCATGAAATATAAAGGTGTTTGCTAGCAGCAACCTCTTCATTAGTTACAGATTTCTTTAATGTGGAATTATTTAGATGACTTTTACTTCTTCAGAGAGAGTGCATATTTACTGATAATGGACTGTAGAATTGTGCATATTTACTGATAATGGTGGACTGTAGAATTGTGCATATTTACTGATAATGGTGGACTGTAGAATTGTGCATATTTACTGATAACGGTGGACTGTAGAATTGTGCATATTTACTGATAATGGTGGACTGTGGAAGTCTGAGTAGACTTTTATGATAAATGTTCTGAACTGGGCAGTTTTGTCATTATGGGTGCATGCATTTTGTTTCATTGCTTACTGGAAAAATGTTCAAAACAAATTTAAAACGCCTCTAACAACTGTAATATATTGTACAAGGAATATAATTTAGTACAATGAGGAAGGTGTATCAAAGAGCACATGTATGTTTCATATGCAAGGGGCCTATGATTTGAAAACAGCCCAAAATTAATCTTTATCTGCCACTGGCAAAATGTATTTTCTTTGAATGTGGGTTTCAATGCTGTTTCAATGAATGTGAGTTTCAAGGGCAGAGAAGTTTTAATGCTAAGTTTTCATTGTGAGACTGCATTGCTTTGTTTAGTAGATGACTTAGTGTTTGTGCTGTAAAATACAAAATAAAACTTTCAAATGAAGTCCAACTCATCATACAAGTAAAGCAGTATGCACATTAGTGTTTATGGTAAATGGAGTGAAATAGCCAAGTAATGGTTCATTGAAATGGCTGCAGAGGCTCCATTCAACCATGATTTTGTCAGGGGGGAAGGGCAGCAAACTCAGACAGGCCCAGCTGAACTATACCTCCCAACTGTCCAGATTTTCAAAGAATGAATAGATTTTTGCTTCTTATTTTTGGTTTGTTCTTCATAAAATTTGTAGTTTTCTGGCAAATCATTTAGAAATTAAGTCACTAAATAATGATACACTGAGTTTCAGACTTCATAACCTTCAGAAAAATGCATGCAAAAGTAAGAACTGTTATTCTATCAACTGTCTCAATTTCTACAAAAGCAATTTTAGTACTGTTTATATGTTGCCCCAGTACATTTGGCCTTGTTCAGATTTACTGCATTAACAGGTTGAGAGGTACATGCAAATAAATTGCTTTATAGAATTAGGCATAGCCAACCTCTCAACTGTCTCCGATTTTGGCTTAAAATGTTGCTTTTCCCCTAATAATCCCTCCAGAAAATAGCAATTTTGGAAGAAAACATGGAGGGTTTACAATTAAGAAATAACTGTAATAATCAAAGTTATAGATTACTTGAAATGCATGTAGATTCTTTTATTTTGTCAGCTGCTCAAGTTAGCAGTACTAATATTAAAGTGTCCCTTCTTTGACAGGTTCCCAGCTGTATTGTGTGGCTATTTTATATTTTTGCATCACATTTGGTCCATTTTCATAAAATTGTGTTTTTGGCAAATTAGTGACAAATCACTAAAGACTGAAGTTAGAAAATAATGACAGACATTTGAGTTTCAGATTTTATACCCTTCAGAAAAGTCATACTAATGCAAGACCTATTCTATTATCTTTCTAAGTTTATTAGAGCAATATTTAAAAAAATGTCCTTATTTGTGGGCATTTGTCCCACTTCTGTGTATGGCTTTGTCCAGATTTCTTGCTCTGAGGTTGAGAGGTATGACACATGTCAGGGCCATCACAGTCAGCCAGAAACATTTCAAATTGTGACATACTTGTTGCACCCCACTCCACCATGTACTGACTCTGGATTTGTCCAAGCAAGGCAAGGAGTAGTTATGCAGTGTAAATGTGCAGTGTGTCCCCCCCCCCCATCCAAGGTAGACACAAGTACTACAGTGGCTTTTCATCTGTCCTTGATTTTGCAGAAAGGTCTGGTTTCTGTCATATTTTTGTACTGTTGATTTATGCTTATTACTCAAAGTGCCTGTTGCTCTGTGTTTAAGTAGCAATGCTTTAATGACCATAATGTAAGCTTGTCTGAGATCGTAGGATGCAAATAAGCTTTAATAAGCATACTGTTAAAGAATTGCCAACATTGAAAGCCTTTCTGTTGTTGCCATGCAGAGAATACTTGACTAGATAATGTATAAGCCTTGGGTATTAAAGGACAGGATTCCATTATTTTAAAAAGCTCATTACACTTGTTGGAGACTTCCAGTCATCTCTACAGACTTTACCCGTAAACTAAACAGAATGCCAGTCATGTGTGGTCCATAACCTGTACAGTAATCCTTTAAGCAATGTATCTTGAGCTTGTTTCTTGTTTGCTTTTCATTTTTAATTACATGTTTTCCCCATGAAACAAGTAGATAGTTGTCAGGCAGCAGGTCTTTATTGGATAAGATACATTTTTACAAGTGGGGCATCACAGAGATTTCTACTTTCAGCATGTTACTTGGAACTTTAATAAAGCTGAATATAAATTATAATTAGAACTGCAGTGCAAGGAGAAGTGGTTTGAGTTGAGTGCTTCTGGTTTTGCTTGTACTTGATTTTGACTGGCATTCCAGTAATGTATTTAAAAAGTAATTTATTTTTTCATGCCTCACAACCTTTTGTTTCCATCTAAATATTAAGTAAGCTGTCATGCAGCCAATGCATTGAAATATTTTTATTCTTCTACACTTATTTTTGTCTTGATTGGACTCTCATAATGATGGTTTGCCACCCAGGGCAGTGTATTTAATTAAAGTTAGTTTTTGTAGTTTTGAGCATAGCTCCTCCCCTTTCTGGTTGGCCACACCCCGTCCCCTTGACCCCACCCATTCAGCTGACTCCTGCAGCCCCCCTTTGATTTGAAGTCACCAGCCGCCACTGTTTATATTTTGTTGTCATTCACAAGTTTTTGAGACATTTGGCTTGTGCTTTGTTGTACTTAACCATAAAGAACATGGTTTCATGGAAGGAGAGACTATATCAAAAAGACAAAACAAGAACTAACCCAAGGAATGAATGAGGGAGGGTTGCTGGACATAAGGAAAGAAAGGCATCAAAATGCTAGGGAATACATCTTCACAAGAAACATTTTGGTACAGATAAGTAGGTTAGACAGGTTCTTGGAGAATGAAAACCTAAAAGAATCAGTGGAAGAGATCCAAATACAGGCGAGCCACACATGAGATCATCCAGCAGTGAGACAAAGTGTGTAGGAACAAAACAACAATGAAAAGGTGGTAGAAGTGGGCTAGCTATAAAGAAGTAGAAACAGGAAAAAAATAGTGCAAGGGCTAATAACAGAATCCAAACAGGACAACATGAAAGACAGAGACAAAGTGGAAGAACACTGGTGGGATGGGATTCAAGATCACGGTCAAGGAAAACTGATGAGCACAGAAGGAAAGAAAGAATGGTAATTAAGGAGTTGGAGAGATTGCTAGCTTTGGTACAGATGGAAGCTGGAAGATACGAAAGAAGAAACAAAAGTAGAAGGGAAGCACTGCAAATTAAAGAAAAAGCAATAAAGGATGGAAATGGAGAATAAATTATTCTGAGCAAGAAATTCAGCAATGGTACTGACAGACTACTGGTGGATAGTGGGGGAGGCACAAGGGAATCTGGCAAATAAATTCAAGAAGAATGAGTCAGACAGAGAGGTGCAAAGGATAGGGAGAGCAGAGGGGGAATATTTAAAATATGAGGAAAATGTCAAGGAATACAACAGAGAGACTTACAAAACAACAAAATGGGACAGAAGTGTCAGAATGGAACTGGGGAAAGAATGTCAAGGGATATACATTGGAGGATGAATAAAGAGATAAGCTGAAAGCAGGGGTGACAGGGCAAGTACAGTTTTGCAAGTAAACTTACCATAACAGTAGATGTTCAAATGGTCACTGCTGCATTAACGTCAGCAATATGGGGTGCATCCTGCTGTGGATATAACACCCAGCCAGTTTCCAAAGCTTAAGGGCACCTTCCACATGCCCAAACTATTGCTGGCTTAAGCAGGACTGAAGAAAGTCAGTGGTTTGGGCAAAAAATCTTTCAAAGCTTTCATGACAACTGACAGAGGGAAACTAAGCTACTACAGTCTCAGTAGCTCAACAGATAGTACACTTACTTTGAAGTAGAAGGTTGTGAGTACTACTCCCACACCAGGAAATTGGATTAATTTTCCATTACTGACACTGCAGTGCAGCATAAGGGGGATTTGCTGCATCCTGAGTGTGCTGTCCTTCAGATCAAACATTAAACCAAGAATATATCTGCTTGAGTCGGCGGATGTAAAAGATCCGTTCACACTGCAACTATCAAAAAGAGTATGGGAAGTTCCCCAGTGCCCTGGCCAAACTTTCCCCAGGTCAATATGAATACTACCTTCAGCCTCCCCATAAAAAGAGGCCATTGGCCTAATGGGGCTAACATGGTTGACAAAGTGTAAATAAATCAACAAATAAATAAACAGCGTCCAGGAGGACACCAGTATTAAGGAAATAAAAATAAAGGTTCTCACACCATGGCAATAAACATACAAAAATAAACATGATGGAGGAGGGTGCAGCTACTGCAGCACTGCTCATCGGAATATTTACTGTTATGATATCTTTAATCACACAACTATACTTCATTCATCATTTGATCACTGCTGTAGTGGCCTTACCTATGTGGGAAGACTACTAAACGTTATTCTGAATGTGTGAAGGAAAAGATGAGGGTCCTGGAGCCCCTAGAGAATGCTCCTAACACAGCATGCTGTAGACTTGCAGAATTAATCTAGTTTGCAGTGCTTTGTAACCATATGAACAGCAGACCAAGTTGCTGCTTCTAGAATACTTCTAGAATTCACCATTTTCCAAAAAGCCACAGATGAACCCAATACACATGGAGAGTGAGCCATGACTCTAGCCTGAATTGCTTTACTGTGGTGGGCATAACAAAAGGTACTAGCATGAGAAAGTACAGTTGTGTACACATACCATAAATGTAGATGTTCGAGTGTATTCACTGTTGCAGTCATCACATTTGGGTTATCTGCTTGCAGTAGCCCTCAGTCGGCCTGATTAACAAAGTCTTGGGTCCTGCATCGGTTGCTGTCTCTTCTTCCGTGACGTCAGGTAGTCAGGGGTATAAAACATGCAGCCGATGCCATTACATCAGTTTTTCTTGCCCCAGATGTCAGGTGCCCCCATAATGGGAAGCAATAAAATAAATATAAATATATACAAGGATATGCCTCCAATAAAAAAGAAAATACACCAAAAAGCTTTTAACCATAGTAAAGGAGAGTAGAGGTATAGCCAAAAAAAGTCAGGGGGCTGGAGGGAGGGTAACCAGGACTGCAACAGTGAATACACTCGAACATCTACGTTTATGGTAAGTGTACACAACTGTACTATGTTCTTCGTGTTTCACTGTTGCAGTCATCACATTTGGGTAGATTCCCAAAGCTAAGGATGGGAGGAGGAATTTAGATAGCATTAGGACCAGCCATAAGGCCCTGCAGGACTGCAGTGGCAAAGCCAGCTCTGGATTTAGAGAAAATTGGCAAATGGTAATACTTGGTGAAAGTATGTACAAAACTCCAGGTAGCAGCTTCTAGGATGTCCCTGGAAGGGACACCTCTGAGAAAGGCTGTAGAGGTAGATGCAGCCTTGGTTGAATGAGGTCTGATCCCCTGTGGGATAGGTTTTGCATGGTGCTTACAGCAGAAATGAATGCAATGGCCTATCCATTTAGAAATGGTTTGCTTTGAAATAGCCTTCCCCTCTGCCCCTGTAGCAAATGCCATTAGCATTTGTTCAAATTTCCTTTGAGATTTAGTCCTGTCCAAGTAAAATCTAAGTTGTCTGTTGTGCACATCTAAGGAGTGCAGTATCCATTCATCCTTGTTCTGTGGATTAGGAAAGAAGGTTGGCAAATGAATGGACTGATAAGAGCCACACTGGATACCATCTTCGGCATGAAGGAGGGATTGGTTCTGAGGGACATCCTGTCAACATGAAAGATGATGAAAGGCTCCACTGCCATAAGGGCCTGTAATTCAGATACCCTTCTTGCTGAAGTGATTGCTAAAAGGAAGGCTGTTTTCCAAGAAATTAATTTTAAATCTGCACTAGCAGCTGGCTCGAACGGAGGAAAAGTGAGTTTTTCCAATACAAAGTTAAGGTCCCAGGCTGGAGTTGGGGCTCTTCTGGGTGGTCTTACATTTTTGGCCCCTCTGAGGAACTGCTTGAGCAGTGGATGAGAGAAGAGAGGAGGTTCTGTGTTATAATGAGCTGAAATGGCTTGAGGAGTGAATTTTGGAGGAGGAAAAATAAAGGCCCTTGTGAAGCATCTCAGTTAAGTATTGTAGAATCTGAGGTAAGTTGGGCGCTTCTGTGCTCATCCCCAGAGATTGGTTCCAGGCACAGAATCAATTCCATTTTTCAGCACAAGATTTTCTAGTACTAGGCCTCCTTGCCTCTAAAATGATATCCATCACTGGTTTACTGAAGGATGGTAAAGGAGAGATTAGGTAATTAGCCAGGCTGCTAGGTTCAGGGTTTGAAGCGGAGGATGCAGAATCTGGGTCTCCTGCTGAGATAACAGGGTAGGGGTCTGAAGCAGGTGCCATGGGGCCAACAGTGACACACTGCACAAGATAGGGTACCAGTGTTGGCGTGGCCAGTCTGGTGAAATCAATATCATCCTTGGTTTTTCCGGTTTGATCTTTTGTAGTACTTTGGAGAAGAGAGGCAGAGGACGAAAGGCATAAACTCCAGCTGAAGGACAGAGCATCCACTTTCCAAGCTTTGTCTAACTGGTAGTTCTTGGGGGGGGGGGCAAACAGGTCTATATCCGGGCTCCCCATTTGTCAACATGTTGAAAATCTTTGGTTCCACTTTCCACTCGTGTGGGTCCATGAGGTTTCTGCTTAGTCCGTCTGCCAGTGTATTTAGTTTTCCTGGCAGGACTTGAGCTTGTGGATGCACTTGGTAGCTCAAGGCTGTGTTCCACAGTGCCATGGCTAGTCTGCAGTGGGGGTAAGAATGGGTACCCCCCTGCTTATGTACCATATAACAGTGGTGTTGTCCATCTTTACCATTAATTGCCCTGGAAGAATGTGGTCCTTGAAGGCTGTCAGAGCATTCTGTACAGCTAACATTTCTTTTTGATTGATATGCAGGTACATTTGACTTGGGTTCCATTTGCCCTGAATGCACTACCCTGCCAGGTGAGCCCCCATGCATAGTCTGATGCATCTGTTAGGATTTGGACGGCAGGGGGTAGAGTAAATGACAGTCCCTTGTTTTGGTGGCAGACCTCTGCCCACCAAAGGAACTCTAACCGTAGGCAAGGTATGATAGGAAACATTGCTTCTAGTTCCTGAGACTGTTGACACCATAAGCTTTTTAGATATCACTGTAGTTTCCTCATATGCAGTCTTGCATATGGAATTAGAAGAATGCAGGAGGTCATGAACCCCAAAGGCTTGTAGTATTTGCCTTGCAGATAGCAGGGTTTTTGTGACCACTAGTTTGAAGTAGATTGCCAAATGAATTTGTTTCTCTGGCGTGAGGAAAGCCATCTGGGAAGTTGTATTCAAGCTTGCTCCCAGGAATATGATTTGTTGACAGGGTACCAGGTGAGATTTCTTTTTGTTTATGCTGTACCCCAGACAAGTTAGCACCCTTTGTACAAAGGCCAGATGATTCAAAAGTATGTCCTGGCTTTCTGCCTGAATTAGACAATCGTCCAGGTATGGGCATATTTGAATATTTCTTTGCCTGCAAAATGCAATGACTGGAGCTAGGCACTTTGTGAATACCCTGGGCACAGCAGATAAGTCAAAGGGCAGTGCAGAGAACTGATAGTGCATGTAGCCTGCTTTGAAGCGTAGGTATCTTCTGCAAGACTTCCTGATTGGGATGTGCAGGTATGCTTCCTTTAAATCGAGTGTTGCCAACCGGGCATCTTTGCCTAGCATAGGAAGCAACTGGTGAAGAGTTAGCATCTTGAATTTTGGAATCACCACAAAGGTGTTTAAAGTAGGCAGGTCCAGGATAGGACGCCATGAACTGTCTTTTCTGGGTACTAGGAAAATTCTTGAGTAGAAACATTGTCCCTTTTCCTCTTCTGGTACAGTTTAAATAGCCTTTATGCTTAAGAGACAGAGTACTTGCTTTTGAGCCTCACCCCACTGATTTGGGGGTAGATCTGGCCAACCATTTGGGGTTGGTAATGTGTGGAAGTGAAATCTGTACCCTTGGGAAACTATATTTAAAACCCATTTGCCCTGGGTAACAAGTTCCCAGTTTTTTGCATGTAGAGCAATCTTTCCCCCCAAAGGGGCAGTCAGTTGACAAGTACTTAGAAGTTTTAAAGTTAAGCCATTGAGACAGTTTACCATAAGGGGGAGTTTTACTACTCCCAGATTTGTAAGTGGGAGGCCTCCCACTGCTTAGTCCTGTGCGTACCCTGGGACTGAAGCCTGGGTGCTCTGCTGGATCTGGATTTGGACTGAAAAGGCCTGGAAGAGGCAGGAAAGGACCAATTCTTGAGGGCCAATGCAGACTACATCTTGGAGGTTGTACTTGTAAGAAATCTTTACCAGTTTGCATAGATTTAGCTTTTTCTTCCATCTTTTAAGAACTTCTTCTGTCTTGCTGCCAAAAAGGCAGATTTAAGGGAGCATCCAGTAATTTAGCTTTAACATGATCTGGCAAGGATTGCTCCTTAAGCCAAGCATGCCTTCTAAGTACAGAACCAGTGACAGCAGCCCTGCAAGATGCCTCTGGTGAATCAAAACCACACTGCAAAGTATGTTTTCCAACCTAAATCCTGTAAATACTTATTTTCAGCACAATCAGTAATCAACATCATTTTCTGTTTAAGCAATCCAACAACATGCTGCTGATACGTTAACATATGAAACTGGCAGTTTAAGGCCCTAATGGCCAAGGTTACAGAAGTGTATACCTTCTTACCTCATCTATCCAGCGCCCTGGAGTCTCTATCAGAGGGGGGTAGGATTTTGGGCAGTAGTAGCTTTAATGCCCTTGGGTCCCTGTGAAATGGTCTCGGAACTTGTGAGAGTCAAGAACCCTGTAATATCTATCAGGTTTTCTGGGAGCAGGAGGTAAAGAGTCAGGGGCCAAGCTAGATTCCGAAAAGGCATCATCAACAATGTCTAGTACAGGAGGGATAGCTAAAGGCCTGTGCTGGGGCAGGAGTGGGGGGGGGGGGGCACAGGGAATAGAATCCTCAGCATCAGAATCCTCATAGGTAGATAAGGGTAAATCCTGGTCATCAGAGGAAACAGAAATTTCAGAATCCTGGTCAGAATCCTGGTCAGAAGTATCATAAGCAAACAGAGTCCTAGGTCTCTTAGAGGGGGGAAGGTTGGCTTCCCCTGATTAAAATAATATGGTCTTCAGCCATTTTCTTTGTTTTTTAGGCATAGAGGCCTGACCATGAGGTCTGGGCGTCAGTTTTCTAGGCATGGTTCCAGTTTTATGCCTTGAAGAAGAAGATGGCGTCAGTTTAATATGAAAGTCAGTAGGCCTGAATACACCCTCAGAAGACGGTGCCTGCACAGCGTCTCTGGACCCATCCAAGGTAGAGAAATCCACAGGTTCCACAGTTGAAGTATCTCACGGGTCTCAGTAGAGGCCTGCGAATCTGAAGTAGCAGGTATCAGGGGCTGCAAAAGCACCTCACTGAGTACCGGCAAACTGGCGACTGGCTTAGGAGAAGCGTCAGCTTTGGAACTGGGTGGCCTGTCTATATGTTTATGTTTGTGTTTTTTCAGAATGTCGGTAGTCGGATGGCTTACCGAAGACATATCTGGATAAATGAACCGCGCACCAAAATATTTAGAAGTGAAAATATACCAATGACGGATAGTTTGTTGTTTAAATAAGGCACAAAACTGACAGCGAGTTATGTCGTGGTCAGGGCCTAGGCAAGGAATACGGTACGAATGAAAATCTTTATGAGGTATTTACTTTCCACAAGAAATTCAATTATTTACTTTTACTGACATCGGTTTAGAGCAAGAAAACTTTTCCCCAACGGGTACTTAGCTTTAGGTTGAAGAATTCGGTTCTGAAACTTGAAAACGAAAATTTCAGGAGTCGGCCGACCGGCGCTTGCAAGATGCTTCTGCTTCGGGCACCGCACAGCAAGAAAGACTGATGTAATGGTGTTGGCTGCATGTTTTATACCCCTGACTACCTGATGTCATGGAAGAAGAGATAGCAACTGATGCAGGACCCAAGACTTTGTTAATCAGGCAAACTGAGGGCTACTGCAAGCAGATAACCCAAATGTGATGACTTCAACAGTGAAACACGAAGAACATCCATTTGGAGATGGTCTGTAATGACACAGTTTGTCCTTTTTTTCTTATCTTCATAAGAAATTAATAACTTTTTACAGTTTCTGAAAATTTTAGTTCTGCCAACATTATATATGCATTACTTCTGGACATCAAGAGTATGGGGAATCTTTTTTCTCCACTTTTAGGCTCTGGAAAGAAGGAAAAGAGATGGATAGCTTGACTCAAAGTAAACCTGGATACCACTTTAGGCATAAAAGAAGGATTGCTTCTTAAGAAACCCTCTCTTTGTGGAGAAAGGCACAAGGTTGACCCCACCCTAAGAGCCTGCAATTCAGATATGCTTCTTGCAGAAGTGAGAACAATCAGCAGAACTGCTTTCCATATTAAGAACCACAAATCAGCATGATGAGCTGGTTCAAATAGAGATAATCTTTCCATAATAAAGCTAAGATCCCAAAGAGTAGCCACCTGATTTCTAAGAAGCCTGGTATGCAACACCTCTTTCAAAAACATTTTAACATGGGAATGCATTGAAAGGGGTTGATATATGAGCAAGCATGCTGAAATGGTCAACAAGTATACCTTATAGTTCATAGGTAAGTACTAGGCTAGCTGCCCATGCAGGTCATTTTAAGCTTAGCCAAGTTCCTTTTTTTTGTGTTTGAATTAACCTATCCCATTTCGTTAGAGATTGGCCTTACCGATCCCGTGTTCAATAATTATATATTACCCCCAATGAGAATAAATGGAATTGTACTACAGATAATTTGAGGGGTCCCATGCATATGATAAAGCATTTAGGTGCTGCCACTGTCCATCAGTGGTACACGCGCAGCCTTGGGATAAATTTTCTGTTTCCCATCCATAGATCTAACTTGCACTTAAATATGGGATGATTTTGTTTTATGTGGTTGGGGAGATTGCACCAGTGCAGTGGTATCCTCTGTCAGATTCTACCTGACCCTTTTTAATTTCTCCAAATTTTTTGGGTTTCTAATACCATGACAAGAATGGACCCCATTCCTAAGTAAAAGCATGATTAAAGTTCTACGGAATTAGTATTGTTTCGCTCTTTGATATCAGCCAAACGTGCTCTACGCAGCACCCGCAACATGCCCACTCATGACTCCTGCAATTCGTATAGAGTTACATGTATTGATAGCATATCTAAATATGATTGTAGACTTTTTTTTTTTTTTTTATAAGACCTGTTGCTCCTACTATTATTGGTACTATCTGGGTATCTTTCCAACACATTGCTCTCGTTTCTGCTTGCAAATCCTGATATTTTATAACTTTGTGTCTCTCTGAACGCCGGACACTGTAGTCACTGGGTGTGGCGATTTCAATGATGAATGCTACTTTTGCCTTTTCTTGGACCACTATATCCGGTTTTCTAGCATCTATCTTTTGAACTGTTGGTAATGGGTGATCCCAGGTGATGTAGATCATAATTGTCTATGATGCTTTGTGGCTTACATTTCCAGTATTTTTCAGCCACTTCAATACCATAATGTTTGCACAATCCCCAGTGCAGCAGTCTTGGCACATTATTATGCCTTTCAGTATACAAGTCCTTCTGCCATTAGTATGTCACAAACAGCAACAAGGTGTGCGACTGTTTCCAATTTGGTTTTACAAAACCTACATTTGTCTGTTTCTCTCATGTTCATTGGACTTTGTAAACCACAGTGTACGTAGCCTCCTATCTTGGGCCGCCAATATTAACCTTTCATCTCTTGGTTTGAATTCACCTCTCCTTAACCATTCCTGCGTTCGTTCCTGATCAACCTGAGGTTTTTCCAGAAGTTTTCCATACTTGCAACTATATTTATGCATTTTCCACATTTCTTGTCTTTTCATCTGGTCCTTCACCTTATATTCTTTCTTTTGTTTTTTGGCTCATTCAGTTGCTGCCCGATTTTCATCTACTTCTGGTTTGATTTCTATTCCTGCTCGACTCAGATATGTTTCTGCTAGATTAAGCAGAGAAGTCATCTTAGATTTATTCTCCTCGTATTTCAAAATTTTCACAACGTTTGGGAATTGTGAGGTCAGTGAGGTCAGCAGATATGTGTGGAGTCCCACAACTGCAGATCTATACATGTAATCAATTTCAAGGAGGCCCATACCTCCTTTGGAACAGAGACTATATAATCTTGGTATGCACTGATTTTTATAGATCATTTGGAGAGCATGAAGCATCCTTCTTGTTTTAATATCTTAATTTATCCAACACGTTTTGGGGCCAATCAATCCAAAACTGTAAGTTAGGACAGGAAGAGCAAATTGGTTTATAGCTTGGATTTTGTTCCTAGATGTCAGTGCTGTTTTTAGGATTAATTTAAGTCTTCTAAAGTATTCTTTACTAAGTTTTATTCACATTTGTTCATGTTTTATTGCTGATCCCTCATCAATTACCAAATATGTATATACTCCCTTTTGCTCAAGTTCTTCTATATCACATTCTTGTCCTAAACTGATGTTTTCCTGGTGCTGCAAGTTTTCTTGCTTTAAAGGTTGCTTTTGCACATTTATCAAGACAAAATGACATTCTAATACCCGAAAAATTATGCTTGCAAAGAATCACCGAGTAGAATTTTGCCAGTTGTTTGTTGTGAATGGAGGAGAACACATCTACCTGAGGTGTTTTCCACAGCTGGATCTATTCCTGGAAGGCACCCTGATTCAGTTTCCATTAATAAGGGTCTGTCCTGGTCCTGCTCAGCTTGTCTGTACAAAATTTAGCTCCAACAGGATGTAAGATGCCTACAGAGTAAGACTGTGCTGAAATGCTATATCCCAGCCTACCATGGCAAGTCTGCGCAGAGGGTAAGATATGGACCCCCCCACACACACACATTGGTTTGTTTATGTACGATACCATTGTGGTGTTGTTTGTAATCACTTTAAGGACTGTGGAAGACTGGAAGAGTTGAAAGAGTACAGTTGTGTAAGTAAACTTACCACAACAATAGATGTTCAAATGCTCACTGTTTCATTAGCCTTGCAGGATACAACTGCCTGCCAGCTTCCAAAGCTTCAATGGCACCCAGTAAACAAATGCAGTAGATAAATGACTCAACTATATTTCCAATCGCTGCCTAAAGAACTTCAATTCTGAAACCTCCTCAAATGCACTAAAAACACAAACTGGAACCCATTAAAGATTCTTCCCCTAGATAATACTCTCTCCTACTTTCACAAACCTGCTCAACAAACTGGAACCCATTAAAGATTCTTCCCCTAGATAATGCTCTCTCCTACTTTCACAAACCTGCTCAACTCCTTTGCCTCTCTAAAAACAAAATGTACAAAAAGTAACCCTGTACTCTGGTTAACCAAAAACACCTTAGCTATTATGCAACTCCGTGACAAAGCCTGGACATGTTACCATAAAAATAAAACCATTATCACCCTTAATGAATATAAAACACTATGAAATAAAGTAAAAAAAACTTATTACCTCAGACCATAAAGCCTATTTCTCCACTCTAAACCAACCACAACACCAATCCCAAACTATTTTGGAAAGGAATCTCATCTCTCCTCAACCCAGGAAAAAAAGAAAACCCTTGCCCTAACTTGGATGTCTGACATGGACTTAGCCACCCAATTTAACTCTTTCTTCATAGAGTCCATAAGCAAGCAAACATCATTCTTCATCAATACCTCTATGACCCCTCCTCAGCCTGCACCCATCCCTTCTTCCACTAGCATCCTTTTCCCCCAGCCTCCACCCTTCTCTATTAACCCCATCTCTATATCCACCATAAAAAACTTCTCCTAAAATTAAAACCTGGTTCCAATGCCCCTGATGAAATTCCCTCCTACCTCCTAAAAGAGGCCACAGAAGCCATTCCTCTCCCTGTCAGCATACTAATTAACCAGTCTATCTCAGAAAGCTAGGTCCCCCAACTCTGGAAGAAAGCCTTTATTATTTCTCTGCATACAGGAGGCAATAATAATGACATTCCAAACTTCCGCCCTATTGCTATCTTATCCCCTATTTCTAAGCTTCTTGAAAAATGTATCCACCAACAACTCTTACCCTATCTCATCAATAACCAGCTTCTTACCTCCACACAGCATGGATTCAGACCCGGTCACAGCATCTCCACTGCCTCCTCCCCTTCCTTGAAACAATTAACAAAGCCCGCAATTCTGGCCATTTCATGTCCACGCTTCTCCTCGACCTCTCCAAGAAGTTTGACACCATTTCCCACAGCCTGCTTCTTAATAAGCTCTCCAAACTAAACCTATCTCCTTCCTGTACCAAGTGGTTCTCCAGCTACCTCACAACCAGACAATAAGCAGTCAAAAGGAATAAAGCCACTTCACCCTTCCTTAATACTCCCACAGGTGTCCCCCAAGGTTCCATTTTAGGCCCCCTACTATTCAATATATTCATTAACGACTTCTACCAAGCCATTCCAAACTCCAGCCTCATCCATATGCCGAAGATTCTACCATTATCTGCTCCTCCCCTTTTATCCCCACTCTAAGCTTACCCAAAGTGCCCTCTCCTCTACTGAGCAGTGAATGCTAGACAACGATCTGGCTCTTAATGCAACCAAAACTAAACTTACGTTATTCACCGCCTCCAAAACCTCCTCCCTAGTCCCTAGATAAACACTCATTCATAATCACCAGCAAAAACAATACTCCCCTAGAAATAGTCTCTGACACTACACTACTAGGAGTACTTACAGATGATCAACTAAAATTTGACGAACATTTGCAAGTAAATATCAAAAAACCCCACAAAAAACTCGGTAATGCTACACCACCATAATCATTATATCTCTCCTTCCACTAGGCTCATACTAGCAAATACTTATCTCATCCCATCCCTCCTATATGGTGCATCTATCCTCACCAACCTGCAATCCTCCTTCAAAACAAAACTCTCAAAATTTGCGGCAGGTCACAGAGCCATTTCTCACCATTGTAATTCTCTTCACCAACTAAACTGGCTTAAGCTACCTAACCTCCTCACTTATACCAAACCCATCCAAGCACACAAACTCATTTACAGCCCATCTCTTTGTCCCTCCCTAGCCACTACCTTTGAAATGCATGAACCAGAACAACTTCTAAGATCTAATTCCCAAAAACTAATTGAACGGCAGAAACCCACACGTCCAGCTGGGAATCACCTAATGTCCTCCTCTCTTGCACGCCTCTGGAATTCTCTACCATCTCCTATCCACATCACCAGCAGTCTCTCATTTAAAACCTTGCTGCACTCACACCTAACTTCACAATGGAAGTACTCCTGTTCCCATCCTACCTAATCCTTCTAATACCACTTCCTACTCTCCTAGGACTAAACACACCATCACTGCCTCCTACAGTTCCACAGCTCTAACTATTTCTAACTACTCGACCAACTATGCTACCTTTTTTATTTTTTACAAAAGTGTTTTTTACTGCTGTTTAATGAACTATACTGATGTATTCTGTCATTGTTAACCTTTTCTTATCATATTTACTTTGTATTCCTATGAGATAATCTGTAACGTATATTTGCAATGTGTACTATGTATTTGTATTTTTCTGGAGCTTTTCTCACCAGGACTCCATTGAAAATGGGCTCCTTGTGGCCCAATGGACTATCCTGGCAAACAAACTGCAAATAAATAAATGAATAATCACAAAAAAAAAAAAAAAAAAAAAAAAAAACGTTATACTTTTTCCTTTTCTCACAGAGTCTCTCGAACTCCTGCCCTCACTATCTCAGGCAATAACAACCATATTATTTATTTTATAATACAGTACATATACTTAAACATAATCCTTCACTCCACATTAAGCATAAAATTAGTACATTGACAAGATCTTTAATAAAGCCCTATCACACCTAAACCTCTGTCATAGGATATCTCATTTACTATCTTCTACTGCTTAAAATTCACTGGCAAGAAATGTCTTCTTGTCTAGACTACAATACTGTCATCCTGTACTGAGTTTACACTCTGCTTATAACACTCAAAAACTACAAAGTCAATGAGAACATCATTCCCAGAATTTCCCAGCTTGCTGACATCAACGTATACCACTGCAAACTTGCAACCGACCTAAACTGGACACCCACTACTGAAAGGTCTACTTATCTTCTACATACCTTACTATATAAAAAAATTACAAAGCTATGTCAAGCCCAGAGCTGTTGGACATGCTCCACTTAAAGAAATCCCAGTCCCTCCGAGCTACACGCTCTAGGGACCTAAATCTTGTCATCACAACAAACAGAACATGCTGGAGGGATAGATTCCTGTCCCAGAGACTTCCCATACGCTGGAACAAACTACCTATCTATATCAAACAAAGCTCCTCATTAGAAATCTTCAAGAAAAATCTTGACTGGATGGGAAATAGGAAATTCACCCCGGAGATCACCTCTGTGGTTCTGCTAGACAGGGGCACAGGAAAATAATTTTCTTGGGTGGTGAAAGCCAGGGTACCTTTTTGGCTAGGCTTATATAGGCCTTAGGGCCAACACCCTAGTACCTACCTACCTATGAACCTATGGCTACTGCCCCTACTGAAAAGAAAACTCCCAATCAGGGAACAGTTCTACTCCCTAAGGAATGCCCAGAAACAACTAATAAAATGCAACACAAACAGGCCCACCTCTTTAGAATAAACTACCAGATGAAACAAGGCATCAAGATATTCTTACCAAGTTAAAGCCATTTTCTGAGCACCTCTTCACGGAAGTTTCTTGCTTTAGGGACAAGGGAAAAACTCTTGAAAATGCTTACAATTCTAACAACGTTCACAGTCTCTCAAATGTTTTCCTCTGTCATTTAAATCTTCTTACTCCTACACTCTATTCTCAGTCTCTAGGCTTATGTCTGCAATCTCTTTTTCCTCACTTCCATTTCAGTTTTTCCGTACGGAAATTCAATTTAAACCTTTAAGAAGTATTGCAACCCAAGTAAATTGATAACACCTAATGTTACCTTATTAGAAATGTATAACAATCTGCTTTATAGAACTCTACAGTAACTGCATGTGAACTTTCTCAAGTTTTTCAACTAATCTGTAAATCTAACAATCTATCATGAAGTGTATAACTTAATTTTACTTGCATTGTTTATTATATCGGAGCCTTGGCCATGACTGAAAATGGTCTCTGGACCAGTCCACCTACCCGGTTACCAAACTGTAAATAAACAAACGAGATTAACAGCAGCTTTATCCTGTGGGAGACTGGGAGTTAGTGTGTTTTAGCAAGTGATGTACTAACATGGAGGGGGGCTAGGGTGGCAAACCAACAGATGTTGTTGGCTGTGGCTTGCAGTCATCAATCTCCACTGCTTTATTTTCATAATTAGTAGCTTTGGAGGCAGAAGCCAAAAGGCAGACCTGTATTCCTGCTGAGAGAGAAGTATGCCTTAGCTAACTGCATGTATGCCT
Source organism: Protopterus annectens (assembly GCF_019279795.1). NCBI lineage: Eukaryota > Metazoa > Chordata > Ceratodontiformes > Protopteridae > Protopterus > Protopterus annectens. Next base: position 394,834,300 of record NC_056731.1, read on the forward strand.
TCAGGGGAAAAATGTGATATTTTCCTGATCTAGAAGATTTTAAACATGACACCTTGATGCCATTTTAATGTCCTTAATCAATTTGCTGCTTCTTCACTTTCTTCTCATTCACTCATTAACCTGATTTAACTGCATTACCCCCTGTGATTTTGTAAGCATACTCTTAGATATATTTGGCTTTATGCTTATCCATAGTTAAATGTGTTTGCTGTAACTAAATTATCTGTGCATTATTCTTAACTAGATAGGTCAACATTTCGTATACTTCTTATCTTAAAGCAATAAATATATGTATGCACATATCATACACGTATATGTGTTCGTGTGTAATACACACACACATATAGATATATATACACACACAAACACACACACACACACACACACACACATATATATATATATATATATATATATATATGCACATACTGCGGTGGTGGTGCTGTGGTAGCGTTGTCGACTCACAGCAAGACGTTGTCCGTTCGATTCTCAGCTAAAGCATCTTCTGTGTGGAAACATGCGTGAAGGGGCGTACCTTCGTTGAAGGTTGTGTGTCAGAGCTGGTAACTCGGCACGTAAAAATCTTCTACCAATCATTAGTGGACCGGAGTTCCGCTGTGGCGACCCCTAACCGGGAAAAAGCCGAAAGACACAAACATATATATATATATATATATATATATATATATATATATATTTTTTTTTTTTACATATGGATAGTTTTATACACACACACGCGCATTGTATGTCAGACATAGATCACCTCATAGCAGTCTGTAGGATAGTCTGTAGGATACCGATTACAGTGACAGGGCTTTGAGTCAGTCAACGTAGGACATGTTGTTTAGGCCTCGTGTGTATTTCAGATGTTGCATGTGTCTGGACAGATGCAAACCAAAGGGAGCCTTACAGTCAATGAATGGCCTAATGAGGGCTGAGTAAAGGGGACAATGACATCCCTAGATCTAGGCACAATCTCTGTTTAGAAGCTGTACAATATATATTTTTATGTTAAACAAATATAGTCCATTATTTTTCAGATTTTAACATGTCTACCTCTTTTCATCATACAGTAGAGTCAATTATCCAAATGCAGCCTTCCAAAGTTTTTGGGTAGGAAAAATCATAAAGTCTGAATATGTAAATGTTCTACGTATTCGCTTGTGCGTGTTTTTTGAGTCTGTAGCCCGCTCATGTATGAAAAATATTCTTTATTGTCCACTGGAATTGCTGAATGGTTAAAAAGTGTATTCTCTATGTGCAGAAAAAACAAGACTTTAGAAGTTTTTTATCCAGCTCAATATAGGTTTGATTATCCGAACAGTTGATTATCTGAACTACCCTATGTCCCAATTAGTTTGGATAATCGACTCTACTGTACATTAATACCTTATCAGTTTCCATCTTAGAATAACCGTGCAGTTGCAGCATAACCAATTTTATCATATATACTGCAGATTTTACAACAATACTCAATTTTAACTAATCAACAACGTCTGGTAGTCCCATTAAACTGACAATACATGTTCCAAGATCCCAAAAAGGTCCTTCCAATCTTGTTTTTAAACTGCAGTCCTGCAACATTTGGAGTTCAACCTTCCTGTTGTTCAGTCCCATTCAGCACCAGGCTTTGATCTTACTGCACCATTCCATCTTGAATCTTCGTTTTGAAGGCAGGAAAAGGCTCACCTTGTAATCTGTCGTGAGTAGATATTTCTGATGTACACATCTGCTAGCCGTAGCCCAAGTCTCTGTAGGACTTTCATTATTTAATTCTCTTTGGCTTCCTCCTGGATTTTTAGTAAATCTTCCACAACTTGGTTGGGATCCACATATATGTTTTTGCTCCTGAGGCAAAGAAAACTTAATATTGCTAGGTACTGTAATTTGAACTTTAGCTTCATTTTTGGACATCTTCTTAAGGAGGGAATTAGTTGGTTTCTTTTCTGACTGGTTGGCACTAAATCATGGTCCACATATATTCTCTTCTCATCTATTATTAACAAGACTTCTATTCCAAATAAGCTTAGACAGGATTTGCTTTTTTAATACATCTGTACCACTACTAAAATGGATCTAGGTTGTCTTTTTAGCTAAGGTACCAGGTACTCATATCCTTTGTGCTCTGTCCAAATGAATATCTTGAACACAAACGCCAATCTTCTTCATAATAATATATTGCATGATCTCCTTGCAGGTTTTCAGCAACTGCCATGAATCTTAAGTTTTTTCTATATGGGCAGATTTCCAGTTTAAATGATTTTTTATTTGTTCTTGAATCACTTTGTGTTCAGTAACTTTTTCTTTATATTGCTCTCTTCAGTTTCAGCCAAGTGCCTGTTCAGTGCCTCTTCTAATTCCTTTCTTTTGTTGTTCGTAGCAATATATTTTATTAGAGTGCTACCTATGCTGAAGATTTTTGTGCGCATCTTATCAGTCTTGTTGCTCGTGATGTCCCAGCCATTTTATCAGCAGCATGTTGTATTGCATTGTCTGGGTACGTCTCAACCACAATGCCTCACTACTCCTTGTTTTCTGTTTCTTCTCTATTTGAATATTTCTCCTCTACTTTTCTGTTTTTCCATTTAGAAATTTTAGTGGACCTCATGCATGTTGTCAAGAAACTGAATTATACTGAACTTCATTAAAATGTTGACTTTTTGTTTCCTTCACAGGGAGGAGTTATTTTTAGCTACTAGTTTGTTGGTATACTGGAAGTCATATTAGTCAGGTTTTGAGCGTTTCGTTGAGCTTGCTGTCAGACATGCTGCCCAAAGACTGTAATACCTCTTCATGAAAGGTCAACATAGATGTTAAACAATTCAATCCCTTCACAGACAGCATGGAAGATGTGGATACTCATTTCGCTAGCTGGTCCAAAGTCCACACTTCCCTTTCCAGGGAACAGGCTGCTGATGTCTGTGAGAAAGATGGCATTTCTCTTCAAAGCCAGAGTAGAAACATTTAAGGTCTGGTTTAGGTATTTTTGCACACACACAATATCCTGGGATCTGGAAGCTCCTCGCTGCCTTTTCTAAAATAAAAAGGCACAGGAGAAGGAAGACATTTGGTAGACTTCCAGAACTGAACAATATAGGGAGAATACTGTTTGACTGTTATATTAAACTTGGCTGAAACTGATACACTTCCTAGTAATAAGCAGGAAGGGGTAAGGAAAACTCCTGCATATACTGGGGATACTAAGAGGCAACCATTTACAGTTGTAAGAATGGCTACAGACAGTTGCCATCAGCAGGACAGACATAAATGGAACAGACTACTGCCTTACTAACTCTATGGGCACCAATAGTGGTAAAACTATCAGCATGAGTGGCACCAGGGAGATCTTCACCCAGGAATCAGGTGCCTGGGGCATTAGTGTCGTAGGGAGGTTGGCATAATGGTTAAGATATTTGCCTTATAGACAGAGGGTGCAGGGTTTGATTTTCACATGGGTTAATTGGCTAGGCTTAAAATGGCCCACAAGGGCAGTTAGCCTAGTACTAATCTATGAACCTAAGAACTACTACTGAGGAAGAGATGTAGCTTTTCAAGATGACATTAATAACCCTTCTTGAAAAAACACAAATAAAACCACAGTACAGAACAGCAGTCTAGAAGCAATCCTGTACAAACACTACACTGAAAAAGCTTCTCAATTATAGAACATCTATCACTAACAAAATATGTGGACAGCTTGACAGCTGATAGTACTATTAAATAACTAAAAGTCACATTTATTAAAAATTCAATTTTTTTACAAAAAGGTCTTGCTTGATTTTATTTACTTATTTATCTTTTTGTTGATCAGGTTAGTTTCATTAAGCTAGTAGCCTCTTTTCAGAGGAGACCTGAGGTGGCAACAATGTGCCTGGCATCTTCTAAGACCACACTACTAACATCCTTTTCTCTGTCAGATGGCAAAGAAGTCCCTTAATTATGGCTTTATAATCTGGCAAGTTAGCTAGTGTTCCATCCACTTGATCACAATATCATGGTTATGAATACATTTTTATTACCTTCCTGGTAGTTGTGGGCACCATCTGGAAGAGCTAGGAAAGGCAAGTACTTCCACTCTTCTGGTAAGCTATGGCTGTCATGACCTTCTTCGGGCATTAGAGGAGGATAGGAGTATTCAACCTGATGGGAAAAAAAATCATCACATTAAGATGGGGGAAGCCACTAGTTAAACACTACAAATCTGTCATGACAGGGAATAGTAAACAGGATAACAAGTGACTATACCTGACTAAACTGCATTCATGTCTCTTTTCATGTTTCTGTCTACCTCTTCCCCTTCAACATGCCATCCCTTAACTAGATGAACCAAGCAGATTTAAACTTGCTGCCATGGGCCCATGCTTAGCAAAAATGCCACTAAGCTTCAACAATACCTACTTCTATTACCAGTTCCGAGGCTAAAATGTCTAAAAGGTGCTGCTTATAGAAAGATCCAATGAACAGCTCTAGCAATTTCAGATTCTCAAACAAATGAGAAATCATACATGTAGTACCTTTTTCTTTTTTATTTACTATTATTGGCTCCCTTGCCCGGTCGATTCTCAGTTAGAGCGTCTTCTGTGTAGCGACATGCGTGAACGGGCGTCCCTTTGTTGAAGGTTGTGCGTTAGGCCCGGCAAGCCAGCACGTAAAAATCTACTGCCAATCATTAGCGGACCGGAGTTCCGCTGTGGCGACCCCTAACCGGGAAAAGCCGAAAGACACAACAACAACTATTATTGGCTCCCTTCCCTGACCCAGTCCTTACTTCACAAAGCTTCAAATCACTTCTCCCAGCTTCTGTGCTCGACCATCCCTGAATCTCCCAAGTACCCCTTTCCATGTACCGTGGATGTGACATTTTTCTGGGTAGGTCCCACGACTCCTCAGGAAGTTGATCTTAATGGTACTTATTAGACCAGCGGAATGAATGATGGAACAAAGAAAGAGTGTGAAACATAGGAGCCATCATACTTAGGGCAGATGGTCAATTACCCTAGCTGTGGAGGTGGCTAATGCAATGGCATAAGGGCATCCTCACTGCCTCCTTACTAAACCCTGAGCTCTCCTGTGAGATTTCTGATCTATACCAGAGATCATTCAGTTACAGGGTATTCCCCCTCCACCTACTCCTGGCACAGGAGAGCTGGCAGTTGGCCACTTTATCTTACCACATCCGTCCAGCCATCCCTCCTGGCAGCCTTAGTTCATTCCTAAGCAAGAGTTGCCAATGGCAAAGGTAGACACACTGCCTCAACTTCACAAGGCTGGCTCATGTAACATCTTTTCAGGAGTTAATGAATCACTCAAGCAATCAAACAAAATCAAAGTTAGGTATACACCTTTACATCAGTTATACATATGTCTACAAAAAAAGGAAACAAGATCTTCCATATACTCATTCAGTGTAGCGTTTAAAACGATCTGCGATTTGATCTAAAGAATAATACAATAAATACTATACTACAGGAGTAGGGATACAAAATCATCTTGATCTTTTCTGCACTTTATAGGAACTTGACAAAGTAAACTAGTTTCTAGGGATAGTTGCATAAAACACTTATACTGTGATTAACTGAAGTTTGGTGGACAAACTGAGTGCCAGATGTATGTGCAAGTACCACATCAGCTGTCCCCAGAATGTTAACGCTGAAACTGCAAATACAGCAAAATATGGTGTACTACTGTATTGTTGAACCTGACATTGCTGAAAACAGCAATATCGCAACAAGAAGGTTGCAAGCCAGGAATGCCAAAGACCACAAATGAACAACTGGACTTGCCCTGCCAGCCCGTTCTGGACCCATTTTGTCAGTTGTTCTCGAGTTCATACAGGTAAGAAGATTTGGTATTTGATATATTTTCTCATTATGGTCTTCAGCATTCCTGGCTTGCAATCTTCTTGTCACAGTATTGTTGTTTTTGACATTGTCAGGTTTGTCCATGCAATAATACAACAGCTGAATACATACCAAGTGAGGCTGTGGCATCACAGACTTAACCCCTAAGTTTTTTTTTGGGGGTGGAGGGTTTTTTGGCCCCCCCCCTTAATTTTTTGAAAATTGGGAAAAAAATTAAAAAGGGGCCTTTTCCTTTTTTAAAAAACCTGCCCTCCCCTTTACTAAACCCCTTTTTTTGGGGGGCTTTTTTCCTTTTTTTTGGGTAAAAAAAAGTTTTTTCTGATTTTTTTAAAAAAAACCAAAAAAAACAAAAACAAAAAAAGAAAAACAAAAAAAAAAAAAAAGAAAAAAAAAAAAAAAAAAAAAAAAAAAAAAAAAAAAAAAAAAAAAAAAAAAAAAAAAAAAAAAAAAAAAAAAAAAAAAAAAAAAAAAAAAAAAAAAAAAAAAAAAAAAAAAAAAAAAAAAAAAAAAAAAAAAAAAAAAAAAAAAAAAAAAAAAAAAAAAAAAAAAAAAAAAAAAAAAAAAAAAATATTCCATAGGGTAATTTTTCCCTTGCTTTTCCCAAAGGGTATGACTATACATTTTTGGCGCCCAGCTTAAGGCCATGGCTCTGGCACCAATTATCCGTTTCTATGAGGCCTCTCTGAAGGATGTTTGTGTCTGCTGGAGTATCAATTATGGCGCCCAGTTTGCAGTCATCTACAACTTTGTCAGCCACAATCCTCCTATGTTTGCCTGTACCTCGGAAAAATAAATGCCGAACAAGAGGGGGCCCAGGACTGAGCCCTGTGGGACATCGCTTGTGACTGGCTTAGAGTCTGACATAGCTCCAGCAACTCTGACCCTGTGGGTTCTGTCCTTGAGCCAGTTTGCAACCCATCTTGTGACATATGGGTTTACATTTAAGCTGGTGAGTTTGTCTATGATGCCCTAGTGGGGTATTGTGTCAAAGGCTTTTGCAAGGTCAAGGTAGGCTGTGTGAATTGCCTTACCCTCATCAATGGCCTTTGTGACTGTTTCAAAAAAAGTCGACCAAGTTCAAAAGGCAGGATCTGCCCTTGACAAAGCCAAATTGGGTAGGATCCAATGTCTGTAGGTCCCCAATGTCTTTGTTTACGAGTTCCATAATGATCCTCTCCATAGCTTTGCAGACCAGGCTCGTCAAGCTTATGGGGCGGTAATTTCCAGGGTCCATAGAAGCACCGCCTTTGTGAAGTGGGACCACTGTTGCCGTACGCCACTCTTTGGGTACGTATCCTGTAGTAAGGTTAAGATTAAACAGCAGCCTTGTGTGTGGGTTTAGTTCCTCTTGGAGTTCATGTAGCACACAGCCCGGGACACCGTCTGGTCCAATTGATGCTGTGTTTTTAGCTTTAGAGAGGGCGGCTCTCACCTGGGCATCTGAGATGTTAGGGAGGCTACACTCTGCTGGGATGGTTATTTCTTCTTTTGGGGGTGGGGAGGGGGAGGAGAAATTTGCACTGAACCGGTCTGCCAGAAAGTTGGCAATGTCAGTGGGTTCAGTGTATTTTGTGTCATTTTGGACTAACTCTGAGCATATCTGGGAGTTTCCACCCAGGTTTCTAACATAGCTAAAGAAGGCCTTGTGATTGTCTTTTGTGTCTTTTGATTTTCTCTCAAAGTTGGCCTTGGATGATTTTATGAGTGATCGTAGTTTTTTGCTAGTACTGATCAGAGATGCCTTCCCTTTTAGGGATTTTGCTCTGTCATGTAGTAGCTTCCTCCTCCTGTTGTAAAGTTTGTTTATGGCTGGGGTCCACCAGACCGGGCGCCTGCCTTTGTGGGAATGGGTCTTGGTTTTATTTGGGATTGCATGATCCATGCATTCTTGAAGGTGCCCGTAGAAGGCATTTGTAAAGGATTCAGCAGTGTGGGTTGTGGTTTCCACTGGCCCAGGGGCCTTGAAGGATACCACTTCAGTCTTAAGAAGTGTGAAGTGGGCTTTTGAGAAGTTCTTCACTGTGGTCTTTTGTGCAGGGGGTGGGGGCGGGATGTGGATTTCCAGTGAGATTAATTTATGGTCTGATCTTACCAAAGACGGATATACTTCCGGTGTGGAGCATTTTGTCCCCATGTTTTTGATGATCAGGTCTAGTATATTGTCTCCTCCTGTGGGAATAGTGACTAGTTGTTCCATCACATTTGAGTTTATGAATTCTAGGAACCTTTGGGCTAGGGTGTTGGGGCTTGAGTAATGTTCCCAGTCTATGTTCGGGTAGTTGAAGTCTCCCAATATGATGGTATTTGGAGAGACATTCATACTCTCCAGTGTCTTCAGGAAGGCTGTGTGGGGTTCCTGCATTTGAGAGAGTGGTCTGTAGCATGCTACAAACTGTAAGGCAGTTTTGCCTATGGTTAGTTGCACCTGGATGGTCTCCGATGCTTCGTGCGTTGTCACTAACTTGGAGGTGTGGGTATCTTTGATGAATATGGATACTCCCCCTCCTTTTGTGGTTCGGTCCAAGTTTTGGGGCCGGAAAGCATGATATGAGGTAAAACCTGATAGTGCTGGGGTGCTCTCAGGAGCCTTGAACCAGGTTTCAGTCACTGCACAGACATCAATGTTCTCCATACTGAGGAGGGCTTCGAGGGCGTGCATCTTGAGGTTTAGACTTCTGGCATTGAGCAGCATTACCCTTAGTTTTTTTCCATTTGTGTTTTCTAGGGAGGTAGGTTTGTCATTTGAGCCTTGCCTAAAAAGGCACTATGGGGGTGGCAAGAGCCTTTGCCAATATCCGGAAGCCCAGGGTGACAGGTGCAAGCCATCCCTTGGGCAGCGTGGCTTGTCAAGCATGTCATCCGAAGCAGACAGACATTGGATCCCCTTAGAATGATACCAGTAATTAAGCCAATTGTTAAAACTGATCACTTTGTCTTTGTACTGTGGCATCATTCTTGGTGAGGGTAAGATGCTGCTCAGGGTCAGGGTCAGGGTCATACCGGCCTGGGCTACATAATCAGAGAGCTCCTCTATGTTTCTTTTCATGTAGTCCAGGGAGGTACGTCTCAGGTCGTTCACACCGGCATGTACAATGACTGAGTAATATTTGTACTTGCTGTGGAGTGACCTGAGTGCTTGTGTTATGTGGCGGATTCTAGCTCCCAACAGGCAGCTTACTGTGACCTTTTCCTTGTTCAGTCTGGTGAGCGGGATGTCAGTGTGTCTGACTATGGAGTCACCTATTACAAGTGTGTCTGGCATGTTGTTTGGCCTTAAGGGCTGTGACTGTTTAGCACACTGATTTTGTGAACTATGTGTTGCATGTGCTATGTCTTGAGGTGGCGGTTGCTTGGGTGTCTGCTTTGGAGGCCTCTGTTGTTTTGGTAGATTTTTAATCAGCGCCTCTGAGTATGTTTTTGTGTGTTTATGTGTTTGGTTTGCAGTTGTGATAGTTCTATGTGAGACTGGGTTTGTGGTGTGTGTGGTTACCTTCTCCTCCTGACTGGTCTTGCCAGTACTGAATTGAGAGAGCTCAGCCTCCAGTTTGGCTATATAGTTGCATCTCACGCATATATTTGTATTTGTTGGGAGGAGGAGAGGGTTGTCTGTGCACATGAGGCACCAGCTGAACAGGAGAGGACGCCAGCAACTGACCCTTCGACATGCTAGAAATAGTGAAAAAGATTGCTGTGTAACTGAGTCAGAAAGGACCTATAGGGAAATGGGTACTCAAGGGAATTTAGGTGAATGAAGTACTTTCTTTTGTTTAAGAGTGCTTTACCTGTATAAAAAATGCTTTAGGAGCAAGTGCTGAGCTTTTCAGATAGAGTATAGGCTGTTTAGATTGCAAGTAGAGCAGTTCTAAGGGAAAAACTGAAGAGCAGACTTTACGGAGCCGGAAATACTTTAAACTTGATTAACCGGCGCTGCCCGATGCTGCTCTATGAGCAACTTTGCGCTAAAGCGCGCAAAAACGGGCTTTATAGCAGGGGGTTGAAAAGAGCCAGGAATTGACCCAAAATGGCCAATAAACTACAAGTTGTTGGGCTGGAACCACTCCTCTAGGGACAAATAGGTTGCTCAGTGCTCCCCACTCCCACTGGTGAACAAAGAAGCTTCCTCTTATCCAAATAAGGATATGGATAGCACAGGAACTAAGACAAAGCCCAGAGATCAGCAAAATCTGAAGACTGGACTATTCTCGTTCAGAAAAGCGGGAAAACAAGGATATTTTTTTTTTTTTTTTTCTTTTTTTTTTTACAGACAGAAGAAAAAGATACAGTAGCAAACAGTAAATGTTATAAAATGGCTAGCACACTTGAGTGTGTTAGCCTAACAGTTAAATTAAACAAAAATAACTTTTTAAAGTGCTAACAGTTTAAAATCTACACAGGTACAGTAAAACAATATGCAGAGCTGTTTTTTAGGCTTAAATGCAGTCGAGATGCAGTAATTAAAGCGAAAGCCAGAAAAAATACTTAAAAATCCAGGAAAGTCACTCTTTCACTCTCTGCTGCTTGTAGAACTCTGCAGGACACCACGAGGAGCTGTGCTGAGTCTTTTACAAGTGAAAAAGCGCGCAAAAATGGGCTTTATAGCAGGGGTTGAAAAGAGCCAGGAATTGACCCAAAATGGCCAATAAACTACAAGTTGCTGGGCTGGAACCACTCCTCTAGGGACAAATAGGTTGCTCAGTGCTCCCCACTCCCACTGGTGAACAAAGAAGCTTCCTCTTATCCAAATAAGGATATGGATAGCACAAGAACTAAGACAAAGCCCAGAGATTAGCAAAATCTGAAGACTGGACTATTCTAGTTCAGAAAAGCAGGAAAACAAGGATATTTTTTTGTTTTTTTTTCTTTTTTTTACAGAGACAGAAGAAAAAGATACAGTAGCAAACAGTAAATGCTATAAAACGGCTAGCGCACTTGAGTGTGTTAGCCTAACAGTTAAATTAAACAAAAATAACTTTTTAAAGTGCTAACAGTTTAAAATCTACACAGGTACAGTAAAAACAATATGCAGAGCTGTTTAGTCGAGATGCAGTAATTAAAGCGAAAGCCAGAAAAAAATACTTAAAAATCCAGGAAAGTCACTCTTTCACTCTCTGCTGCTTGTAGAACTCTGCAGGACACCACGAGGAGCTGTGCTGAGTCTTTTACGTTTGTGAATTTGCAGTTAAGGATGTTAATTTGCGAGTTATGTTTAGTTCTCGGAAATATCCCAAGCGTGACTTTTCCGACTCCAATAGCAAGCTGGGTAAAATAAAGTCTGGGACCAAAATTACTGTTGTAGAACGGGAACTAGTCAGATGATAGTAGGCAGCCAGCAACTTGTGTGTGTGTGTGTGTGTGTGTGTGTGTGTGTGTGTGTGTGTGTGTGTGTGTGTGTGTGTTGGGGGAGGTGAAATCTGATAAGTAGCCAATCACTACTGGATACACAAGGCTCAATGAAAACAATGGAAAGAAAGTACATAATGTGTCAGCCAGCCTTCAGTGTAATCTTTTAAAACTTGTAATATGGCCAAAATGCAGCTAAGATTTAACAAAAACTGCAAAGTTATGTACTTAGATGACTGGAACAGTGGGAATAGCTTATGTGTTAGCATGAAGACACCAAGTGAACAAAAATGATGGCAGTTTAACCACCTTCAATGCAACAAGGCACTGGAAATAAAGCCAAGAGAAACCTGAAAGTACACTATCATGGAGGGGTACTGTCCTTACAGATGCAGCTCTGCAAATTCTCAATACACACGCTGCTCTACAAATTCTCACTACACCAGATGCTGCTGTAGACTCATCTGGACATTCTGTGCAGTTTTGCAGGCAAGTATAAGACCAGGGAGACTACATGGCTGGCAAAATGCAATGGATGGTTACAGCGATAGTAAACAGAAAAAGGGACATGAAGTATAGAGACAGACTAACACAGCACGGGGAATGCAAACTGCCATAAATGAGAAGAAAATGGACATAAATGATACAGGTGCACCATATCATCATGGAGCAGGAGGGTGACAAAACAATGAATGGGGACAGAAGTGGCATATGCTTGGCAAAACAAGGGGAAGACTTAAGCACAACACTAGGAAAAAGTATATCAGGACCCCGCAAGGAAATGTTGCGAGTGTAAATTTACATAACTTTACACATGCCTGGAATAAGTGAAAAATGGAAGACAGCTGCACTATCCACAGCACTCAGACATGTAACATAAACTAAACACAAAACAGGACAGCATACAGAGAATGCAAGTCTGTCTTGTCTGTCTGATTTTTGCAGTTGACCTAAGGCACATGCTATACTTCCTCTCCATAATAAATAAATAATGGCAACACTAGCTAAACCTAAACTGCTAGTTTAAATAAAGGGTATGGTATAAGCACGTGACTACTGCGAACATCTCAGAAAAATATAAAAGTACAGTTTTGTACCTACCATAAATGTAGATGTTCGAAGATCCACATTGCTGCAGTCCTAACACTTGGGTAGTCCGCTGTCCCACGACGCCATATCCTCAGTCTTTCTTGCCCCAGATGTCAGAAGAAAAAGATAAGGCCAAAACCAAAACACCAAACACTCTTGTACCCAATATATATATACAATATATACAAATTTACAAAGGTACAACCTAAACACAGAGGGAAGGAGGGAGCAGCAATGTGGATCTTGAACATCTACATTTATGGTAGGTACAAAACTGTACTATGTTCTTCATACCACATTGCTGCAGTCCTAACACTTGGGTAGAATCCCAAAGCAGAGGTAAGGGAGGCTGGCAAATCATAAGGAAGCAGGAGCTGTCAACATGCCCTGCAAAATAGAAACCAGCCCTGGATTTAGAGTAGAGAGGAAGAATGAGGCCTAATCCCAGCTAAATGAAATGCAAAACCCAATCCACTTAGAAATAGTTTGTTTTGGAGAACTCAAAGCAAAAGAAACAAACAACTGCTGAGACTGCCTAAAATCCTTAGTCCTGCTTAAATAATAACGCAACTGCCTGTGTACATCTAAAGTGTGCAAAATCTTTTCCCCCTTATTTTGGGGATCTGCATAAAAGTAGGCAAATGAATAGTCTGGTTTAAAGCCACACTAGAAACCACCTTAGGCATAAAGGAAGGATTAGTGATACCCTGTCCTTATGGAAAATCAAAAGGCTCAACCGCCATAAGGGCCTGCAATTCAGAAACCCTTCTTGCAGAAGTAATGGCCAACAAAAAGCAGTCTTCCATGACAAGTATTTCAATTCAGCAGTAGGGCTCAAAAGGTTGTAGAGTAAGTTTCTCCAACACAAAATTGAGATCCCAAGCAGGAGTAGGAGCTCTTATTCTTTGTCCCACTAAGAAATTGCTTGAACAAAGGATGAGAAAACAATGGTGGGTCACAATCATAGTGAGCTGAAATTGCTGCAGCATGAATCTTAATGGAAGAGAAAGACAAACCTTTGTCCAATAACTCAGTAAGATATTGAAGAGCCGCACTCAAATTAGGCTCAGAAACCTCCAAATCCTTTGCTGCACTCCAAAATAAAAATCTCTTCCATTTTTCTGAGTACACTTTCCTTGTACTAGGTCTTCTGGCTTCCATAATCACATTCAAAACTTGTTGAGGAAGTTGAGACCTGCTGTGTTTCAAAACAGGATATGCCAGGCTGTCAGATGAAGAGAGTGAAGCTTGACATTGAGTAGATGACCGTCCCTCTGAGACAATAGGTGTGGAATCAAAGGTAAAGGCCATGGAGGCTTACTCCTCAGTAATGCTATTAAAATCATCCTTGGCTTGTCTTGTCTGACCTTTAGGAGTACCTGTGGGAAGAAGAGGCAGAGGTGGAAAGGCATACACATGAAGATTTTTCCAACTGAAAGAAAGAGCATCCACTTTCCAAGCTGTGTGATGAAACCTTTTTGTGCAAAACTTTGGCAGCTGGTGGTTTAGTGGAGAAGCGAACAGATCTATGTCTGGAGTTCCCCATGACACTGACAATTTCCGAAATACATGAAGATCCAGTTTCCACTGGGATCCATGATTTGCCTGCTTAACACATCTGCTAAGGAGTTCTGTGCTCCGGCAGAAACCTTGCCTGAAGAGTTAGTTGCAAGCTGCCATAAAATCATTGCTTGCCTGCATAGAGGATAAGAATGTGTTCCCTTGTTTGTTGATGTACCACATGACAGTTGTGTTGTCTGTTAGAATCAACACCTGCCCTGGAAGAAGTAACTCCTTGAAAGCCATTAATGCAAACTGGACTGCTAACATCTCCTTCATGTTGATATGTAGATGCTGTAGTCTGGCAGGCCACTTGTCTTGTATCCACTTTCCATTCAGATGAGCTCCCAAGCAGGTATTATTTGAATGACAGTGTCCAAATCCTGGCAGTGCTGTGTCCATACATTTTGATATGCAGTTTGGCATTGGGAAGCACCAGAATACAAGATGCCATGAACCCTAAGGCTTGAAGGACTGTCCTTGCAGTCAGCCCGGACTGAAGAGATAGTTGATGGAAGTACAGGGAAAGATTCTTTTGTTTGTCCGGGGTTAAAAAGGCCATCTGGGTTGCTGTATTCAGTCTTACACCCAGAAAGCACATGTCTTGAGAGGGTACTAGACTGGACTTTATTTCGTTCACAGAATACCCCAGGCATCTTAGCACTGCTATCACATATTCCAAATACTGTAAAAGGTCTTCCTTTTCTTGAGCCAGAATCAGGCAGTCGTCCAAGTAAGGATAGATTTGTATTCCTTTTAGCCTGAAGTAAGCTATCACTGGAGCCAGAACTTTGTGAATACTCTGGGCGCAGTAGATAAGCCAAAGGGCAATGCAGAGAACTGATAATGGGAATTAGATACTTCCTGCAACTTAGTCTGATAGGCACATGAAGGTAAGCCTCCTTGAGATCTAAAGTTACTATCCAGTGATCTTTGCCCAGTAGAGGTAAAAGCTGTTGTAACGCCAACGTTTTGAACTTGAGTATGTCCAGATAAGTATTGAGGATAGATAAATCCAAAATTGGTCTCCACGTTCTTTGGTACTAGGAACAGGCGAGAATAAAATCCTAGGCCCCTTTCTGGCACAGGAACCGGCTGAATGGCCCCTATTTGGAGTAACAGAGAAATTTGCTTGTGAGCCTCTTTTCTTTGTAGAGGAGGAATGTCTGGCATGCCTTTGAAAGGAGGCAAGGTATGGAAATAAAACCTGTAACCGTGGTGAATGATATCCAATACCCATCTGTCCTGGGTAATTAAACTCCAATTTTCTTTGAAAAGTGCCAGCCTTCCTCCCAAAGGTGCTGCCAGACGAAAGCACTGGCAGCTGAAAAGGCAGGTCATTGGGTCTGTTGGCTGACCCCTGCCCTCACCAGAAGATTGAGCAGGTGAACTCCCTGTTCTAGGCCTAAAAGAACCTTGAGCTCTGCCCCTACCACGGCTAGACCTACCCCTAGACTGGGAATCATAAGAAGGATATGTCCATCCCTTAGTAGGCCAATTTCTACTAAACTTCGGGGCTGAACCTGCAAAAATCTTTAACAGTCTGCATAGACTTAGCCTTGTCCTCCATTTTCTTTAAAACTGCTTCCACAGAACCAAACAACACATCAGACTGTAACGGAGCATCCAAAATCCTTGTCTTAACATGCTCAGCTAAATTCTGATCCCTCAGCCAGGCGTGCCTAGAACAGAACCAGTGGCAGCCACCCTCGAAGAGGCCTGCACAGCATCAAAACCACATTGCAAGGAATGCTTACCCACCTGTTCAGACACATGAACTAAATCCTGCAACTCCTCAATACCTTCCCATCCACCTTAGACTGCAATTAAGGAGATAATTTTGATATTTTAACATGTGGAACTGGCAATTCAAAGCCCTCATGGCTAAAGTGGAAGAAGTATACACTTTCTTTCCCCATCTATCCAAAGCCCTTGCCTCTTTATCAGGAGGAACAGGATTTTTAACAACAGAAGCCTTAACACCTTTAGGCCCCTGAGAAACAGTTTCTGGGTCTGCCCTAGGACTCTTAAAAGATACTTATGAGCTTCAGGCACCCTATAATACCTGTCCGGTTTAACTGGGGCAGGAGGCAAAGAATCAGGGTTCAGGGAAGCCTCTGCAAAAACATCTTCCACCACATCCAGAACAGGAGGTATAGCTAAAGGCCTATGCTGGGGTAAAACAAAATTCCCTAAGCCTCCTCCTGGAATGAGTGAAACCTTGTCCTTCCCATTTAAAATGTTCCTCATGGAATGAAGAGTCTCTGAAAAGAAAAATCCTTAGGAGGAGAGGAGTAGAATCATCCACATCAGAATCAGAATAAGGAGGATAAGACTCAGAAGCCTCCGAACACTGCTCAAAACTCTCAAGCTCAGGTTCCACCCTAGGCCTCTTATCAGGAGGGGGCATAGAACCCCTAATCATAGTAATCAAATCTTCTGCCATTTTAAGCATATGTTTCTTAGGCAAAGATCCTGAAGAACTAGGAGAGACACCCACTGAAGTTAAACCTCGCCTGCCCCTCAAAGCCTTGGAAACAGAAGGGAGGGCCTAACCACCTTAGGAAGGGAGGGAGAACAGCCACCTGAGAAGCCCCTTCAGCCTGGCCTACCTCCTGAGAGGACACATCTTGTAACAGTAAAGTCTCCCCCTGAGACTCCAAAGAAACTTCTTGCAGAACCTCCCTAAAGAACCTTCTTCCAACCTAGGCTTTGCTGCTTTGTCCTTGCGCTTTTTGAGCATTTTATAATTACAACGCTTCCCAAAACTAACCTGGCACAGTCTAATCTTCTCTTTATAGTGCGTTTGTTAAATCTAGCACAAGCGACATCCAACAACGCCGTGCTCAGGCCCTAAGCAAGGTACAAGGTATGGTAATAAATACAGTTATTCACTTTTCTGACATCCGGTTAAATACTGAGGCAAGAAAAACCAAAATATTCTGCTTCTGCATCGGACCATGCGGCAAAAGACTGAGGATAATACTTTGGTATTCGGGCCGACTGGGACAGCGGACTACCCAAGTGTTAGGACTGCAGCAATGTGGGATGAAGAACATCTATCTGCGTAGAACCAAATACGACGTGAAAACAGTGAGTCATGAAACTCTTCTGGCAGACATAACTCCTGTCAAAACAGAGGACATTATGGGAAAAGAAAGTGTGGACCATGGTAGAGACAGATTCAGAGAAAGGAAATGAAATCCTTAAGATCATGCAAGTCAGCTCCTAAACTGAAGGTGAATTTGATAAGAGATTACTTTAAAGGATATGCACTAGGATTTTCTTAAATAACATGGGACAGACAAAAGGTTTACCTTCTGCCAGGTTACAAGAGTCCAACAAGACACAGGCATGCATCTTGGCAGCTGCCTAACTGGCCTGAACTGAAAAGGTGTCCATGGCAAACAACCCGTACAGAGGCCAAGAATGAATGCAGGTGACTTTCTTCAGACTAAACAGAGAAATGTTTTCTTTTAGCATTGTACGTCAGATGAGTAGATGGTTTTCAAGTCAGTATCTTCTTTCAGAGTTTCTGTCATGCAGCTACATTTATACAACTGTGATTCTCAGTGTTGACTCTGACTAACAAGCATTATATTAACAACAAAAAAAAAAAAGAACAGATGAGCAATCTGGTCCAAAAATGCACACACTGCCCATGCCCTTACATTCTACAAATGAGAAATGGCTATATTTCCCATCTGTCAAAGAGGTCTACCATAGTCAGACACCAGAGACTGGGGGCAGTTACTGCATCACACACAACCGTACATCAACATTCATGCTGATAATGTATTAGTATATCAAGAAAAGGCTTGAAGTACGACTTTAGGCATCTGTGGAACAGTTTTCTTCTGCTGGAAAATGGACTGCCACAATAGACATGGGGTGTGTCAACAAACAATACCAGACTAAGTATTGCACAATAAAGGGAAAACCTGCATTCCACTTTATGGTCAGGTACCATACTAAACTACTTGTCTGAGATGATTAATAAAGCTTCTGTTAATAGATGGATTTCCTGGGTCTAAATGGTGTAAAGAAAGGCCCACAGCTGCAAATATCCACTGAAGAAACTAGAAGCTTCAGTAACTCTGGTCTAGAAGATCATCTAGGTGAACTCATCTCATCTCCTACAAGGCCGTTAATGTTGCACTTGATCTTGGAATCTGGAGAAGTCAGGGGGAACCAATGCCAGACTTTGTGAAAAATTCTACCAGGTCAGAGACTATCAACAGCGTCAGAAAACAAGAAACAAATGAGCAGTAGTAACAGCTTCTACTGCAAATAATTTGAAAAGCAGGCATGACGGACTGTAAATAAAATGATGCAACCATAAAACACAATAGGGGTAGAAGGGCATAGGATCATAGGAAATTCACGGCAACCGAGTCTTGTGACCATTCATGCTTTGGCAGAACCCCTCCTTAGACCATACTTCCTTTTTCAAGAACTTGGCCAATCAAGCTGGGGTGAATTTGTGAATATCGATCTAATCATCTAGTTCCCATCTGAAGGAAGATAATGTATCACACTGCTTAATTTACAGTGGAAGTAGAGATGGGAAAAGCACTACATAACAAACCTCTCTCCACCATCTTTTACCATCTTTTACTTATCTGTTGGAAAAGATTAGATCCCTGGTTCTAGTATTTGGTGGACTATTTGATTTGTGAGGATACAACATATCCAGGACCACCAGATTTTTAATGGCATGGAAGACAAGGCTTAGATCACTCCTCAGGAATCTGTAAGATGCTGAATAAAGGGACACTACCTCCAGTCCAGTTTTTTTTTTAATCTTAATTAAACATGATTTTTTTAAAAGGTGACATAGATACAGATATAGATATAACAGACAAGAAAACAGACCATAATAACATTGCCTTTGTTATTTTCTTTTGCTTTTTTTCTTTCCCTTTTTTACTTTATACTTTCTGGATTTTCCATTGCCCCTTATTCATCATCAGGTCTACAGCTCTTCCTTCTACACCCTGGACTTTCTCTGATTCAGGACATGGGCCAGCATAGATCTTAGGGGGGGGTGGGGTCATGCTGGTGACTGCTTCTGCTGGGGTAACTGTATTTAATAACCCAACCTCATCCCCACCCCACATATCCCCCATCCTGCATTTGTTGCTATTCCATCCAAGGGCTACTCTCCTCTACGAATCATGCCTCTGGTCAGGGAGCACCTAGACAAACACTACCTGTCCTCCGGGATATGCACGGCCCACTGACACCCAAGGCACTAAATGAACCTACGTTGCCTGGGATGTAAGTAGGGTTTTATCCCTCTATGCCACGGCACTGGCCCCATTGTTATTTTCATACAATTTACATACATGTTTTCTTTTTAACAATTTTCATTTACTCCAGCATTACATAAACTGCTCAATCCTTGTGTTTCCTTAAATTTCACTCCTCTTGAACTGTTCTCACAAATTCCTTTTAATTCCATGTAATTTGTTCCTTCCCTTTTCTAATGATCTCACCTCCAATTCTTTTACCTCCTTCACAATATTCAATACTTGAGTTATGGTTGGTTTAGATTTTGATTTCCAATTTTTAGTAGTTGCTTTCTGGCAGTCAATAGCATTATTCTTAGTAAGGCCTTACTATCTAGGCAAGGCAGATCCTATATACCAACTCATAAGAATTACTTCCACAGTTACAACCATTTGACTCCTTCCCCACCCAACATTTCAAAGTAGTCCACAGGGGATTTTTAAAATTTGACAATCTTGTTACATTCCAGATTACCCTCTCTTTTTTTTCCATCACACTTTTAGCATTTGCTGTCTACCTGAGGAAAATGTCTCTGAAATCTGCTTGGAGTCTAAACACCTACACAAATATTGCCATACAAAAATCCTAAACCTTCTGGACTTTGCTGCATACTTGGGAGCCATACATATGTCCTCCCACTGTTCCTTCATAAAATTCCTATCCAGTCTCTCTGTGAAGTTTGCTTGGAGTATAAACACCTACACAAATATTGCCATACAAAACTACTAAACCTTCTGGACTTTGCTGCATAATTAGGAGCCATACAGATATCCTCCCACTGTTCCTTCATAAAATGCCTTTCCAGTCTCTCTTCCCAATCTTTTCTACCATCTTCGAATTGATCCTTATAGTTATCATGCAATATTCTGCATAGCATATTAATTATTCCTTTTAAACAGTAGCTTCTACTCTGGATTCAACAAAAAACCCAGCCAGAACTGGTCTTTCACTTGGCATTCCCTTATCCCTCACACTCTTTATACTCCTTTATCAATCCCTTTGTTTGGTTCTCATCACTGCTTCCAGTTTTGACAGTAGATGTTTTAACTGATCACCACTGAAGTAGCCTAAATTATTTAGGTTTACCCCACTACTTCTGCAACAGCCAGCTTTTCCAAGATTTAGGCACCTGCCAGGCACTCCACTTGCCAGGAATACACAAGGCACTCCCTGTGAAAAGCAGGTGAATCACTCAAAAGCTTCAGAGGATTTTTTTTTGCTCAGGAAGGAGGCAAGTGTCCTGAATACTTGTGTTAGGAAACAAAGACACTTATGGCTATACATAAAGGGGTGTCAATAAACACATCCTGGCAACACACACACAAAGAACAGAATGAAAAAAGGAGGCTGGAGGGAAGGGCAACTTCTGCAATGGTGATCCATTTGAAAATATACTGCCATGGTAAGTTTACTTAATCAACAGTACTATGTTCATATATGAATCACTGTTGCAGTAGCCCAAGCTTAATGGATACATTTCCATAGCTTATATAGGAGCCAGAAAATAGGGAGAGGCCAGTAACTAAGACTCCATTAACTCCTGGAGTATGGTCCAAGCAAAGCTTGTTCTGGACCAGGGCAAGGAATCCAGTTCATAGTGCTTTGTAAAGAGGACTAAGTTGCTGCATCTTGAAAGCTTCTAGAGTCCACTCCTTTCCAAAAAGTCACCAAAGAAGTCAATACCCTTGTTGAATAAGTAGTAACTCTGTCTGGAAGATGCTTGAGGTGAATATAACAAAAAGTTATAGCATGAGATAGTCATCTATTAACAGTCAACTTAGTGAAGGATTGTCTTTTCCTTTTACATTCATAGGAAACACACAGTTGGGGATCTTTCATGGGAGGTTGAGTTTTGTCTGGGTAGAATCTGATCTGTGTGCAGTCCTTTTTCCCCCGTGTTTTTTGGTTCAAGATAGAAGACTGGAAAATTGTTGTCTGGTTTAAAGTAAACTCTGGGATAGCTTTAGGCATAAAGGTAGGATTTGTTCTTAAAGAAACCCTGTCCTCATGAAAAAGGGGAGCGGGTTGACTCACCATAAGTGCTTGTAACTCGGATACTTGGTTAACGTACATCAGATAAGTACAACAGTCTTCCATGTTAAGGACCTCAAATCAGCCTCATGAGCTATATCAAATGGAGACAGAGTAAACTTCTCAAACACAAAAGTAGAGATCCCAAACAGGAACCACCTGTTCCCTATGTGAACAAGTATGTAAGACCCCTTTCAAAAACTGTTGAATTTGAAGACAATAAGAAAGAGGGAACAATGGGCAAATGAGCAGAAATTGCTAACAAATTTACCTTGATAGAAGACTACAATAAACCACTGGACAGTAACTTGTACAAATAATCAGGAACCAGAGGAAACTAGGCCCGAAAAGAATCCTGGTTCTTTGAGTGGCACCAAGAAGAAAATCTTTTCCAATTACACATGTATGATTTCCTAGGAGAAGGCTTTCTCACCTCCATTAGTAACTGTTGCACATCCAAAGAAAAAAGGTGCCTAAAAGGTATCAAAATATGATCATCATCCAAAGCAGTTAACTGAAGTTTCTAGACTGGGGTGTCTCAAACTCCCTCTGTCTGTGGGAAGCTTGCGGTAACTGCCCTTTCCAAGACTGAAGACAAGTGAAAACCACTGTTGCACTGGACAAATGCGAGTCACCACCACAACATTAGAGAGTCCTTCTGGAGCTTTAGAAGATTCTGATAATCAGGGAAAAGGATGGAAAGCTATACAGGAATAATCCCTTCCATGGGAATGAAAAAGTATTCGTCTTCCCAGCCTATGTGCAAGGAGCCTTGGAATAGAATTTCTTTAGTTGTCTGCTTTGAGAGGAGGCAAACAGAAATACTTGAGGTGTTTTCCATAGGTGAATCAGTTTTTAGAAGACCCCAGGATGAACATTTCCATGTCTGGAGGTCTGTCCTGGTCCAGCTTTGATGGAATATATGGAGCCTGAAGGGACAGAGTGAGCTAAATCACTATCTCCCAGGCCATTAAAGCCAGTCAGCAAAAAGGGTATGATCCGATAACCTCTTGTATTGTTTATGTACCGCATCATTGAGGTGTTGTCTGTGTACATTAGTGTAGGTCCAGGGGAGTAGAAATAATTCAAAGCCTTCAAAGTATTGATAACCATTCCCAACATCTCCCTGACATTTAAGTGCTTCTGTCTACAGGATCCCATCGAGCTTATAATTTTGGCCCTTTTGAAAGTGCACCCCATGCCAGATCTAAAGTGTCTGTGGTGATAGGCTGAAGGGGAGGACTTGAAGGCAAGGATTACAAGCCATCTGATCTACCCACCCCTTCAGTCTCCTACTTCACAAATCCCAAACAGGCATCTGACAAGTCAAAGTGTGTAGATACAGAGCCCAGGCTGACCTAAGGAACCACTATACTGTCCTCATGCATAGTCTGGCAAAAGGCATTAATGATAATCATCAATGCCATGTACCCTAGAATCTTAAGAAACTGCCATGCAGCTGCTTAGTTTAGGCTGAAGAAAGTCGGGAAGAACTATTGGAACATTTCTACTTCACCTGGAGGGAGAAAGTCTCTTCCCAAAGTCAAGTCCAATAAACACCCTAGGTAAACTATCATGTCAGAACAGATGACAGAAACCTTCTGAGAATTGATTAGAATGTCAAGATTGAGTAGAATTTCTATACAGTTGTTAGAGACTCCTTGACATCTGGGAAAAGAGTTTGTAAAGATAAGACAATTGTCCAACTGTGGAAAATGTGAATGCCTGGGACTCTGCAGTAATCAATGACTGAAGCTAGGTATTTTGTGAATACCCTTGGTGTAGTGGAGAATACAAATAGTACAACAGAAAACTGATAATGTAAGCCAGACACAAGAAATCTTAAGTAACAAATGAACAATTTGTTAACAGGAATGTGGTGATAGGCATCCTTTAGATACAACTTTACCATGACAGCTATACTTAGGATTAAAGGTACACATTTTTGAAGTGATAACGTCTTGACCATGGTAGTCCTGACATGGAGTTTTAGAACAGAAAGATACAGGACAATACAGAAACGGCCTCAAGGATCCTTACAGTTTTGGAAGAATATATCCTTGGATAATTGTCTTTGCCTAAGAAATTAACAGATACTGGTTCTATGAACCCCCTGAGACAGCACGTCTTGCAGAGAGGGAGGGAAGAGCACAGTCTGATTCCTTAGGCAATAAATAATCCCAGGAAATGAGGAAGGAATTCCCATTGCCAATAGTACCCTCACTGGTTTACACTCAGAACCCAACTGTCGGAGACTCTCTGATGCCAAAAGGGAAGATGGAGACTCAGGGACACAGAAAGGTTGCCAGGGTGGGACAGAGGGGGGAGTCTGAACAGATGGATAATCATGATGACTGGGAGGACTGCCCCTGTATTTTTAAGGCTTTGCCCTTCTTTTTTGAGCTTCTTTTCCATTGCTTTTTATCACCTCAATTACTGGCCCTTACTGTCTAAACTGTTAGTTGGGAAATGAGGCTGAGTATAAGGCAAACTGCTATTAGTTTGAAAGAAGGAATGCTGAAAAAGCTGCATCATTCCTTGGATTAGTTTTCCCCTTTCATCATACCTCTTAAGCACCTATGCTGCACAAAGACCAAATGTACAGTAATTATCTAAGACGACTATACAATCTCAGTCTGACTTCATTAGAGAGGTTTTCGGAATAAGGCAAGCAAGTCTCCTCAAAAATAATCCAGAAACAGCAGTCCTGGAAGAAGCTGTGGGATCCTAAGCACAGTTATATATGCTTAGTCACATGAGAAAAAGCAGTCACAGAAATATTTAATGGAATTTTTACCTCAGAAGAAGGAAGGTTAGCCATTAACAGCTGCATATATTCAAAAGAGACCAGCAAAAAAAAATAACATATGGGCTTGACAATTTAAAATCCCGAACATTAAAGCATAAAAGAATACATTTTCTTTCCCAACTTATCTATTGCTTTACCATCTTTACCAAACTGAATGGGTTTAGAAACCGTAACATGACTAGCAGCCGTAGATCTAGACAGAGAAAGAAGACTGCTGGATCTGCTTTTGGATAGCGTTGTCGCCTCACAGTAAGACGCTGTCCGGTTCGATTCTCAGCTAGAGCGTCTTCTGCGTGGAGACATGCGTGAATGGGCGTACCTTTGTTGAAGGTTGTGTGTCAGGGCTGGTAACTCGGCACATAAAAATCAACTACCAATCATTAGCGGACCGGAGTTCCGCTGTGGCGACCCCTAACCGGGAAAAGCTGAAAGACACAACAACTTGCATGTCTAGAGTAACTTGTATAACATGCCAAACGGCTTGAATGCATACTGGCCCTAGGCCAGGAAGTGAACCAGCCTCTCCACTAGCAGCCATTGTTGTGTCATATTACTTGGCTGTCTATCCCCAATTACCCATAAACACTGTTCAAATCTCAGTATGCATACTATTTTCTGGTTTATGTTTACAGTGATTACAAAGGTTTGTATTTAATTTAAAACATTTGTTTCAAATGTTACAGCATAAACAGTGATGGTCATTTGCTAAACAAGATAAAACCATCTCACTCTGAAAACAGACTTAGCATGAGCGGCACCAACACTAAACTTCTCTTCCCTTGAAGCTCACATTCATTAAAAAAGCACTGAAACTCATATTCACTGACAATGAATATGGCCAGTGATGGATTACGTGCATCTTAGGCCCCAGGCAGTTTTCAAATCACAAACCCCCCCACCCCACACACATATTTAGGGCCATAAATAAATAAGTGTACTTTGATTCACCTTTCTGATTGTGTTTTAAAATATATTTCTTAAAAATGACCAAAGTCACATACTTCAGATTCATTTCACACAAATAACCAGAACAAGGACGGATTTCCAATTTGGTCCAGGTTGCCCTTGAACTAGGATAGAGAGGAACTCTGCTTCACATTGATGGGAAGCCTGTTCCAGAGAATGAGAATTCTCTGAGAAACTTACCTGTCCAATGTGTCTTACTTGTGTTGCAAGCAAAATTTAGTTTTTTTTTGATCTAGTAGTTCTGATGCTGTTTGTTTTGGGGATGTGTAAATGTTTCATCAAAACACGGTCTAGGGATTCCTTGTATTCCAGGCAAAGATCACCTCTCAGAAGGCAGTATGACACCCAGCAAAGGGAAAGGGCTTTGAGGCGATCAGCGTAGGACATTGTGTTTACTCCCTTTATTCTTGTAAGGAACCTTTGTGTATGTTCCAGTTGCTGCATGTGTCTAATCCGATACATACAGCAGAGGGCATTATACTCTATGATTGGTCTGATGAGGGCCAAGTACAGTGCTACGATGATCTCTCTGGACCTAGAGGCCATGTCATTTCTTATAAATTGAGCAACATAGAATGATTTTCTTACTCAGACACATGTTGTTCAAAGGCTAGGTTACTATCTACATGAGTTCCTAAAACCCTGACTAGTGAAACCAACTTTATTTAGTTATTTACATATTAAATTATCTGTAAAGTCTGACTGGGTAGGAGTTCATTTTCAGGATAGTCCCAGGGAGGAAAGCTTCAAAACATTTTAGAAAAATAATTTTACATTCTTTATTTTTATTTTATTTATTTAACATTTGTTTACCAGGAAAGTCCGACTTGGAACGAAGCCAATTTTCAGCGGAGGCCCGGGGAGAAATGCTCCATATGCATGTCTTTGTAATGTGGAAGGAAACCGGAGCACCCAGAGGAAACCCACATGAACGCAGGGAGGACATGCAGACTCTGCACAGAAGGCACCCCAGCTGAGAATCGAACCAAAGAACCTCTTGCTGTAAGGCAACAACGCTACGGCTGCACCACTGCGCCATCCAATAAAAATATTACAACAAAATAAATACAGTTTAAATAATTTACCAAATTAGACATAACATGAAACCATTAGTTAAGAATAGATACAAGTTATATGGCAATGATTTAATAGTCACAGAATTTTTAGCCAATTTATAGAGAAATTAAAGGCAAGTTTGTGTAACACAAGCAGGAATTGCAATACAAAGTGAGAGAAAAACAGGTTTATGGTATATTTAGAGAGAAAGCCAGAGAACAGAAATTGATAGACGTAACGAAGTGAAAGAAGAAGGGGGAGATGTAAGCTACGAATAGGTATTTGTTCACATTTAGGGATATAGTTTATCCTGGTATTGAGCAAGAACAGAACCAGCATAAGGCTATCAAGTGTTTCAGACCGGTTTTGAAAAATGGGAGGGGACTGACCTGATGGATAGAGATAGGAGTTCCAGTCCTTATCAACATGGTACAAGTATAGACAATGCCCAGCAGAACCAATAAGTTTGTGGACAGACAGACGTTTTTGGTCACTGGATTAAAATGACCGACTAGGAACATAGTTGTGTAGAATGTTATTTAGTGCTGGACAAGCAGACGGACTTTGGAAAATTTTATATGCAGTAAGAAGCTGTGTATATGTTAGCTGTTGGGGTAGTTCTGACCAATTTAGACTTTTTAGTGCTATACAGTGATGAGTTCTGAAATGGGTATTTGCTGCAAATTAGCAATTTTGTATAGCATTGGTCAAGTTTTGATGTTTGAGATGCGTGAAGGTTGGTAAGGATGGGAGCAACATAAAGAAGTGTGAGGATGAGATTAGTAGTGGCAAGTGAGCTTCAGTTGTGTCAGTGAAAAGTTTTTTTTGCTTTTTGGGGTGTGTTATTGTTGACTTAGTTACCCAGGGATGCCAACTTCCCAAAAGGTACTATAATGCATTTCTTGGCACTGCATTTTAAGCCATGGCTTTAGTACCAAGTGTTTATCTGTGTTAGAGCTTCCTGAAGGCTGTTCTTATATTGGAGAGAATCAATGACTGCTCCCTGTTTTCAATTATCTGTGAATTGGTTAACCAGCAGCCTTTGACAATGCCCTTTACCTCCAAGACAGATGCCAAAGAGGAGCAGGCCCAGCACAGAACCCTGAGAGACTCCACTGGTGACTGGCCTGTTTGTGGAGGTGGCCTCAATGATCCTAACTTCTTGGGTTCTATCTGTGAGCCAACTAGCTATCCAGTCCATTATAAAGGAGTTTATGCCTAGTTCCATAAGTTTGCTGAAAATGGCTTTGTGAAGTATTGTATCAAATGCTTTAGCCAGATGTAAGTAGGCAGTATGCACCATTTTTCCATCATGCGTTGTCTCAGTGACATTTACAAATAAATCCACCAGGTTCAGTAAGCACGAGCTTCCTTTGACAAAGCCAAACTGGAATGGATCCGGTATCTAGAGGTCTCCTATGTCCTTACTGGTAATTTCCATGATAATTCTTTCTATGACTTTGCAAATAAGACTACTCAAATTAATGGTTCGGGTCTATATCAAATACTCGAAGAGGCGTTGCAGCGAACACCTCTTCATCGACAAATACATAGCGAAGGCACAAAACCACAAACACTGATATCAGCGATTTCTTTCCCTGGGAAAGAAATCGCTTGGCCATCCCTGTAAGTTTGCCGTTTTCCCCACTGTAGTGCAATCTTGGAGTTGGTATATTTAGTTAGGGGGTGTGGGTGGCACAGCCCCCCACTTTATGTTTGTAATGATGTATTTATGTTTTGAGGCATGCGATTTCTTTCCCAGGGAAAGAAATCGCTGATGTCAGTGTTCGTGGTTTTGTGTGTTCATTGTGTATGTGTTGATAAAGAGACATTCGCTGTAACACTTCTTTGGTGATATGAACCCAATGGTTCTGTAGTTTCCAGGATCTGTTGAAGGTCCTTTCTTATGAAGGGGGATGATCATCACAGTAGTGCATTCTCATGGCAAAAAACCTGTACTAAGACTACAGTAAAATAGGTCCTGATAAGTCATATTTTAGGCTGTTCTGGAATCATCCTGGGATGTTATTTGTGATCACTGAGGCTGGGTTCTTGCCTTTAACCAGCATAGCTCCCTAGATAAAGTTGGAGGGGTTACATTTGAGAAATTTTCTTGGGAAATGATTAGGGGTGCGAGGTAGGCTGGAACTGAATTTGCTCGCTGACAGGTATGCTACATCACCAGGCTTGGTGAATTTGGCACCAGTAATCACCAGTTCAGTACATTACTGTGTGTTGCCCTTGATGTTTGTGACATAGCAGAAGACCTTATGGTTATTTTTCATCTGGGAAGCCATTTTAACCTCAAAGTTGGCTTTGTTTAACCTAATTATCCCTCTTAGTTCCTTATTTAGTTTGTTGAGAGTGTTTTGCCTTTATGTGAATTGCCCTTCCTGATTCTTGCCACAACTGTTTCCTTTTGTTTTATATCATAGTTAATCTGGGATGCCACCAGGGTAGTTTGTTTCTGGTGCTATTTCTGGGCATTATCCTTGGCAATGGTAATATGCTGCTGAGTGCTAGCCTCATACCAGCCTGAGACACATAGTCTGAGAGCTCCATAATGTCTCTCTTCATATAGTCCAGGGAGATAATATCTTAGCTATTTTACACCTACATGGACTATGATGGAATAATACTGGTACCTTTTGTGTAATGACTTTGGTATGTGGGTGATTTGGCAGACCCTGGCTCAAGATAAGCAACTACATATTATTTCCTCTTTGTTCAGCCTGGTTAAAGGGGCATCAATAAGTCTTACAATGGAGTCACCTACGAAAGTCCTGCAAAGTGGGTTTACTTGCCTTTGAGACTTAGTGTTTGGGGCTCCACTGAGTGTGGCTGTAGGTGTGGTGTTAGGTGTTTTTCTGAGTGCCTTTGGGATTGCTGAGGCACTTGAAAGCAACCTTCCTATAAAACAAAGACCACCTAGTCTATGCGTGCGAGCATTGTATGCTACGTGAGGTGGGTGTTGTCTGCATGGTTTTAACAACCTGATGTGTGCTTGTACGCAAGAGTTTAGTCTTCTGTGTCATTGTGTAATTACACCTCTCATAAACTGTGTCTGTTTCTTTAAGGATTAAGTGGTTGTTGGTAAACATGACAATTGTCTCAAGATGCTCATATCCACCAAGCTGGCTAAAGCGAAGTTAGGAAATTGCATACCCATGCTGTCCAGTCCATTGATTGGTGAGCTACAAGGAGGTGGTGTACTGGGGTTAGAATATTACTAAGGGTGCTTTGTTGGTGCAGACTAATAAAGGTGCTTTATTGGGGCAGATTATGCTATATCATACTACATTCTGCTAACTTTAATGTTTACACAATACTAAATTCTACTAAATCTATACCTATTGCCACTCAATGCCCAACTAGCTGCTCTAAGCTTGTTGGGACACAAGGTATTTGCTGTATATTTATTGCTTTACAGGGTACAGTTTTATAGACAGTTTCATAGGCAGAATTTGCTTTCTAGGTCTTAATTCCTGTTCAGGGCACCGTTAACCACTGTAGCACAGAAAAAACAGAAAACTAACTAATGAGTCTTTTGGCCAATAAGACAACTATACTATGAACCCTTTTGTGCATTTTCCAACTCAGACAGACTAGGCAAACACCTCCTGCCACAAGATGAATAAATCCAGTCTTTAAGAGACTCACAAGTACAATGCTACCACAAACCAATTAAAGAACTATCTGGAAATCCCTTGCTGAAGACTATTTCAAGACAGTCTTACAACAGTAACAGTGAGGAAAAGCATTTGTTTTACAAAAATACACTGAAATATACAAATAAAAGCAAGAAACAGCAGTGTTCCTTGAAAATAACTTAAGGCACTGATTTAGCAATCAAAAGTACTTAGCTTTGTCTGGATGGCAATGAATACAAGAAAAACTTCTGGAAAACAGGCTAAGACACCAAGGCCTGAAAAATGAGCAGGAGACAACATGCAGTAAAGGAGATTTACTCCACAGCAATACTGGTATGTTGGGTGGACATACAGTATCATGGATCTATGGAAAACAACGGGTGGGAAGAGTACTTAAACAGCTTATACAACAGACAACGGCAATTAAAGAGGGCAAAGAGAGACATGAGAAATCAGATTACCACAAGGGCTGGAGGCCAGAAACACAATCTTCTAAAATCACAGCAGGAAAAAGGTGGGAGGGCTAGGAAAATTTCAAGGAAGAAGCAGGCTAGCTAGAGGGGGATCTAATCAAATAAAGCCAATACTGCAGCTCTTTCAGAAACTTTAGCTTAATGTCTCATTGTGAAATGAGGCAGACACAAAGTACAAGGGAACAGAAAGACACCGGAATGCAACTTTAAGCAGGTAAATGATAAGCAGAATATAAAATTGTAAGAGCAAAACTGAAATAAAAACTGTAAAAGCATGAAGCACAAATCTTGGAGCCTAAAAATAATACCCCCACAACTGTAACTCTACTACAGTTTAAGGCATCAGACTATGCAAAAATGTACCACTAACACTGTTTATGTAAAAAAATGCAGTAATGAATGACTAAATAAGGCTCAAATCTGGCAGTACTTCACAATTTTGCTACAACTGTGAATTAAATTAAAAAAATAGGACCCAGCAGGGTTTAAAACAAGTAATTCTACTTGTGAAGAGAGAGAAGTGCAGTATAACGTATATACACAACTGTCCCACAGCTGCAAATAAAGCTACAAAACTACGTCTCACAACAAACTAAAAAATGCAAACGTAATTTTTTTTTGGTAAAACATGCAAAAAAAAGCAAAAAGCACAAAGAAGTATCACCACACAGGTAAGTGTAAATGCAACTTCAATATTTAAGCAGAATTGAAATAAAAAGCTTTCTTCTCTTTCCTTTTTGATGAAAAGCTTATTCACAGTCCAGGGCTTTCCACACCCCTCCAAGTTTTGCATAAAAGACTGTGGGAGAAGGCAGCTCTGTGCTGGATATAGCAGGCTATGTACAAAGGAATTCAATCAAATAAAGCCAATATATGAGCTCTTTCAGAAACTTTAGCTTAATGTCTCAGTTGGGGGGGACAGGCACAAATAGGGGAACAGAAATGCACTGAAATGCAACTTTACACAACTAACTACTTAAAATATAAAACTGTAGGAGCAAAACTAGAACACCAACTTTAAAAGCACTGAAGCACAAATCCTATAGCAGAAAAACAATACTCTGACTGCGGTAATTCTACCACAGTTTGAGGTATCTGGCTATATAGAAATTTACCAGTAACATTGTTTATAGAAAAATATAGTAATAATGATTGCATAAGGCTCAAATATGGGAGTGGTTCACAGATCTGCCACAATTCTGAATAAATCTGCAACACTAAGGCTTTCAGGCTTTCAACAGAACAGCTAAACTTTACAAGTTATTTTAATTGTGGAGATAAAAGTGCAGTATAATGTAGAAACACAATCTTCCCACAACTATCAACTAACTACATGACTAAGGTCCCAGAACAAACTGCAAAATGCCAACAAATAATTATTTTGGCTAAAACATTTAAAAAAGCAGTAAAATACAAAGAAGTATTACCACACGTCACTATAAGTACAATTTAAATATCTAACCGAAAATGAAAAAAAACTTTTTTCTCTTTCCTTTTTTTAAACAAGAAACATCTTTAATAAATTATCTCATATGACACGAGTAATCTTACATTTATATAAATGAACTTAAACCATACTAACACAATCTCATTTGCAAACATTATACATTACGTACCACACCAACTGTAGCTGCAAACATTATACATCACTTATAATATACCCAGTCAATGCCAGTTAAGTATTTCATTGGGAGGGTGGCCTAATGGTTAAGGTGTTTGCCTTACAAACACAAGGTACATGGTTTGAATCTCACAGGTGATAATTGGCTAGGCTTAAAATGGCTCGCAAGGGCAGTTAGCCTAGTACTAATCTATGAAACTATGAAACTATATCTCATTCAAATCCTGCCTACTTTTAAACCTTGCTCCTTCTCTGCATATACTGACCCCACAATTCCCATTTTCCCTATTTAATTTGCTCCTACCATTTTCAAAATATCTCGATTCGAGTTGTTTTATCTCTGTAACTATCTTCATTATTTTTAGTACATTTGGTTTATATTTCCATTTTCTAGTAATTGCTTTTTCGGTGGCTATCACAATTAGACTCAGCAAGACCTTAGTATGTGTAGGCAGTGCTGATTCTGTATCATAGCTCAAGAAAATAATTTCCTTAGTTACACCAGTTTGCTCACCTAGTATCTCTGACACAGCAGTCTGCAGGGAATCTATAAAGTCTGCCAACTCATTACACTCAAAAAAACAAAAAATGTTCCCAATTACTTCTTTCTTCCCCATCACACCTCCAATATTTGCTGTCTACCTGAGGAAACATTTGTTGGAGTCTACTTGGGATATAAAAATACCCATGTAAACACTTCCAAACAAAGATCCAAAAATCTTCTAGATTTTCTTGCATATTTGGGGAGACATACATATACCCCCCCCATTGTCTCTTTGTGAATTGCTTATCCAATCTCTCTTCCCAATCTTTTTTAAACTCCTCTGACTGATTCTTGCAAGATTTATATGCTCTACTAATTACTTCTTTTTAAATGGCAATTTCTGTTCTAGAGTCTACTAAAAACTCTACCAGTGGTGATCTTTCATTTACAACCCCCTTATTTTTTCTTTTTGCCTATACTCTGACATCAAACCTTGATAGGAAAAAAAAAATCTTTAACCTGAAGTCCAAATAAGTTCTTGTCATTTTCCCATTCTATTTCCTTTCTCTCTCTAGTGATTTGCTCCCAATACCTTGGTTCCTTTGCCAGTTTTTTTCTAGTAAAGTCCAGCCCCCTTCTGCTGATTGTCTGTATCCCTAATTGCAGTTATCCCAATTGTCAGAATCTCCTTTCTCCATTCCTGTGCTGGCTTACTTCTCAAAGTACTTTCTGCTACTTTTTGAATATAATATTTTGTATGATTGTTATTCTCCTGAAAGATCTGCATCCAAAGTCCCAGTCTCTCCTTGTTTGTTGAGCATTCCCCCTGTTTCATCTTCATCTCTTTCAATTATGGTTTTCTACTTGTGCTATTTATAGGAGCCTTAACTCTGCTGCTCTGAAATAACCCTTCAAACTGGATACTCCCAATCTACCCTGTTCTAGTGGAAGAATAATCTTAACCCACTTGACTCCTGCTGTCTTCCCCTCTCAGATAAACTCCTTCAGTTCCTTATTAATTGTTATCCACTACTTCTTTGGTTGATAAAAATATGCCTGACCTGTGTATAAGACTAAAGGGACTAAAAATATTTTAAATGCTTGTATCCTACTACTGATATCCATATAACAGAGAGCTTCAATTTTCTCAGTTTTTGCATTATCCTTTGTTTAGTCTTGCACATCTTTAGCTGCCACAACAGAATAATTTTTAATCCATACTCTCAAAAATACTTCATTTTATCATGTCCCCATAAGTATGGATATTGTTGAATGAATCTGTTTGTGCGTACATAGTTTTCCACTATTGCCTTTGTTTTAGCTTCATTAATTTTGTATCATGAAAAGATTTGAAACCATCTCATTATGTTCGACAACACTGTAATGTCCCTTTCTGGTTTTGTCAGGTACAAAATAATGTCATTTGCAAATATAGCCAGCTTTCCTTGACAACCATACTAATTATATCCTTGAATTTCTGAGTCCCTTATCTTCTTTGCCAATGGTTCTGAATATAATGCAAACAACAAAGAGGAGAGAGGACATCCCTGCCTGATTCCTCTGCTCAAACAGAGATTACCAGAGAGGACCCCACAAACTTTAATTTTCATCTCCGATCCCTCATATGTCCTCCTAATCAACTTTATAATTGTATTAGGGAATGCAAATGTCCATCTTACTCTATCAAATGCTTTCTCTGCATCAAGACTCACCAACAGTGGTATTTTCTTACATTATGTTTCTCTCTGGATAGTCGGTGCTCTGTTAATGTTGTCAAATGTTTGCCTCCCCTCCACAAAACCACACTGATCCATATCTATCAATTTTGGCATCACGTTTGCCATTCTTTTACCCATTATGGACATAAGCACTTTATAATAATGGTTTAGTATTGAAATGGGCCTGCATGAAGCTGGATCTGATGGATCTTTACCCTCTTTCGGCATTAAAGATACCACTGCTTTCTTTCAGGATGTTGGTAGTTCTCCTCCTCTTAAAATACTGTCAAACAAAACCTTCAAGATCTTTATCATTTTTCCCTCATAGCTTCCAAACTTCCACAGAAATATCATCTATTCCTGGGGACTTTCCTGTAGATTGGTTATACATCACCATTTTTATCCCATCTCCTCCAATCCTGTTAGTAATCGAGCCTCATCTTCCTCAAACCTTGGCATATTTAATTCTTCCATAAATATTTCCATTTGTACCTTTTACTTGATTCCATATTTCTCTGCTTTTATGCAGACTTTCACATACTTTCCAAAATACTTCTAATACTTCTACAGGATCCTTTGCTATCTTCCTTGTTATAGGTTCTCTAAACTTGGTGACAGCCCTTTCTACTTTTTTCGGCTTAGTTGTTGTTCCCAAAATTTTCTTAAGCTCCATTATAGCAGTTTTTGGTGGAATATAAATACATGCCAGTACAATCCTTCTCCCTTGCCATTATTCCCTTAGTACCACAAATCTGCCATTATTGTCTTTTTGTTTTATTCTCTTCTATTACTACTGGAGCTCTTCTTGCAATTAATACAAGTACTCCTGTCTTCCTTTGCTCCAGGTCTTCTATGGAATAACCACCTTTTATGTATGACAGCGTTTTGTTAAATGTCTAGTTCCAGCTTTTGTGTTACATGTATATACTGTTTGGCAGGTTAATATTTTATACACTTGTTTCTTGTCATCTCCATTTTAGCCTATGTCACATCTTACAGAACTTTTTTACTGAAAACCCTGAAACAAAAATACACACACATACAAACCCAATACCCCCATAAAACCTATTTAATACATAAAACTATGTACATCTTCA
The DNA here is from genome assembly GCF_019279795.1 of Protopterus annectens. Classification (NCBI taxonomy): domain Eukaryota; kingdom Metazoa; phylum Chordata; order Ceratodontiformes; family Protopteridae; genus Protopterus; species Protopterus annectens. The sequence continues at coordinate 394,869,347 of NC_056731.1, forward strand.
AATATTGACATTTTACCCCTCTAATAGAAACAAATATTCCAAACTGACAGCCACACACATAGACTTGAGCTAACACAAAAGAAAGGTTATCCACGCTAAGACACTTGGTACAGCCTGTGGTTCTATTACATGCTGTCTGGGTTTGTCTTACTGTTACAGCTCTCTCAGCTGGGAAAACACTTGAATACTTTCAGAAAACATTTTCACCAAGCCATTTCTCTTTATCAGATTGTCTGCTACAGACAGAAGAACCAGACACAAAACTATTTACTACAAAAAAGGCCATAGAATATTCAATATTCTTTATTTTTTATTTGCTTTCTTGTAAAACGTGCTACTAGATTAAGCTAATTGCCTTAATCCAGTCTTTCCTCTATGCAGGAATGAGAAAAGCACACTAATTTTTCTTTTGTCATGCCCTTTTAATCAAATCCTTTTTTTACATTAAAGTGCCTACATTTCTTAAAAATGAACAAGGAGAAAGAGAAACGAAGGGAGAAAGAAAAAAAAAGAAAAGACAGGGACACAAATTTACATTAATATCCCCATTACACTTAAAATAACTAAAAAAACACTATTTATAACATGCAAGGCAAATCATGAACTATTTAAATAGTACTATTAGGAAAATAAATTGTTTACTTACAGTTAACTTTCTCCCTCCTCTTCCCCTCCCCTGATTATTTTTCTGAGCATTAGGGACATAAAGTAGGGCATACGCTTTTGAGTCCCCTACAAGTGTAAAATCCACAAGAGTCCAATATTTCCAGATTTTCTTGTTCTGTCATGTTTCACAAATACAACTGCTGCTTTGTAGTCCCACATTTGTCATTTTCCAAGTTACTGATTTTATTCTTCAAATGTTAATAACATGAAGTAGAGCATATGCTTTAGAGTCCCCAAGTTTAACAAAGTCCAATAAAGCCCAACATTTCCAGATTTTCTTGTTCTATTCCTGTTCATCTCCATCTCCCAAACCATGTCTCTGCTTCATTTCCGGTGTACTCTCAATTCTTCTAATCAACTCTTGTGCTTTTTAGAACGAAAGACAGTCCACTCAAAACAAAATGGTACAAGCAAAGCACAGTCCAGGATAGAGCAATAAATAGAAGGTTTAAAGATAAAAAGTTCTCTTTCACAACAAAACTTGTTGCTTCACCAGACTCAAAACACAGAATAAGAAACCCACATTACATACATAAAACCAATCAAGCTGAGTAGAAAGACTCCACCCCTCAATCAGTCCCCATGGTGATTAAATACAAAACTTGCAGCTGAAAAAATGTAAAAACATATTAAAAAAAATAAACAAGTAAAGGTCTATAAGTTAAACACTGTCAAATCCCTCTTAGCTTCAAAAAAGGAACCAGAGGGACACAATCATTTAGTCCTTTACCAAAGTCTGCATGAGGCCTGATAATCCGTTTGGCCTCAATAACTTCTGTATAGTTCTAACATCACACTTATAGTCACTCTCTCTGATAACATCTGTTACCATAAATTTAAACTGATGTCCGCTGCCTTACTGCTTAACATGTTTGGCAAGAGCATTATTGAGAGCATAAATTCTAATATCATACAAGTGCTCTCTTATTCTAAACTTTAAATATCTATTGGTTTTACTGATATAAAATGCACTGCATTCCTGGAACTCAGCCAAGTAAACCACATGACAGGTATTGCAGTCTGCATCAGCCCTAAATTTATATCTATATCCAGTTTCAGGGTGTACAAAAACAGGGGATTCCTTAATAAAAGAACAAAAGTTACAGGACCAACATGGTTGAGAGTGTCCTTATCCTGTCTCTGCCCAGATAAATCTAGTGCATGTGGATAACATAACATTCTTTTTATAGACTTCTCATTCTTATAAGATAACTTTGGTATCAATCCCTCTAACCACTAGTTGTTTCTGTAGCAGTTGTTTTTTGTTTGGTCTTGTACTTTTTTCCCTCTCTCAAGGTTGAAACACAGGAAAAGGTTTCACTGGCACGGTCTCTCTATGGTCTTTATTACCAGAAGAACAAGAAGCAGAATCTCTTCCTGTTTCACAGCTCACTTTTTGTTGGACAAACTTTTGTATTTCTTCCTTAGCAAGTACTTCATCAAAAAAATTATTTTGTTCCTCCAGGGAAAATATTTTGAAGACAGGTGGGTATAGCAGTTTGACTCTCATGCCTGCTTCTTGACATTCCCTAAATAATGGAATAAATTTACTCCTCTTCTGTCTGGTATACAACAAGTAGTCATTCTTCACACATACTTTGCTGTTACCCACTTTTAGTACTTTGCCCTTCTGCCACAGTTTTGTCAGAATCAACTCCTTCTGATAAGATTGCATATTTACTATTGTTATTCAAAGTTTAGGGTATTCCACACTCCCCCAAGTATTGCATAAAATACCCTGGTTGAGCATAGCTCCGTGCTGAATATATCAGGATAGCTATACTGGGATCTTAGAAAATAAAAACCAATGTTGAAGCTCTTTCAGAAACTTCAGTTTGATGCATCAGGCAGGGCAGACATAAAGATCAGTGGAACAGAAAGGCACTGGAATGCCACTTCTCTGAGTTACAGGTCAATGACCACAGCCAGATTAGAATTTCAAAAACTTTAGTTTAATGTCTCAGCAGGAGATGGAGCACACGCAAAAATGAAAAGAATCTGAACCACTAAATCCAAGGATTTAAAGTTTGCTTATGGAATAAATAAGCCAAGTTGGTAAGACAGATGTGTCTCATAGCATCCCCATGCTCCAAGTCAGGCTCCCCATCCATGTGAAGCAGAGTCCATCTCTAACCCTGTTTCAGTCTAACCTTGACCAATGGATGGGAAATTGGAAATTCACCCTGGGTCTGCCCTGCATGCCTCTGATAGAGGCAGACAGCAATACCCAAACTAACATGGGGAGTAACTATATTCGTCAAAGATAGCCACACCTCCAGGATGGTGGCACAGCACGAAGCATCAGAGACTATCCATGTGCAACTAACAGTGGGTAAAACTGCCTTCCAGTTTATAACCTGCTACAGACCACCCTCCCAAACCCAGGAACCCCACTCGGCCTTCTTGAGAACACTGGAAAATATGAAGGTCTCTCCAAACACCACTATATTGGGTGACTTCAACTACCCAAACATAGACTGGGAGCATTACTCTAGCTCCAACACCCTAGCCCAAAGGTTCCTAGAATTTATAAACTCAAATGCTATGGAACAACTTGTTACCACTCCCACAAGAGGGGAAAACATACTGGACATGATCATCACCAACATGGGGACTCTATGCTCCAGACCAGAAGTGTATCCCTCACTGGTAAGATCAGACCATAAACTAATCTCACTGGATATTCACATCCCGACCCCACCCCCTGCCCAGAAAACCACAGTGAAAAACTTCTCTAAAGCAAATTTCACACTCTTCAAAACAGAGGTGGGATTCTTCAAAGCCCCCGGGCCTGTGGAAAATACGTCCCAGACCGCAGAATCCTTTATAAACGCATTCTATGAACACCTTCAGGAATGCATGGATCATGCAATCCCAAATAAAACCAAGACCCAATCCTCCAAAGCCAGACGTCCTGTCTGGTGGACCCCAGCCATAAACAAACTATACAATAGAAGGAGAAAGCTACTACATGATAGAGCAAAATCTCAAAAAGGGAAGGCATCTCTGATCAGTATTAGCAAAAAACTACGGGCACTCATAAAATCGTAAGGCCAGCTTCGAAAGAAAAATTGCACAGGACACTAAGGATAATCACAAGGCTTTCTTTAGTTATGTTAGGAACCTGGGTGGGAATTCCCAGATATGCTCAGAATTAGTCCAAAATGACAAAAAATACACCAAACCCACAGACATTTCCAACATCCTAGCTGACAGGTTCAGTGCAAACTTCTCCCCCCCCCCACCAAAAGAGCAAATATCTATCCCAGCAGAGAGGTGCCCCCCTGACATCTCAGATGCTCAGGTAAGGGCCGCCCTCTAGAAAGCAAAAAACACAGCATAAATGGGACCATACAGTGTCCCGGGCTGCGTCCTACATGAACTCCAAGAAGAGCTAAACCCAAACATAAAACTGCTGTTCAATCTCAGACTTACTACAGGATATGTACCAAAAAGAGTGGCGTACAGCAACAGTGGTCCCTCTCCACAAAGGTGGTGCCTCAACGGATCCTGGAAACTATCGCCCCATAAGCCTGACTAGCTTGGTCTGCAAAGCTATGGAAAGGATCAAAATTGACCTCATAAATAAAGATAATGGGGACCTACAGACACTGGATCCTACCCAGTTCGGCTTTGTTAAGGGCAGATCCTGCCTCTTAAACCTGGTCGATTTCTTTGAAATAGTCACCAAGGCCATTGACGAGGGGGAAGGTGGTCCACACAGTCCAAACTGGCTCAAGGACAGAACCTACATGGTTAGAATTGCTGGAGCCATGTCAGATTCCAAACCAGTTACAAGTGGCGTCACACAAGGCTCAGTCCTGGGACCTCTCTTGTTTGGTATATATTTCTCGGAGGTACAGGCCAACACGGAAGGACTGTGGCTGACCAAGTTCGCAGATGACTGCAAACTGGGCGCCATAATCGACTCTCCAGCTGACACAAGCATCCTCCAAAAGGGCCTCATAAAAACAGACAACTGGTGCCAGAGCCATGGCCTCAAGCTAAACGCCAAAAAGTGTATGGTCATCCCCTTTGGCAAAAACAAAGTGCCCACAAATTACCACATAGGTGGTAATGCATTAAGTACAGAAGAAGTAATTAGGGACCCAACTTGATAGCAATCTCTCACTTGACAACCATGTGGCCAAAGTGGTTAGAAAAACATTTTATATAGCCCACCTAATCATGAAGGGATTCACATGTAGATCAGGGGAGGTCATCGTGCTCATCCCTCATCAGGCCCATAACTGAGTACAATGCCCCTTTTGGGATGTACCTTACCAGACACCTGCAGCAACTGGAAAGACCCCAAAAGTACCTCACCAAGAGGATCAAAGGGCTCAAACAGATGCCATATGCTGCCCGGTTAAAGAAACTCCAGCTCTACTCAGTGGCATACCGCCTGCTCAGAGGCGATCTGTGTGTGACGTATAAAGCCATGTCCAACCCGGAATTAATGGACATGCTGCACCTCAGAAAAGCCAAATCCCATCGAGCTACACGCTCGAGAGACTTGAACCTCAGCACTGAAATAAATAGGACATGCTGGATGGACAGATTCATAACCCAGAGGCTCCCTTCACTCTGGAATAAAATCCCAGTCCAGGTTAGGCAGAGGCCCTCATTGACTATCTTCAAGAGGAATCTTGATGAGTGGATGGGAGATCGTAGGTTTACCCCAGGTATCACTTTTGTGTCACTGTTAGACAGAGGCACAGTATACTAACCTCGAAAAAGGGCATAGCAAAATTAATTTAAAATGGGTGGCAAAAGCCAAACACACTCTGGCTAGGCTTATAAATGCCCTAGGGCAGATAGCCTAGTATGAACCTATGAACCTATAACATACCCCCATATAACCTTCAGAAACTTCCTAACATACCCACTCCTAATAAATAAATGCCCATGATACATAGGGGCACAACTGGAGTGGATTATAATGCTAGGCTTACAAAGGCCCTGTTGGTTATTATCCTAGTATATACCTATGAACAGAAAGACACTGGAATGCAACTTTAAGTAGGTAAAATACAAAAAGAATATTCTACTGTAGGAGCAAAACTGGAATATCTGCAACTGTTAAAGCACTGAAGCATAAATCCTGGAACTTAAAAAAAAGTATTTTCACACTATTTGAATTTTTCTACAGATTAAGGCAGCAAACTACTCAGAAATTTACCAGTAACGCTGTTTTTGGAAAAATGCAGTAATAAATGACTAAAGGCTCAAATCTGGAAGTAGTTCACAGTTCTGCCATGACTGTGAATGAAATTATAAGACTAAGGCCCAGCAAGGTTTAAAATGCAAATTTCATGTTATGCTACTTGTAAAGATAGAAGTGCACTACAATATAGAAACACAATATTCCCACAACTGCAAATTAAGCTATAGGACTAAGGTCCCAGAGCAAACTAAAAATGCAACCAGATACCTTTTTTGGCTAAAACATGGAAAAAAAGCAGAAGAGTCACACTGTAGGTAAATAAAGGTGGAAAGATTAAAACACTGCATTCTTTCCACAAGAAGCAGCTCAATAAGAAGTTGTAGCTTTAGCTCTCTGCACTGATGGTCAAAATAACAGTTTTAGTTAAATGCAGAAATGCTCTACAGTCCAATCTTTGTAGAGAAGACTGCCACAGTAATATGTAGCAATGAGTACATAATTTACGCCAAAGATTAGACTGTTCTGCTTATCACTCCAAATAATGCAAACTATGACCTGACAAATGTAAATCACTTTGTAGTTGCTGGAGGTTGTAAAAAAGGGACTGCAAAAATACATTAAAATACAACATGTTTAGACTATAATGCACAATCCAGGCCTATTATTGAATTAATTCTTTAGTGCAATGAATATAAACAGTTAAAAGACTATATAAATGCTTAACAACCCACAAATCATACAAAAACTAGAAATATTACTGCATACAACATACTGTTTTGGCGGGGGGGGGGGGGCTTACATGCTTGCAGGACACCTATATCTCATTTTTGACCTTCCTGTGTCCTCTCTGTCATCAAAATACCTATCCCCTCTGAAATCATTCAGCATATCTGTGACATATCTGAATGGTTAATGCTGCGTTGCTGCAGTATACACCTCCAGAGTCTACATACCCATGGACAAATGGGGCCCTATGCAAGGTAATAAATCAGGCCCCTGCCCAGCCATACCAATATGCTATTACTTGGCTGTCGCACCACAATTACCATAATTACTTTTCAAACCTGTCAGTATACAATCTTTTGTCTTATTTACTTTTGCAATTATCACAGTGATCTGGATTGAACTTATAACGTTAATTTAAATTTTACAGAAAAAAAAAAAAAACACTGACAGACATTTTCTAAACAAAACAAACTCACACTGAAAACAGACTTAGCATGAGAAACAGTAAACTACTCTTCCCTTGAAAGTCACAAGTGATGGTTTGTTTAATAAAACAGTTTCTTGCTAAGAAAGGTAGGAATCGAGTGATGTAATATTGCTTAGATTATAAGATATATAGCAATATATGTGAAGTATAATGTTTTTGTTACTATAGTTTGATTACTTTTATATGAATGCAAAGTTGCCTGTGTCACAAGTGATAATTCAATAAAGGTGTTTGGGAACAAAAAGTCACATTTAGTGAAAATGCAAGTGGCAACTCAATCTACAAATCACACACTTGGATTTGTACTCAAATAACATACAATTAAAAACTTATTAGCATCTATGTGAAGGGTGCAGGAATTCAAAAGATAAATGTGAAATACATCTGTTAACAGCCTGGGACAGTGTACTGGACACAAGTGTCCCTTTTCAAGAACATCATAGGAGTACTTTCCAGTTAAGTAACATGACAGAGTCAAATAGAAGACAAATGAAGTCTGACCGAATCAAATCATGTACTAAAAAGAGGCAGCTCCTTAACAGCTCACTGCCTTATTCATCTGCACTAAGCACTAGGCAAACTGTTATAGACAAAACACAATGCATTTTACAGTGGTGACCCTGCAAAAAAAAAAAATTAAACTCATAGACATTATGCTATCCAGTTTACTCACACAAGGTCAACATTCAACAGAAAGTACAGTTGTGTATACCTACCATAAATGTAGATGTTCGAGTGTCTTCACTGTTGCAGTCATAACTGTAGGGTACTCCTGCCGGCAGGCAGCCCGAGGTCGGCCAGAATATCAAAGTCTGGGTCCGGCGTTGGCTGTTTCAGCCAGAACCCTGACGTCAGAGCGCATGGGTATAAAGCTGACAGCCGACGCCATCTTCTCCAGCCTTTCTTGCCCCTGATGTCAGAAGCCCCCATAAAACCAAAAGGTGTCCCAAGGGAAACACAAATACACCAGAAAGGTAGTGGAAAAGGAAACACAGTAAGCAAATAGAAACAAGAGGGGTCTGGAGGAGGAAACGACTGCAACAGTGAAGACACTCGAACATCTACATTTATGGTAGGTATACACAACTGTACTATGTTCTTCGTGTTTCACTGTTGCAGTCATAACTGTAGGGTAGAATCCCAAAGCTGAGAATACGGGAGGAGGTTATGAAGTAGAAGGAGCAGCTAGAAGACCCTGCAAAACAGCAGAGGCAAAAAGCCTGCCCTAGACTTAGAATACAAAGGGAGGTTATAGTGCTTGGAAAAAGTATGCACAGAACTCCAAGTGGCAGCCTCCAGAATGTCCTTAGTAGGAACTCCTCTGAGAAAGGCTGCTGAAGTGGCAGCTGCTCTAGTAGAATGAGTCCTGATGGTACCTGGAATCTGTTTTCCATAAAGAGAGTAACAATATCTTATTCCATGAGCAATCCATTTGGAAATAGTTTGCTTAGAAATGGCTTTACCAAGAGAACTGGAAGCAAAAGAAATAAGCAATTGATCTGATTTTCTGAAACTTTTAGTTTTGTCCAGGTAAAAATGTAGTTGCCTGTGTATGTCCAATGAATGCAAAATCCTTTCCCCCCTATTTTGAGGTTTTGGAAAAAAGGTAGGAAGGTAAATGGTCTGATTCAGAGCCACTCTAGAAACAACCTTAGGCATAAACGTAGGATTGGTCCTCAAGGAAACTCTGTCCTGATGGAAAATGAGGTATGGTTCCACGGCCATGAGGGCTTGTAACTCAGACACCCTTCTGGCAGAAGTCAAGGCCAACAAGATAGCTGTCTTCCAGGATAAGAACTTAATGTCCGCAGAGGCAGCAGGCTCAAAAGAAGGCAAAGTAAGCTTTTCCAAGACATAGTTGAGATCCCAAGGAGGGACAGGAGGAGTTCTAGGAGGTTTTAAATTCTTAGCTCCTCTCAGAAATTGTCTGACCAACTGGTGGGAAAAAATGGGAGGATCACAACTGAAATGTGCTGAAATAGCAGAAAGCATGAATTTTAATGGAAGAAAATGAAAGACCTTTAATCAAAAGGTCTGAGAGATAAAGTAAAATAGATGAGATATCAGGTATTAAAGGATCAGAGCCACGATCCTGCATCCAAATACAAAATCTTTTCCATTTAGAAGCATAAGATTTCCTTGTACTAGGACGCCTAGCTTCCAAAAGAACATCCAAAACTTGTTTAGGAAGAGAAGAAGGAATCAATTGCCTTTGATGAGCCAAGCTGCTAGACAGAGAGTCTTGATTTGAGAGTGAAATACCTGACCCTGATGCTGGGACAGTAGAGAATGGGTCAGAGGAAGACTCCAAGGAGGGGCAGAGGAAAGGTGCAGTAGAGTAGGGTACCAAAACTGACGAGGCCAATTTGGAGCTATCAAAATGATCAGTCTGGGTTTGTCTAGCTTTATCTTTAGCAATACCCGAGGCAGAAGAGGAAGAGGAGGGAAGGCATATCCCGAAAGATTCCTCCAGCTGAAGGACAGGGCATCCACTTTCCAAGCTGTCTTGTGGAAGTACCTGGTGCAAAAGAGAGGCAACTGATGGTTGAGATGGGATGCAAACAGATCTATCTGAGGACAGCCCCAAACTGCAGACATCTTGCTGAATAAGTTGGGGTCCAACATCCATTCGTGAGAATCCAAAATGTTTCTGCTTAAGCTGTCTGCTAAGAGATTTTGTTTTCCTGGAATGAACTGTGCCTGAAGATCCAGATTCAAATTTAGGGCTGTATCCCATAAGGTCATGGCAAGTCTGCAAAGGGGGTAAGAGGGAGAGCCCCCTTGCTTGTTTATGTACCACATGACTGTGGTATTGTCTGTTCGAATTAGCAGAGGTCCTGGCTTCAAAAGAGTCTGGAAGGCTAGAAGAGCATTTTGGACTGCTAACATTTCTTTCAAGTTGATGTGCCATAGAAGGTGTTTGTTTGTCCAAGAACCCTGTTGGCATTTGTCTAGAAAATGAGCTCCCCATGCATAATCCGAGGCGTCCGTGGTTATGATCTGAGTAGGTTGAAGTAGACGAAAGGGCTTGCCTTTGTTCAAAACATACGCCCTGGACCACCAAAGGAATTCCTTCTGGAGGCAGGGAATCAGTGGAATCATTGTATCCAGACTGTGGCAATGTTGAGACCATGCACTCTTTAGGTACCATTGAAGTTTCCTCATGTGAAGCCTCGCATTTGGAATCAACAGGATGCAAGAGGCCATGTAGCCCAGAGCCTGCAAGAATTTCCTTGCAGTGAGCTGAGTCAATGCTGCCAAGGTCTTGAAGATTGAAGCCAGCTGTAACTGTTTTTCTGGAGTGAGGAAGGCCTTCTGTAGACTTGTGTCCAAAAGAGCTCCCAAGAAGGTCATTCGTTGAGAAGGAATCAAATGTGACTTTTTTGTGTTCACTGAGAATCCCAGTAGTAGGAGAAGACGTTGAACAAAATGTAGGTGTTGAAGTAGAAGGTCTTTGCTGTCTGCCTGAATTAAACAGTCATCCAGATAGGGGTAAATCTGAATCCCCTGAAGTCTGCAGTAAGCCACTACTGGAGCCAGGCATTTGGTAAAAACTCTGGGTGCAGTAGATAAGCCAAATGGCAGTACAGAGAATTGGAAGTGTCTCGAGCCTGCCTTGAATCTGAGGTACTTTCTGCAATGTTGCCTTATGGGGACGTGTAAGTAAGCCTCTTTTAAGTCCAATGTTACCATCCAAGCATCTTGTGAGAGCACTGGAAGAAGTTGTTGAAGTGTAAGCATCTTGAATTTTGGAATTTCCAAAAAGGTGTTTAATATTGAGAGGTCCAGAATAGGTCTCCAGGAGTTTTGTTTTCTTGGGACCAGAAAAAGTCTCGAGTAAAAACCTTTCCCCACCTCTAGAGGTGGAACAGGTTCTATGGCTCTTAAGGCTAATAAAGCGTCCACTTGATTTAAGGCCTCTGCCCATTGATTTTTTGGCAGATCTGGCCAGCCGGAAAGCCTTGGCAGAGTGTGAAAGTGGAATCTGTAACCTTTCAAAATCACGTCTAACACCCATTTGTCCTGGGTAATGTGGGTCCAATTTTGGTAAAAAAGAGAAAGTTTTCCTCCGAGAGGGGCATCCAGGGAAGGAGGACCTGAAGCCCAACAGAGGGAGTCATTGAGTCTGCTTTCTTTGGGTTTGAGATCTGTCTTCTCCCCTTCTAGATGAAGAAGCAGTCCACTGTCTAGATCTGTAAGAGGCCTGAGCCTGCGCCCGACCTCTGGAGCGTCTATATCTTCCCCTTTGAGGCCTGTCAGAGGAGGAAAGACCAATTTTGGAGGGCCAATTTCTGGAAAATCTAGGAGGCTGTACTTGCAAGAAATCTTTTACAGTCTGCATAGACTTGGCTTTTTCTTCCATCTTTTTAATAACCTCCTCAGCCTTAGACCCAAATAAGACATCATGCTGAACAGGGGCATCTAGCAATTTTGCCTTAACTTGTTCAGGTAAATTCTGCTCACGAAGCCAAGCATGTCTCCTGATAACAGTACCAGAGGCAGCCGCCCTGCAAGAAGCCTCTAAGGCATCAAAACCACAATGTAAACTATGTTTGCTAACCTGTTCAGTAGCATGCAACACATCCTGTAATTCCTTGTCCTCAGCACATGCAAGAAAGGAAGAAACCCTTTGTTTTAAAACAGATAAAAGAAAAGTACAGTTTTGTACCTACCATAAATGTAGATGTTCGAAGATCCACATTGCTGCAGTCCTTACATATGGGTAGTCCGCTGTCCTCGGTCGGCCCGAATACCAAAGTATTAGGCTGACGTCGGTCATGGGCGCTCAGATCTGACATCAGAGCGTCAGGGTATTAAAGCGCATGACCGACGTCATATCCTCAGTCTTTTCTTGCCCCAGATGTCAGAAGGCCCTAAAAAGAAAGGCCACAGCCAAAAATAGAACACTTCCCAAAAGACACATACAAATAACAGCTACCACCCAAACCATACAACCATTCCAAACTACAGAGGGGAAGGAGGGAGGGTAAATTGGACTGCAGCAATGTGGATCTTCGAACATCTACATTTATGGTAGGTACAAAACTGTACTATGTTCTTCATCTCACATTGCTGCAGTCCTTACATATGGGTAGAATCCCAAAGCAGAGGTAAAGGGAGGCTGGCAAAATCATAAAGCATTGGGAGCTGCCAGAATGCCCTGTAAGATTGCAGTGGCAAATCCAGCCCTAGATTTGGAATAAAGAGGAAGGTGGTAATGTTTAGAAAAAGTATGCACTGAACTCCAAGTAGCTGCTTCCAAAATATCTTTAGTAGCTACTCCCTTAAAAAGCTGTAGAAGTGGCAGTAGCCCTAGTGGAGTGAGGTCTGATTCCAGCCGGAATCTCCTTACCATGATGAGGTAACAAAAGCAATACAAAAGCCAATCCACTTTGAAATAGTTTGTTTTGTCACAGGTTTCCCCTGAGAAGCCAAAGCAAAAGAAACAAACATCTGCTCAGACTGTCTGAACCCTTTAGTCCTGCTCAAATAATAACGCGACTGCCTGTGAATATCCAAAGTGTGCAAAATTTTCTCCCCTTTATTTTGGGGATCTGCATAAAATGTAGGCAAATGAATTGATTGGTTCAAGGCCACATTTGAAACCACTTTAGGCATAAAAGTAGGATTAGTACGCAGAGATACCCTATCCTTATGAAAAATTAGGAAGGGTTCAACTGCCATAAGAGCCTGTAATTCAGAAACCCTTCTAGCAGACGTAATGGCCAACAAAAAAGCAGTTTTCCAAGACAAAAACTTTAACTCAGCAGTAGCTGCAGGTTCAAAAGGAGGTAAAGTAAGTTTCTCCAACACAAAATTGAGATCCCAGGCAGGAGTAGGAGCTCTACGTGGGGGTCTTATGTTCTTTGCCCCTCTAAGAAATTGCTTAAACAAAGGATGAGAGAATAGTGGAGGGTCATAGTGAGCAGAAATGGCTGCAGCATGAACTTTTATAGAGGAGAAAGACAAATCCTTGTCTAATAATTCTGTAAGATATTGAAGAGAAACACTTAAATCAGGCCTGGAAACATCAAAGCCCTTTGCTTTGCTCCAAATTAAAAATCTCCTCCATTTATCAGCATAAACTTTCCTTGTACTAGGCCTTCTGGCCTCCAAAATAACATTCAAAACTTGTTGTGGAAGGTGCGACCCTCCTGGTTCTAGAACCGAATATGCCAGGCTGTTAGATGCAGGGACTGAATCCTGACATTGAGGAAATGATTGCCCTCCTGTGACAAAAGGTGGGGAATCGAAGGCAAAGGCCATGGAGGCTCCCGTACTAAACTCCTCAGCAGAGGGTACCAGTGCTGTCGAGGCCAATCTGGAGCTATTAGAATCATGGAGGGCTTGTCTTGTCTGACCTTCAAGAGTACCTTGGGGAGGAGAGGCAGAGGCGGAAAGGCATAGACGTGAAGATTGCTCCAACTGAATGATAGAGCATCCACTTTCCAAGCTGTGGGATGAAACATTTTTGTGCAAAACTTTGGCAACTGGAAATTTAGTGGAGAAGCGAACAGATCTATGTCTGGAGTTCCCCATATCACTGTCAATCTTCGAAATACATGAGGATCCAATTTCCACTCGTGGGGATCCACTATCTGTCTGCTCAAAACATCTGCTAAGGAGTTCTGTGCTCCTGGTAGAAACCTTGCCTGAAGATTGAGGTGTAAACTGAGAGCAGTCTCCCACAAAATCATTGCTTGCCTGCAAAGAGGGTAGAATGGGTTCCCCTTGCTTGTTGATGTACCACATGACAGTTGTGTTGTCTGTTAGAATCAACACTTGCCCTGGGTGAAGTAAATCCTTGAAAGCCATCAATGCAAATTGGACTGCTAACATCTCCTTCAAGTTGATATGTAAATGTTGAAGTCTGGCAGGCCACATGTCTTGAACCCATTTTCCATTGAGGTGTGCTCCCCAAGCCTTGTCCGAGGCATCTGTCGTTAAAATCTGACTCGCCTCTGGTCGGGTCACAGAGAGTCCCTTGTTTAGGTGACATTCCTGAGCCCACCACAAAAATTCCTTTTGAATGCAAGGTATTATTTGAATAACAGTGTCCAGATCTTGGCAGTGTTGTGTCCATACATTTTTGAGATACCATTGTAGCTTCCTCATATGCAGTTTGGCATTGGGAAGCACCAGAATACAAGATGCCATGAACCCCAAGGCTTGAAGGACTGTCCTTGCAGTCAGCCTGGACCGTAGAGACAATTGATGGAAGTAAAGAGGAAGGTTCTTTTGCTTGTCCGGGGTCAAAAAAGCCATCTGGGAAGCTGTATTCAGTCTCACACCCAGAAAGCACATTTCCTGAGAGGGTACTAGACTGGACTTTCTTTCGTTCACAGAATACCCTAGGCACCTTAACACTGCCATCACATACTGTAGATGATGAAGAAGTTCGTCCTTGTCTTGAGCAAGAATCAGGCAATCGTCCAAATAAGGATAAATTTGTATTCCCCTTAACCGTAAGAAGGCTATCACTGGAGCCAGAACCTTTGTGAACACCCTGGGCGCAGTAGATAAGCCAAAGGGCAATGCAGAGAACTGATAATGTAAAGTCCCAGCCCGAAAGCAGGTACCTCCTGCAACTGGGCCTGATAGGAACATGAAGATAAGCCTCTTTGAGATCTAGAGTTACCATCCAGTGATCTTTGCCCAACAGAGGTAGAAGTTGTTGCAACGTCAACATTTTGAATTTTGGAATGTCCAGGTATGTGTTGAGGATAGATAAATCCAAAATCGGCCTCCAAGTGTTTCCTTTCTTTGGTACTAGAAACAGGCGAGAATAAAATCCTAGGCCCACTTCTGACAGAGGGACCTGCTGTATAGCCCCCATTTGAAGAAGTAAAGCAATCTGCTTGTGAGCCTCTACCCTTTGCTGAGGAGGAACGTCTGGCATGCCTTTGAAAGGAGGCAATGTATGGAAATAAAACTTGTAGCCTCGGTCTATAATGTCCAACACCCATTTGTCCTGGGTGACAAAGCCAGTTTTGCTTGAAGAGTGCCAACTTTCCTCCCAAAGGAGCTGCCAGAAAGGCAGAATCTGTCAGCTGAAAATGCAGGTCATTGGGCCTGTTTACGAAAGGACTGGCCCCTGCCCTCACCTGTAGATTGTGCAGGTGAACTCCATGTTCTAGGCCTGAAAGTACTCTGAGCTCTGACCCTACCACGTCTAGATCTACCCCTAGACTGTGAATCAGAAGAAGGATAAGCCCATCCCTTAGTAGGCCAATTCCTGCTAAACTTAGGAGGCTGTACCTGCAAAAAATCTTTAACAGTCTGCATAGACTTAGCCTTGTCTTCCATTTTCTTCAATACAGACTCCACAGGAGAACCAAATAAAACTTCAGACTGTAAAGGAGCATCCAAAATTCTAGTTTTAACATGATCTGACAAATTCTGATCCTTAAGCCAGGCATGCCTGCGAATAACTGAACTAGTGGCAGCCACCCTGGAAGAAGCCTGTAAAGCATTGAAACCACACTGCAAAGAATGCTTACCCACCTGTTCAGAGGCATGTACCAAATCCTGTAATTCTTTACACTCTATGCCCTCTGCCAAAGCATCCACTTTAGACTTTAGTTGAGTAAGGAGAAAATTCTGATACTTCAACATATGAAACTGGCAATTCAAAGCCCTCATTGCTAAAGTGGAAGAGGTATACACTTTCTTACCCCATCTATCCAAAGCTCTAGCATCTTTATCCATAGGAACTGGATTCTTTACAACAGAAGCCCTGACACCCTTAGGTCCCTGGCTAAAAGTTTCTGGGTCAGCCCTTGGACTCTTATACAGATATTTATGAGCCTCAGGTACCCTGTAATACCTGTCTGGCTTAACTGGCACAGGAGGCAGAGAGTCAGGATTAAGGGAAGCCTCAGAGAAAACGTCCTGAACAACATCCAAAACAGGAGGTATAGCCAAGGGCCTATGTTGTGGTAAAAACAAAAATTCCCTAAGCCTCTTACGGGAATCTGAGAAATCCTGACCTTCCCATTTAAAATGCTCCCTCATAGAATGCAGGGTTTCTGAAAAAGAAAAATCCTCTGGAGGAGAAGCAGAAGGAGTGGAATCCTCTGTGTCTGAATCAGAATAAGGAGGAAAATCCTGAATGTCTTCAGCCGAAGACTCTGAGTAATCTGAAGCCTGCTCCAAACTTTCCACCTCTGGCTCTACCCTAGGTCTCTTATCAGGAGGGGGCATAGAACCTCTGATTAAAGAAATTAAATCTTCTGCCATTTTAAGCATGTGTTTTTTAGGCACAGAACCTGCAGAACTAGGACTGACACCCGTGGAAGGCAAACCAGGCCTGCCTTTGGAAGGAGCCTTAGAGATAGAAGGAGAAGGCCTAACCACCTTAGGCAAGGAAGGGAGAACAGCAACTTGAGAGGCCCCCTCAGCCTGACCCGACTCCTGAGAGGCCACATCTTGCAAAATTAAAGCCTCCCCCTGAGACTCAACTGAAACCTTGGCCGGATCCACAGATTCCACTGTAGTTTCTAAAGAACCGGCATCCGGAACGGACGACTCATCCTGCCTGGACTTTAAAGATTTTTCTTTGCGCTTCTTCCTGGTAGCGGGCGTCGGAGGATCCAACGGCATATTATAATTACACCGCTTACCGAAGACAAGCCTAGCGCAATCTAACCTACGTTTAATGGTGCGCTTATTAAACCTAGCACAAAAGCGACACCCGACTATGTCGTGCTCAGGTCCCAAACAAGGAATACAAAGAGAGTGGTAATCCCTATGCGGTATCTGTTTCCCACAAGAAATACAATTATTCACTTTTTCTGACATCCGAATTAACTGAGGCAAGAAAAACAAAATATTCTAGCGGGTACTTAGCCCAACTTGGTTTCGGTCTGAAACTCAGAATACGAAAATTTCAGAACGCCGAACGGCACTTGCAAACACTGCTTCTGCATCGGACCACGCGGCAAAAAAGACTGAGGATATGACATCGGTCATGCGCTTTAATACCCTGACGCTCTGATGTCAGATCTGAGCGCCCATGACCGACGTCAGCCTAATACTTTGGTATTCGGGCCGACCGAGGACAGCGGACTACCCAAGTGTAAGGACTGCAGCAATGTGAGATGAAGAACATCTGTTGATACTTAAACATGTGAAACTGGCAATTTAAAGCTCTAATAGAAAGGGTAGCTGAAGTATAAACCTTTTTGCCCCACCTGTCCAAGGCACGGGAATCCTTTTCATAGGGGATAGGATTCTTAGAAGAGGCGGCGTTAGCAGCCTTGGAACCCTGCGAAATGGTTTCAGGATCAGCAGAAGGGTTCTTGAATAAGAATTGATGGGAATCAGGGACCCTGTAAAATCTATCAGGCTTAGAAGGAGCAGGCGGCATGGAATCAGGATTCAAGTTCGCTTCAGAGAAGGCATCATCCACAATGTCAAGTACAGGAGGAATAGCTAAAGGCTTGTGCTGAGGGAGAAGAAGAAATTCCCTGAGTCTCTTTTTGGAAGCAGAATAATCCTGACCTTCCCAATGAAAATGCTCCCTCATCTCATGCAAGGTTTCCCCAAAAGAGAAATTTTCAGGGGGAGAGGCAGAGGGAACAGAATCCTCTGCATCTGATTCCTCATATGGAGGAAAAGAGTAATCCTGATCAGAGGAAGAAACAGAAGATACAGAAGCCTGATCAGAGGAATCATAAGGGATATCCTGTCTAGGCCTTTTGTCAGGAGGAGGGGTAAGAGCCCCTAATCATAGTTAATAAATCCTCAGCCATCCGAAGTAATTGCTTCCGAGTCTTAGGAGTTGAATCCGAAGAAGCTTGAGCAGAAAGTCTGGGTTTAACAGGAGTCTTTGACTTAGCTTTTGTCTTTGTGGAAATAGTAATGTGTGAAGGCCTGA